>NC_132884.1:38144918-38477418 GCF_030463535.1 Salminus brasiliensis | reverse complement strand
AGTTAAACTATTTAAAAAGTTGAAGCTGAAAGGCATCTGGATTCTACAACAGGATTATCCAGAAAAATTCACCATGGACTACCTGAGCAGACACAAAATGAAGCTTTTGGGATGGTCTTCACAGGTCCCTTGACCTAAATGCCATAGAACATCTGTGGATAGACCTAAACAAGCTACCCCTCAGGAGAAGATGCTGTTACCTGCGGCCCTTAAGATGTTTACTCATGTTTTATTAGGGGTTCAGACTCAGAGCTAGTATTTGAATATTTTTATGACAATTGTACCCTACCTGCAAATCCAAACACAGTGTTTATTTGCACATTTGTATCTTCAGTTGTTTGCGTGTGCATATATTTACTGCTAATTTGCATATGAATGCACTGTGAGTCGGCAGAAGCATTAACATGTGCATGTTGTAGTAAGTGGGTAAGAGATTTAGACATTCTCTCATTTCTGTCATTCTTTCCCATTTGAATGGACTAGTGAATGGATGTGTGTGTGTCTGTGTGTGTGTGTGTGTGTGTGTGTGTGTGGCTGACAATATTCAGTAGTACTCTTCTCGATTCTCAGCAGGGTGCTTCTCTCTGTCCAAACAATCCTCTCTCACTGCATTATCTGAGCTATATGTGTTAGTATGTGTGTGTGTGTGTTTGTGTGTGTGTGTGTGTGTGTGTGTGTGTTGCATGCAGCCCTTCAAATACTTCAGCATAATTGCGGCCTTTCTTGCTGCTGTTTTTTTTCCGTGTACCTTATCTCTTCCCTAGTCACTGAATATATGATTGAGAAGTCATCACAAACACACACACACACACACACACACACACACACACACACAGTTTGCAGTGTCTAAACTCCCCCCAGTCTCATTGTCTGATAAGAATGAATATCTCATCAGAGGTATCAGTGTGTATCAAAGCATATGGCACTGAAAAGGCATCCTCACATTCTAAGCTTGTGTGTGTGTGTGTGTGTGTGATGAGCAGGATGATTCAGTGGAATTGGCAGCCACACACACACACACATCCTGCGCTGCAGGTGGTGGACATATGCTTTGTGCTTGAAAAGAGGATAAACTCAGAAATATAGGTCCACTGCACCACATACCTTTAATGTGGGGAACACACGTTAGCGTGGGAGGCAGCAGAGTGGGCCTAATCCAATCACAACTGTTTTAGCAATCCTAGTATCCAAGTCTGAGGTTTCTAATCCATTTGACAGGCTGAATGAAGTACGGCCATTGTGAAGTGATTGCGAGTCATTATCAGTGCATTTCCCTCATCAAATGATTGATGATTCAAATTTCCAAATGTCTAGTTCTTCCCAAAAGCATTTAATCTTGGTGATCATATTAAAGGAGCATTATGTGAGAATTGGAAGATCTTGCTCCTGGGCTCCCCCTAAAGTTAGAAAGTGGAATTCACGCTTTGAGCCGACCCCTCAAGAGGGACACACTTTACACAAGCATTCCTGGACAAGATACAGAGAGATACAGAAGCTACATCTGAAGGTAAAGAAGCATGTGGAATGAGGCGGTAGAGTAGTATTATAGGATATATGGTTACACAGTGTTATGCAGCTCTCACAAGAGTTACACAGTGCAGTTAGCAGTGTGTCAAGCCCAGAGTAGCAACAATAGAGATGCCATTCTCTGTATTACAGTCAGTGGTTAAGCTATTAAAGCTATTAAAAAAGAAGCACTATGGAAAAATTGGCATTTCCTGGCCCTGGGCTCCCCCTACAGTCAAGAAGTATAATTCATGCTTTGAGCCACCACTAAAGGACACATTTTCTGGACAAGCTGAGAGATACAGAAGCAGTATCTGAAGGTAGAGAAGCATGTGGTGGTAGAGTAACACTACAGGATTTTACACTAATATGACTAATATTACTTGGGTTCACAGTTCTGGCCTGCGTTGTCCCGTCTACTTCAACAGAGTGACAGCAGAGTGCAGAAGGCGGCGTGCGGAGCCTGGAGTGGCAATAACGGAAACGTAGTTCTCCCACTTACAGCGATTTTAAAGCTCAAGTTCAATTAAGAAACATAATGTTGCTTTTACCCGTGGAGAGAGTGTTTAGTATAATGCTCACTCGACCCTTTAAGAATCAACAGCGTCTTTTAACTTTAACTACATGCCTTTATGACTTATGAATAACGTCAGTTAGCACTGTAGCTAATGTGGTCACAGACTAATAAGCCTTAGGATGTACTAAACCTGGAATTACAATCCTGTACTTCTACACTGCTTGGCAACACCAGTTGCTGTTTACACTGTGTGAACATACACATGTCATAATGTTTGTGGACACTTCTTCTAATGAATGATTTCAGCTACTTTAAGTTGCCCCTATTGCTGACATAGATGTACAAATGCACACACACACACACACACACACACACACACACAGCTTGTCTAGTCCCTGTAGAGAAGTACAGCAAATAGAAAAGGTCTCCGGAGCAGATAAACATGAATGGTACTATTGGCACCATGCTGCCTAATGCCAGGTGTGAGCTAGAGGGGTATAAAGACCCCAGCATTGAGCTGTGGAGCAGGGGAAGAACTGTGTTCTCTGGAATGATGGATGGTGGTGCTCCATTCAGTATTTTTGGGATGGATTGGAGAGTTGGGGATGAGGTGGGAAGGTAACCATCCAACAGCCTGACCTTACTAATGCTCTTTTCGCTGAATGCAATCAAATCCTTATAGCAAAATCTAGCAGAAAGTTATTTGCATCAGGTGGGGTGGACAACGGTTGGTTCTAATGGCGGTGGGCGATGGTAGATTCTCCAAAAGCAGGGTTGGAGAACTACTGTTGTGTAGTGTGTTTTATTGTGCAGTGAAGGAAAAACATGGATTAATAATTAATATGAATTATGGTATTACAGTATCTTCATTTCTCTGGAGAGTTTTTTTATTTATGTGTTGAAATTTGGAAGTCATACTTCCAGTATTTGGCGCTGATGTTTATATGTGAGCAAAAATCAATAGGACTGAATGAGCAGAAAGTGAGCTAATGTATCTGGTCATTTTAATATTCATACGCTCCATGCTCGCTGCAGATAGAGGCGTGGGTAATGCGCTAATCTGTTTTAGATTGATCTCATAATCTCATAATCTGACACGCCGCTCCCCGCCTGGTCATATCACTGCAGGGAGAGAGAGAGAGAGAGCTGTCTCACCATTGGCAGTGATATTCTGATTGCTGCTCTGCCAGTTAGAACAGTGAAGGGATCTTGACTTCTTTCCAAATATAAAAAAACCCACATCCTGTCACATCAACATCTTTTTTTTCTATTATTTGAAATTGCCAGCTGTTCTTTACGTATTGTTAACATGTCATGATGAATGAACCAATAAAAAACTTCAAAATGACTCAATCATAACCTAAAAATATATATATTTGTGGACACCCCTTCTACTTAAAGTTGCACCTAACAAAGATGTGCAAATGCTTACACACAGCTGGTCTAGTATAGTCTAGTATGTAGAAGTACTGCCAATAGAATAGGACTCTCTGGAGCAGATAAACACAAACCTATCGGCATCATGCTGCCTAATGTTATGCATAGGCTTGAGGGGTAGCATTGAGCTATGGAGCAGTGGAAGAACTGTGTTCTCTGGAATGATGGTGGTGCTCCATCCAATATCTTTGGGATGAGTTGGGGAGTTGGGGATGATGAGGTGAGGTGGTGATCATCCTGACCTCCAACATCCTGACCTCTCTAATGTTCTTGTTACTGAATCTAATCAAATCCTCACAGCAAAATCTAGTAGAAAGCCATTATCCATGAATAGTGGAGACAGTTACTCCAGCAAAAGCAAGATAAAATATTTTTAATACCCTTGATTTCAATATATCCCAATACTTTTGTCCATATAATGTATCCTGAAAAATGGGCCAATAGAAATGCTCCAAAAGAAATGTAAATGTATGTATACCTTCCAAGGTAAATCAATTATTTTATTTTATTTAAAAATGAAGTTAAGAACAGTTACACATGAACTTATTGGCTCCATGCTGCCTAATGCCAGGCATGGGCTAGAGGGGTATAAAGACCCCCAGCATTGAGCTGTGGAGCAGGGGAAGAACTGTGTTCTCCTTAATGATGGTTCGTGCTCCATCCAGTACTTATGGGATGACTTGCTCTTCCTTTATCGAGCGATGCTCCAAAACCTAGTAGAAAGCCTTCTTCCCTGGACAGTAGAGACAGTTACTCCAACAAAAGCAGCCATTTTTAATATCCTTGATTATGGAAGAATAAATGAGTGAGTGAGAAGGTGTCCTAATACTTTTGTCCATGTTGTGTACAAAGTTTTCTTATAACAGCAAAAAATTGGTTGGATGTTGGTGGATGTGTATGTGTGTGTATGTGTGGGTGTGTTTGTTTGCATGTGTGTGCTGATAGCCTCTGATTGTTGATATCACCACTGGGACATAATCTGACATATTTCCAGAAGCAAAAAGCTTGATGTTTGGGAGCAGATAAGAGAGAGAGGGATTTCAGGCCTGTTTCCATGCTCAGCTTCATTTCCACAGAGAGTCCATTAGTCTAATTGATGCAAGTGCTGCACAACTGGCCACGCCAACCTCGATAATGTGCTTGTCTGGCCCTCTAGAAGGACAGACAGATAGAGTAAGAGGCGAGTCTAAAGGAAACGGCACTGAAAGGCTGACCAGTGTTTACACAGTGCATCTATCTATATTTAGTCAGGCAAGCTTAGCATGTTCTTTGAATTTTAACCTCCCTTCCACACAAACACAGCATTTTATGGATATATTTTGAAGTTTTAAAGTTGTCTTCCAGGGTTTTTTTTTTTGTGTTTTTGGGTGGACAAGCAAAACTTTTTGAAAATGCTGACATCACACGTTTAGCTTGTACATGTTTTCTGCCAACTAACAAGTGAGTTTACTGTTTCTTTACACCACCACATTTTATCTTGCACCCAAATGTAAGAGGAAAATTTATAAAAACTCACCTTACACAGTGGGCAAGTGATTCAGAGACTTTGGTAAATTTTTGTTTTTTGATTTTTGACATTTTTTTTGGCACAAACCTGCTTCTGAATCTGTGTACGAGTTCAGGTCAAGAAGATCAGCTGTTTGAACAGACTGAGACAATCTTCGTAGTTGTAAGAAAATGTGCTTCAGCTTCATGCTGTATTTAGGTCAGTTTTGGCTGTTATGCTGCTTCTTGAGGAATTTGACATCCAACTTTTTAAGGGTTAGCACCCCCTACTGGGCTGTAATCGTGATGTGAGTTACTTGTTTTTACATTAGTTTTTGGAAACGCTGCTGGTGATGGAGGGAAAAAAACTTCGGAACTGTGTGGAGGGAGCCTCAATCTTGCAATTCTGCCACAAGAGGTTATACTTTTTTTTTTTTTATTATTAATTTTCATAGTTTGTTTAAATTAGAATTCTACTCATAGATTGGACTGCTTTAATATCTTTTGTCTTATGTCTTGTTGTAGAATACAAATGTCTTGTTTTCATTTTAAGGTTTCATTCAGGTCACCCTCAGTGTATTCCGAGTTTAAATAAAGGTTGAATTGAACTGAATTTCAGGGCATCATGATTTGCAGGTTCAACAGAACACTGGCATCTAGTCTGAATTCTAGACTTCTGGGTCATCTTTAAAGTTTGCATTTGCTGTTTGTCAACATGAGGACCAGAGTTAAAGTGTCAGTGAAAGTCAAGGCCTACAGTGTGGCCTTCAGAAAGTGCACAATGCATGGCAGCCAAACAGAAAGGAGCTCATTTACATATGTCAGTCCTAAGGCCTACTTAAGACTGATACTCACACTAGTCCAATTTTTATGAACATAAAAAAAGAAAGGCACGTTTAAAAATGAACACGTTCGTTCGTATATTAATGTTGTGTTTCTCGCCGAGTCCGAGGCTGGTGGACTGCTCTATTTTCTGTGTTGTACGAATGCGTAAAAATCAGGCTGACCAATCAGAGCTCCATTGTCATGTTTTTGCAGACGAAACAAATCAAGGATCAAGACGACGGCCGGACAGCTCATCTTGTTCGTAGCAGAACACAACGGCTTATAAGGCATTAGCCGCTCGCTGACTATACAGAGGTTAAAGGTCATATTTGTCAGAGCAGAGCTGAAGGGCTGGGGAATGACGCTGAGAACTTTATGTAGATGCTTTTTAAAAGTTTGTTTAGGTGCATCCTTGTTCGTCTATGTCTACAAACAACTGTGAACTATGGCTAGCTTCCCTCATTAATGAGCACCTGTGCCTTTATGTTTATTTGTAGTGGATGATGTGAAAAAGAAATGGCAACATTTCTGAGACTCATTTATCAGAGGGAAATTAAAAAGAGCAAAGGCAGACTGGGAGAAGCAAAAAGACAGAGTGGAAAAAAACAGTGTTCAAAAGTCCATCTGCACCAAGAGCCCTTCCAGCTTCAAGTACGGCTCGGCTCGACCCACCCTCCTTTAATATCCACGGAAGACGAGCGTCCAGACTTTTTTCTGTCCTGCACCGAAGTGGTGGAACGAACATTACATTTAAGGCATTTAGCAGACGATCTTTTCCAGACTGACTTACAAAAGTGCTTTGCTATTTACCCAAGAAAAACCTCAGCTAGTCTGAATAGACTAAAAATAAAAAGATCCTCTAATCTTAGACTCTACTAAACACAATTGACTAAACAGTCAATAAGGCGACCACTCTGCTATTCGCCCAAGTACTCTTGGAAGAGGAGGGTCTTCAGTCTGCGTTTAAAGACAGTGAGTGTTGGACTCTGCCGTTCAGACACCCAGGGGAAGTTTGTTCCACCACTTTGGGGCCAGGACAGAATAAAGCCTGGACGCCTGTGGATTTTGAGGGAAGGAGCAGCTCAGATGTGCTGAAATAGTTATAACATAGTCATTGCTTCTTACTCAGCTCTTAGCTTAATCCAGCCCAATGACTGATCATCCATTTATCTCTAGAAACTTTTATTTTCTCTATTAAAGCTTCTGTGTCCGAGCTTTGTCTTGTTCGAGGCTAGACAGTTTATTAGGCATACATTTATTTGTTGTCCCGCCCAAGAATTAGTCATGCTAGCTAGCACTTTACCTTATGATTAATCCAAATAGGGGATAAAGAGAGGTGGAGAACTGTGCCTGGTTCAGATTAATGAATCCACATGACCATTATAAGTAGATGATGAGGAAAAACACACTGCAAGAAAAAACAATATGCAATATGGGCTTTAATTGTGAATGTTCATCAAATGCAACAATTTCTAAACACCCCCTCAAATGAAAGCTCTTTTTTGCCCTTGAGGCTGAAGGCCTAGGAGCAGATCCTCTTGCTCCATAGCAGGCAGTGTGTGTATCTGTGTGTGTGTGTGTGTGTGTGTGTGTGTGTAGCAGCAGTAGAATGTTAATCAGTAAATAAGGCCGTAATGCTCTGTGAACACAAACACACACATTCACTCACACACACACACACACACACACACACACACACACACACACAGGATATTAGCAGATAAATCTGAACGTTCTTCCATCCGAGGAGGCGCACAATAGTTATTGATTGGCGCCCGGCTGAGCTGAAAGTGAGGGAAGAGAGGCCGAGTTTATCAATTAAGGATTGACAGTCAATTCTCTCCCCTGCTTTACCGCCTGACAGACGGGGAATTCTGATGAGAGGCAACGCTGCGTGCAGAAAACTCAACAAATAAGGACCCTCAGATGAAACGGCTTAAATATAGGTTGGTGAAACGTTGGAGGCACACGCAATCATCTCAAAAATCACAGCGACTGTTCGCCTCCACTGCTCTGAGACTCTGAGACATGCAGACCAGCCTGTAACGTTGAAGGAATACGTCGTTTCACGGTCTAATCTCAGTCTGCTGTTTCTGTCGCGTGCAATGGATTGCCCAAGACAATCAGTGCCGGTCAGTGGAGAAACATGACTTTTAGACCCAGACCTTCCGTCCAGGCCACACACGTCACAAATTGCAGCAACCCTTTGGATACTTGGATGATACCGCTAATGGCAATGCACTTGAGCAAGCTGCATGTTGCAGTTTAACAGTGTGTCTCTCAGTAAAAATTCGCTTTACAGAGCAGAAGTGACTGAATCCTGGTTGGACTGGCGCTCATAATCATAGTTAGTGATGTATCTAGAACCTCCAGATGGCCTAGAGTGATGTTTTTTCTGATTACACTGGTACCACCCATTGGTACCACCAACTGGACTGCGTTTGGTTGACACCTCCTCTAATTATGTAAAAAAAAAAAAAAGTCCCAACCTGTCTAGAGCCTATAACTACCTATTTTACACTATATTGACAAAAGTATTGGGACACCTGCTCATTCAGAGGTATTCAGAAAGAGCTGTTCCTGCTTTTGTTGGAGTAACTGTCTCTACTGTCCAGGGAGGAAGGCTTTCTACTGGATTTTGGAGGATTGGAGTACTGCTGTCAGGATTTGATTGCATTCATGAGCGTTAGTGAGGTCACGATGTTGGATGATGCTACCACCCCACCTCACCATCTTCAACTCTTCAACTCATCCCAAAAGTACTGGATGGAGCACCACCCATCATTCCAGAGAACACAGTTCTTCCACTGCTCCACAGCTCAATGTTGGGGGGCTGCATACCCCTCTAGCTCACGCCAGGCATTAGGCAGCATGGTGCCAATAGGTCCATCCATATTTTTATCTGCCTTATACAGTCCTATTCTACTGGCAGTACTTCTCCACAGGGACTAGACAAACTGTGTATGTGTGTGTGAGCAATGAATGCAACAGAAAGTAACTGAATTAATGTCCACAAACATTTGGACATATTGTGTATATAATAGCTGTGCCCGGTTTACAGTGTTTGTGAGGCTTGAAAGAAGGAGAGGCAGGAGACTGGTGAACTTTAGTGGCTTGGCTCAGACTGCAGCTGGCATTTAGCTGCCATGGTAACACTAATACCCAGCTGCTAGTTCTCTGTCGGCTCATCAGAGACCGGGGCGACTTCAAAGAGCATCTGAGAACACGATGTGTTCTGCTGACAAAGTTTACGACTGGGAATCCTTCCACCAAGGGCGTGTCTGGGGAAAGCACAGCTTAGCAGTGCAAAAACACACAGGCAGGCTGCTTGGGGTCTCAGCTGTGCCACGCCTCGCCCACGGCTGGAGGTCAGCAAGAAAGGAAAGTGTGAGGATCTCTATGTCTTTACAGTCACCGTGGGCTGTAACAGGTCTCAGTACTATCATGTGGCACAGATGAGGCCTTCGCATTCTCATCCAAGCATGTTGGAACACTTGACAAGTTATGAAAGTGTGAGTTGACTTCATGAACTATGAGCAGATGCTTCCTGCTAAAAAAACAGGGGATTATGTTCATTGGTATTATCTCTGATGCTTGTGTAAGCTTCTGTGGCAACACTTTTATGGAAAGGCAGCATTAATGAAGGCTAAATGACCTACATAACCTACATAAGCCTTCATGACAAATTGTATAAACCTATGCGTTTCTTGGTAATTATGGACCAGAAAAAAAATGGACCAAAAATGGACCAGCCCCTCCGTACTTGATGTCGATGGTCAAACGTCGATCTGTACCAAGAGCCCTTCAAGCTTCAAATGTGTCTCAACTTGACCCGACATACTTTAAGATCCATGGAAGGCAAGTATTCAGACTTTTTTCTGTCCTGCACCGAAGTGGTGGAGCGAACTTCCCCTGAGTGTCTTCAAACCCAGACTGAAGACCCACCTCTACCGAGAGTACTTAGACAGAGTGTAGAGTATGTAGAGTATCGTGGTCGCCATACTGACTTCTGTATTTAGTAGTATCTAAGCTCAGAGGCATATTTTGGATCCTAGCCAATAGAAACTAGCTATGGGTATTTTCTGAGTGAACAGTGAAGCACTTTTATAAGTTGCTCTGGATACGAGCCTTTTTTTTTTTTACATTTTCTCCCACACCAGAACCACAAATATATTTGCTAATTGGGACGTGGTCCATCTGCATCTCCCTCTCCTCAATGGCATTTGCCTTTTACACCCACCTCTCTCTTTCACCGCGTTGTCTTTTTTCCCCATCAGTCCTTTTAATACTCTTCCCCCTAACACACTCTCCCCCCTCCCCTCAGTCGCTGCTCTCAGCTACTTTTCGCTCTAATGACCATATAAATGTCTTCATGTCTTTATTGCCTTCCCTCACCAGCCCTCCTGCCCCCCGCCTCTCCCTGCTCTAAAGTGAGCTCTAATAGGCTCTGGTGGCCTGCCCTTTGATTGGGTTACTAGAGAATAAAATTGCCTCTTAACTGTACCCCCACAGCCCGGAGGTCCCCTAATCCAGGTGGTCCAAAGGCCAGTCAGGAGGTCCTCTCTCCTCCTCTTACCCTCTCTCCTTTCCTGCTCCGTCTCATCTGATCCCTCCAGCAATTTCATGCCTGCTTTGCGCCCTCCACTCTCCTTTCCATCCCATCAACAGGCCTCAGTAAAACAAATCCTGCTCGGACCACTCCAGAGTCACCCACTGAAGCTCCCAGAGCTCCTCGAGGACCTTGCGCACTCTCTCACTCTCACTCAGAAGGATCAACTTGGGGGGATTGAGTGAAAGTAGCAAATGCTTTGTTTTCACCAAAAAGGTAAAACCTGGAGAAATGAACAGGCTTGCCAGGGTTTCAGCTTTAAACCCATTCCAGTCTTATCTTAAAGGAACTGTTTGAAAGTTGGACTGGATTTACTCCCATAAGGTTCTAAAATGGTCCTGGCCTTGGACTGTGGTAATGTGTCAATCATTGCTGATATCTAATTACCTTGCCCTATTGCAGAGATGTACACTTTATAAATAATTAAAGAATTATCCATTGAAAGGTGGACAAGGCTTCTGGAAAACAACAGTAGATCTTCGATATCATCTCTCCACATCTCTCGTATCTTTCTTAGCACCTTTATATTTCAAGCGTTTTGAAAAACGTTCATTTGCAAGCCATCCACCACTTCATAAAATCAATGCCGCTAAGTTGCTGCATGGTTCTTGACATGGATGTATGAGGAGAATCCATTCATTGTTATAGAATCCTATCCATATGTCTATGCATCAGCCAACAGTAATACCACCTGCCTAATACTGAGTAGGCCACCCTTGCAGCACCATAACAAGATCTGACACGTTGAGGCATGGACTCCATGAGGCGTCCTGTGGTATCTGGCACCAAGACTTTAGCAGCAGATCTGTGGGGCCTTCATAGATTACATCAGTGAGCTTTAGGTGCCCATGACCCTGTCGCTTTGTCCTTTATTGAACCACTTTTGGTAGGTACTGCATACCAGGAACACACCACAAGACCTGCCTGATGTTTTGGAGATGTTCTGACCCGGTCATCTAGCTTCTTGTCAAAGTGGCTCAGCTTGCCTTCAAGACCTGACTGTTCACTAGCTACCCAGTGTATCCATCCTTTGACAGATGATGCCACTGCAATGTGCTGAAGTTCTTTTAACTTCAAGAACCATAAGTGGTAAGTGATATCTCTTCGTGGGACCTTTTTGATTTTTAACAGTCCCAATCCAACAATTGTTGAGGAAAATTCTCTCTGAAATATATAAGTGCAATCCAACATACAGTAATGTAATGGTATGCATGCCGTTCTTATCTGAGATGACAGTAGCGGCATGGCTGAAGCTGGCAATTATGTGACTTAATTTCTTTCTGTGTTCTCGTGGGTGGATGTGCCTGATAGCCAGTAAAACGATGGCTATTATCATGGACAGCTGTAAAATGAGACCATTTTCGGGGTGCGATTCTTTACTGTAATTTGTATAATGCAATGAATTCTCAGTTAACCTGCTTGTCAAAGGACTGTGAAAGTGAGCACTCTACATAACATAGAGTGTGAAGCCATTCTCTGCTTTGAAAGTTGCTTCTCAGATATACTGTATCAGTCACTTTTCAAGACTTTCAATGGGATAAATGACTGCAATTATTCCAGCTCCTTCAACAGATCAGCTCATCAGTATGCTGATGTAGAAGTTTCTTCTCAAAGCTAAGTCAGAAAGTTAGAAATTAGCCTGAGCTAGGAGCTAACACAGGTCAGATAGTTTCCACATTCAGGGAAACCGCCAGGGATTTGGGTTTATTTTGTGCGGTATGAAATCTCAGTCTTCTTGTTTAATCTAGAACTACTTGGATACACCAGATACGATTCAGGAGAGCAGCAATCAGCAAAACCTTCTCCCTTCAGTGCTCCTTCAGAAGCTCCGCCCCTAAATTCAATTGAAAGTCAAGGTTCCCCACTAATCAAGCAGGAAAAGAGCATCGTCCTAATTGCTTTTCATGGCTTTCAACGTTTGGAGTTCTCTCCATTGTCCAAATGCCTCCCCAATGTTATCAGGTGTCTTCGTACTTGCCTGATCCAATAACTTTTTTATGCTGCTGCTTTATTTCAGCTAATAGAACTGAGAGCTGAAGGGTCAGGAAGGTCCTTTAGACTCATTGATAAGATTTTAAACACTATAAAGTCACTACCAAACTAAATAAATCATTC
This sequence comes from Salminus brasiliensis, assembly GCF_030463535.1. NCBI lineage: Eukaryota > Metazoa > Chordata > Actinopteri > Characiformes > Bryconidae > Salminus > Salminus brasiliensis. Next base: position 38,464,924 of record NC_132884.1, on the reverse strand, counting down.
TAGTATTGGCCGCTATTTAGCATTATGTTACTCAGATCGGCTCAGAAGACAGGTTTGAAGATACAAGGTAACAAAAACAACAATAAACTTCCAGTATGCACTTCATATCCCAATATATTTGTTCTGCGTAGCCAATATGAATCTCAAATCACGCAAATCTATTAGAGCAACTGTCAGATCAGCCACATTTCAGCAGATCGAAAATCTTCCACTCATCTCTGTACAAATTTCCTTTTACTCCTGAGTGACGCACAAGCAGATAGATCTCTCCATCCAGCACTGTGCCGCCTGTCAAAGCAGATAATGACTGGAGACAGAAGACGAGAGATGGGATATCTAATATGTTATATCAAAAATACATTCAGAGTCTGTGCCCTACCCTTGCAACCTGGAACGAAAAAAAGGTACATTTTAAGACTTTAAGACTTTTTTCTGCTGCACTGTTTCAGTTTTGTACAAAGTGATAAACACTAGAAATAGACCGATCAGTGTCTTTGGGGCCGATTCCGATTCGCCGATCGTATTCCAGTGTGATCAGCCGATCGCCGATACCAGTTGATGGTGGGGTTGGATGCAATATTAACCTTCCCAGGCAAACTTGGTAATGCATCATCGTGCATCATCATGCAGGGCTTCTGTAATGTTCTGAGCACAACATGAAATGTACCGTGCATTATGGAAGCAACCAAATGCTCTTGAACTCCAAGTATGAACTGCAGGAGTCAGTTAATTCCCGTACAGAAATACACTGTGGAGCTCAGAGTATTGTTGGCGGTGTTTGCTAGCTGTGCTGTGTTAGAGTTAGTTGTACACATTTTACAAATATTTCAGCTTGAGTATGATACTGCAAACCCACCACTTGTTCCTCAGACTAGCTCACAAGATCTCACCTACTTTCTTCAGAATGAGAGGTTCTGAATTTTCTTGACCATAACTGTGGGAGGTCAAGGTGCTAAAAGGGCACAGAAAAAGGAAAATAAATAGTTAATAAAACTGGTTAATAGTTAATAAATATTAAGATAAAACCTGTCTTAATATATTTGGCATTCTTTAAAACAGAAAACAGTGTGGCAGCAATATCACATCACTGATTCTAGCCAAACCTTCAGACGTTTGACCTTAACCTCAGCTGCTCTGACCACCAGCAGCAGGCAGCCTCTGAAAATGGCACAAAATCTCTGAGCAGTCCATAAACACAACAAAATAACCTTTTTGAAGATCATCTAACCTCCGGGTACCTCACCTAGAATGTCAAATCCATCCACCCCACCTTCACTCCTCAGGTTAGTGTGAGTTCTGTAGCCATGTTCTCGCTGTAGGCTGCATGTTTTTACATTAGATAGTCCACCAGTTGCCAGTAATGGTGTCTAGCCAGCAGGAATATGTCATGATTCAGTGTCATTGACAGAGCAAAATAGTTTCCAGCTGTTTCCAGTTGTTTTCAGTGGCATTTACTCACTGTTTCTTTTTTTTCCAAAGGACATTTAACCCGAATCAGTGAAGAGCCCTATGTTATGAGCACTTTAGATCACTGCACATCACGGCTGTGTACACGGTCAGGTCAGGTCAGCTTACGATTCTATTTCATTGCTGTTGAGAAAAAAAACAACAACAAAAAAAACTTACATCTCCCAAAAATAAAGTAACTTTTCAGGAGAAGCCAAGCAAACTTCTTAACTTTCAATGGATATCAGTGTAAATAGATTTCTTTCCAAGTAATTCTAGACTGTTCATTGTGGCCCATTCCTCATTACATTTTAATGAGGGTATATATTATTATGCAAAAGAAAAGGCAAAAATAACCACATGGATATACAAGTTTCCCATGTAACGGATCGATTTATACAATTTTTCTTTACTACACCCTTAAAAACAAAGGTGATTCATAGTCAGACATGTGTAAAGTACAGGAGACCCAGACTTGAGTAAAAGTACGAGTGCGCTATCAGAAAAGTGACTTGAATAGAAGTAGAAGTTTAAGTCTTTAAGTGGAAGTACTAAAGTATTCATCATTTCTTGTACTTAAGTATTGCAAGTACTTTATTCTAAAATCTACTACTTAAGTACTGAAAGTAAAAGTACAGTACTGTGTTCTGTAGTTCTTACAGAGAGCAGTCAAAAGTTTGAGTATCAGTGTTTCTATTAGTTCAGATGCTCAGACTTAAGCTCTGTCTCAGTTCATCTGGCTGTAGTAGAAGGACAGGACTGTAGAAGACTGAGTTCATGAACACGAGTCTTCAGTTCACTCTCTAAACAAACTCGTCCAAAAGAGAGAGAGAGAGCTGAACAGACCTGACTCAACCCGCCACATACAAGAGCTTCATCTGTAAAACCAGTGAGGAGCAGCTCAAACCCCTGAGCTTCACTCTCTGTAAACTCAACTACAGCTGAAAGATCTCACGTCATTCAGACACATACGAGTATTTGCAGGAGGTGAAAATGGAGGAGTTTCTTCTGGTGGATCTTCTTCTTCCACCTGGAGATAAACTAACAGAGCTCTAGTGTTAGTGTCCTCACTGCAGCAAAGGAGTGAGAGGAGGAACGGCAGCATGCTCGCTCGCGGCTCGATCACCTGTTCTGATCAATGCTGAGGTGGCTTCATTGAACCCGGTGACGGCGCCATCTAGTGCTCTGGAGGTGATAATGTGGGTCTGAAATGATTCGTTCATTTTTATAATTGTAACGAGTAACAATGCAGCACATAAACAATGTAATGGAGTGAAGTAAAAGTGGAAGTAGGAGAAAATAATAAGGTAAAGGTGCATGTATTTGTCACTGTACAGCGAAATGTGTCCTCCGCATTTAACCCATCTGTGGTAGTGAACACACACACTAGTGAACTAGGGGCAGTGAGTACACACACAGACCCAGAGCGGTGGGCAGCCAACCCCAGCGCCCGGGGAGCAGAGAGGGTAAAGTGCCTTGCTCAAGGGCCCAACAGTGGCAGCTTGCCAAGCCCCACTGCCCCAGTAGATACAGATACAGTAATTTAGTACTTAAGTACAGTAGTAAGGTACTTCCTTACTATACATCTCTGTTCATATGCTTTCTAAGCTATACCAGGACTAATACTTCTGAGGCCTCAAGGGAAATCGTCATATTGAAATCTTTCAAATCATCCAACTAATTTTAATGTGAGGACAATAGGAGTTCTACCATTATTAACTATCTGCTGTATCTGGTTTGGTCATTTTTATCAATAATTTATAAATAGTTCTGATCAGAGGAGGATGGGTCCCCCTTGTGAGTCTTGGTTCCTCCCAAGGTTTCTTCCTCCAGCTCTGAGGGAGTTTTTTCTTGCCACTGTCGTCGTTAGCTGCTCACTGGGGGTCTTTGATCCTTCATGTCTTAGGTTATTTTTAATTTTTTGTCTCTGTCTTTAATTAATTACTAATTATGTAAAGCTGCTTTGTGACGACAACCGTTGTAAAAAGCTATACAAATAAATTTGACTTGACTTGACTACTTCCTTACTATACAGTACATCTCTGTTCATATGCTTTCTAAGCTATACCAGGACTGATGCTTCTGAGGCCTCAAGGGGAATCTTCAGACTTCAGCATATTTACACCACGTCCTTAAAAATGAAAGTACTTCAAATGGTTCTTTGAGCGATGCCATAGAAGAACCATGTTTGGTGCCATAAGGAAGCATGTTGGTAATAGAGATGTAGATGAAAGTGTAAAAAAACTCAAATTGGTAAGAAACCTTTACATCAAAGGAAGATCCTTATTCTATGGCATCACTCACAGAACCATTTGAATAACTTTTGTTATTTTTATGGGTGTAGTGTAAAGATACCCTTAGGGCCTCAGAGCCATCAGCCCTAAGCCAATAGCAACAGGTTTGGCAGGAGGAGGAAAATCGTACAAAACTGAATGTATACAATGTAAATTCTGACTTTAATTCAGTGTAAGTGTATTTATTACCTAACAGAGATGTAGCCACAGTAATATTGTGAGGTAATGTCAGGAGAACCTTTGACTAATGATGATTGAGTCAAGCTGGGAGAACTGGTCGCCTTATAATTAAGTTGACCTGACTTTTTCTCCACTGAAGGAACATTTCCAGTCCAACAGTCCATCAGAAGACCTAATCTAGGCTCTGCCATCAAGCCTTTGTGTTGACATAGCTTCTCAAAATGGCACAAAATCTCTGAGCAGTCCATAAATACACAACATGGTAACCTTTCATAAAAAATCATCTAACCTCCAGGTACCTCAGCTAGAATGTCGAATCCATCCACCCCACCTTCACTCCTAGGGTTAGTGTGAGTTCTGTAGTCATGTTCTCTCTGTAGGATGCATGTTTTTTTTACATTAAATAGTCCACCTGTTGCCAGTAATGGTGTCTAGCCTGCGGGAATAGGTCATGACAGAGCATAGAGGCAGTGCTGTTTCAATATAATATAATACACCACATGACGTTACCCCAAAACCTGTGTGAAAGCATACACTCTATCTTTCAGTGTTTACTGTTGTGCGAATAATTTGGATAAACTGACCTCCCTGTTGAGTCCTACTCTCCCAAACAAGTGGCAGCATTCTGGTCTACAGAGACCAATTGGTCTACAGCAGAGAACCTGAAGGACATTACTGAAATGAAAAAAAAAAAAAGACTCAGGGCGCTTAGGGCAAATTGCCTCTTTTGTAAGTCTGTACTGATCTAATACTCCAAACTGTACAGCAGCTGCCTGCACTCGAAATTATAATGATGGTCGTTATGCGACTATTCATTTTATCCGTTTGTTCGAGAACTTTTAAAAAAGCAGAGCTTCAGAACGCAAAGTTCCTTACATGTTCAAGCACTGTATCAGCTGGAGTTTCCCAGTAAAACCATGGAAATAATAAAACTCAAGTCTTTTTCTGCTTGTGTGCCTGTTCTCGTTTACAGTCACTGTGCATATTATGCAGTGCCCCTTATAATACACTCCTGACTTATATGTCACTCAACGGTTTGACCTCTTTTGGCATCTTGGGAAACTTCTTAAACAACCCTACAACCGTCACGTTCACTTCGCTCGCAGGACGCTGGCCTTCTGTTTGTTCCTCACTCTAGACAAATCAACGCTGGGGGAAGAGCTTTCTCTTATAAAGCCTTCTTAAGGTTTCTTCCACTGTCGACGCTGGCTTGCTCAATAAAAAGCTCGGATCATTCATTGTGAAAAGTGCTATAGATAAATAAAAAGTCTTTGCTCCCAATTTCATCAGTTTTGCATATTGAAATCTTTCCAATCATCCAACTAAGTTTAATATAATATAAGGACAATAGGAGTGGACACACTCTACAGCTTTTAAATGACCATTCCAGTTATTGGAGATGAAGATTTCATCAAAACCTACACCAATCAGCCATAACATTAGTACCGGTGAAGGCAGGTGAAGTGAGAAACATAGATCTTCTTCATCTACAGTGGCTTCATCTATCCTGGGGTGGGATCTACACATTAGGCAGCAGGTGAACAGTTGAACAGTTCTTCAAGGTGATGAAGGTGTTAAAAGCGGGAAAAATAGGCAAGAAGAAGAATCTGAGAGTCTGAGACACTTTGGCAAGAACTGGACGACACACTTTACAGCTATAGCAGTGACCACACACACACACACACACACACACACACACACTAGTGAATAGGGCAGTGAGAACACACACCCATAGAGGTGGTCGGCCACCTGAGAACCAAAGTACCTGCTGTTCCAAGGGATCAAACCAGCAACCACCCAGTCTCTAATACATGATACATATAAATATATTATATGGACAAAAGTATTGGGACACCTGCTCATTCATTGTTTTTCCAAATTCACAAGTATTAACACTCTGTATATCTTGCTTCCTTCGGAGTAACTGTCTCTACTGTCCAGTGAATGATATCTACTAGATTTTGGAACATTGCTTTGAGGATTTGAGGAACTGGACGACTGGCCCAGAACATCTCCAAAATATCAGGCAGGTCTAGTTGGTTTTTTTCTGGTACGTATGGTATCTATCTATCCACACATACACACACACACACACACACACACACACTCACTCATCTTCCAATTAAAATTAACCATCACCCCATGTGTCGTCCTTCTGGGTATGTTTGTACTATGTATTTTAACATTAGGAAGAAGGCCTTGGCTGTTGACACATATGAGGTCCGCATGGAATTAACACACACAGACATGGACACACACAGTCACAAACACACACACACACACACACACACACACACAATGGTAATTCTGTCTTTATCATAGAGCTGCAAAAAGAGCAGAAATGTACCACGGCTTGGCTTTCATGTGCCAGAGCGAGCTGCACGGGGAGAGGAGAATGGCTCTACATGGCATTAGTAGGCACACACAATTATAGTGGAGCCACACCACAACACACACCGCCACACACAACCCATCACTGGGGGATTCTGGGTTTTTTTCTTTTGTTTGTTTGGTTTTTTACAACTGCTAACAAGCTTTTTTTCAGCTCAGAGCTCACTTTTTAAACCTCTCCACACACCTGTCAGCAGAAGCACAAAGCTTAGCTTCAGCACTTAACAGTTCCAGCGCTGCCCGAACTACTCCAGAGCTACCAGAAACACCACACACACACACACACACACACACACCTCTCAAAACACACTCACCTGTCAAAAACATCAACACTAGTGTCCTCACAACTTGGGAAGCTTTGTCCATCCCATCTAATGAATTGCTGATGTAATAGAAACACACTTTACAGCTATAGCAGTGACCACACACACACACACACACACACACACACACTAGTGAATTGGGCAGTGAGAACACACACCCATAGAGGTTTCCGGCCACCTGAGAACAAAAGTATCTGCTGTTTCAGGGGATCAAACCAGCAACCACCCAGTCTCTAATACATGATACATATAAATATACTATATGGACAAAAGTATTGGGACACCTGCTCATTCATTGTTTTTCCAAATTCACAAGTATTAACAAAGAGTGTATCTTGCTTCTGTTGGAGTAACTGTCTCTACTGTCCAGTAAATGATATCTACTAGATTGGATTTTGGAACATTGCTTTGAGGATTTGATTGCATTCAGCAACAACAGTGTTAGTGGGGTCAGGATGTAGGATGATCACCACCCTACCTCATCCTCAACATCCCCAACTCACCCCGAAAGTATTGGATGGAGCACCACCATCCATCATTCCAGAGAACACAGTTCTTCCACTGCTCCACAGATCAATGCTGGGGGGCTTTATACCCCTTTAGCCCACGCTTAGCTGGCATTAGGCAGCATGGTGCCAATAAGTTTAAGTCTATCTGCTCCAGAAAGTCATGGTCAGAACTTATCTGTGTGTGTGTGTGTGTGTGCAATTGCACATCTATGTCAGCAATGGGTGCAACGTAAAGTAAGATGCATATATGCATTCATTAGAAGGGGTGTCCACAAACATTTGGACGATGTTACAGCAGGAATATTGTCCCTCACTGTGACGCAAAAACCTTGTATCTGCAATGTTTTTTTTCACTTTTTGACCTAATGTGAATCTGGCAGTTGTTCTTTACATTGTGTCAAAATTGCATGACAAAATGACTTGGGCTCAAATCTTTTTACATTGAATTCCATTAAAAGTTAAGAAGTTTTTTCCCTCTCCTGTAAAATTGCTATTTTGGAGATACAAGGTTTTTATGTGGCATTAAAAATATACATCTGCAATAAAGCCAAGCATGTTTTGTTTTCCCTTCTCTCCCATTACACACAACCCCCCTCCCCCAACACACACACACACACACACACACATACACACACCCAATAATACAAGTGTCACACACTCCTGTCCCCTGCCAAGAAGCCTGTGAACGGCAGCACTGTAAACGCCACGAGATTTCCTAAGTTAATTAGGCTACCGCCCCGAATTAAGAGCACGACAAGTGCCTAAACAAAACCAGGAAAACAGTCTTTAATCCCCCCTCTCCACTGCACACACACACACACACCCACTGTTAACCAAATTAAGGGGAAAAAAGCTAACGCTGCCGCAATCAACAAGCACACAGCATTAGCCAATTTCACCTCTCTCCCTGGCGGGGAAGGGGGAAAAAGGGACGCTTGATTGAACCGAATTGAACAGAGGGCCTCCTTTTTCCGCAGCCGGCTGAAGGGTAGAAATTTGATTGCAGCTTTAATTAACAAACATAACGAGCTCTTTCATTGGTGCCGAGGATTACAATTATGCCCCACAATGCACTGCCATCCCGAGCGGTGATTTGGTCATTTGCGCTGGAGAGGGGAAGAGGCTCAGTAGTCAGGCTCTTTAAAAGATGTCTGACACAGCACTGATGGGGGAGCTCTAAGCCTCATCATTAAATATGACAACAAAGCCACGACATCGCTCTCTGGTCAGCAGCGAAGAACAATCCTAATCACATCATGACACCAGCACTTAGGCTGGGGTTTCATCTCCATTCTCAGATCTGAAATTCTGTAAGCGTCTGTGCTGTGCTGAGTCATGACCGGGGAGGAGCGTCTAACATGGGCTATTGGCCCATGTTAACCCCTTAGGGTGAGCAGATATGTACAGTAAGGAAGTACGTAGAAGTATTTCACTACTGTACTTAAATACTAAATTACTGTATCTGTATCTACTGGAGGATTATTATTTTCTCCTACCTACACTTTTACTTTACTACATATTCTGGATGAGTTTAATACTTTTATCACCTCCAGAGCTCTAGGTGGCGCTGTCACCAGGTTCGATGAAGCCGCCTCAACTACGAGCAGATCAGGCGATCGAGCCGTGAGCGAGCATGCTGCCGTTCTTCCTCGCACTCGGCAGCTGATTTGGGCCGAATTCGTTCCAAACCATAAAGGTCAATAAAGGTCATAAAGTTCTGATATGACTGTGTATCAACTAACTGTGTTAGAGAGATTGTTTCGGTGGGGGAACTAATTAACATGATCGATCACTGATCCCAGATGGTGCCAATGCACAGAGACGTGTGTGGTATCTGAAGCGTGCCTGTTTAGTTCAGAACAGGCGCTGCTAGGCTAACATTGCTAACTTACACTGGACTTGGATTGTCACCAATCGCAGCTCTGTAAATACAAGCTTAGAAATGTTCTCAAAAGCATCCAGATCTTTATGCAGACAAATCGATGTTGTTTAGAACGTGGTCTGACTAACTTTAGCCTGTAAAATATTATATGACTTATTATTTGCTCCACAGATGCTGAACAGTGTCCCAATTTGAGCTTTGATGTTTACGCAAGGTCTTTTCATGATGTTTTACTAAATTGCAATTAATTCAATTACATTTTTGAGTGAATATTTACAGAAATGTAAATAAATTTGCAGCCCAAGTCCAGTGTTGGCCTAGCATCTCCTGTTTTCAACTAAAGAAGCACACATTTACATTTATGGCATTTAGCTGACGCTCTTATCCAAGGTTACTCGTATTACAGAGGTGGGTCAGTGTAGTGTTAGGAGTCTTGCCCAAGGACTCTTATTGGTGTAGCACAGCACCCAGTCACCCAGACCGGGAATCGAACCCCAGTCTTCCACATGGTGTGGTAGCTCAGTGGCAGGTAGTGGTGTTATCTGTTGCACCACACCAACCACATACTGAGCAGGTCTGAGCAGACTGACTGCATCTGGGGTCAATGATCCGTCATTTTCTGATACAGTATCAGATCAGACACTTTATCCCACTCTGATGATCGACACTAAGATCGACACTTGTGTGCAACACTGCATCTGGAAATCAGGATGTCACCATGCAAAAACATGACCATATGCATGTGGGAGGTAGGAGGCCTTGTTTTGTTACCTCTATCCAACACAGTTGCATTGCTTGAACACCAACCAGCACCCATCAACACCCTACTGCAGCAGGGTCATGTGGTGCACCACGCTCCTCCCAGCTCCCAGCTCCAGTCTCATTAGTATCAAGTACGGCTCAGCTCGACCCGCCATCCTTAAAGATCCACGGAAGACAAGCGTCCAGACCCAGCTCTTCCAAGAATACTTGGGTGAAGTGTAATGCCGAGTAAATGTGAGTAAAGAACGTAGCAGGTAGTACAGAAGGTGGAGGACTGGGATGGTGCCTCCCACCTACAGATGGCAGTGTTAATATGTGTCAGCTGTACAGGTAAACTAGCCCCAGCAGCATCTTTTAGAGCTGTAGTGCAAGCTTCACGCACCCCATCCCCCCCCCAGCTCCCCTCCTCTCCGCTGAGTGGCCAGGGCCACTGGCCTTATCACAGCTCTGCACAAACTGACCGCTTAGCCGGGGCCAACAGTGGGGCCAGACACAAGCCTCGCCACCCCTGGAGAGTCACAGCATTTATCTGGAACAGCAAGGAGGTCCGGGGTGGTCAGCAGAGGTGTGGAGGGGGGAGGGGGAGGGGGAATGGGCGGAGGTGGAGAACAGTGGAGCGGAGACGGCGACAACAAGCTATAAAAGATTCATTTTAAACTGGACCGTCCTCCACCCTTATCTTATCAGGACTGAGCTGACGATGGTGGCCAGCCTCCATAATTGAATCAAAGCTGCTTACTGTATACACTCAATCTCTCTCTCTCTCTCTCTCTCTCTCTCTCTCTCTCTCTACCTGCCTTTCTAAACCCTGATCTCTCTCTATTTGTCTCACGCTTGCTCTCCCGTGCTCTCTCTTCTACATTTCTCCCTCCCTTTCAACTCTCTCGCCCCTGTTTCTCTCTTCTCTCTCCCCATCTCTCTCTCCTACTGTATGTCTATCTCTCTCTCTCTCTCTCTCTCTCTCTCTCTTCAACGCTCTCTATCTCTTTATCTCTGTCCTGCCTCTCCCTCCCTCCAGCTTCCTTTCTCCTCTTCATCTCTCTCTCCCTATCTCTCTTTCTCTCTCTCTCTCTCTCTCTCTCTCTCTCTCTCTCTCTCTGTCTTTCCACATTTCTCCCTCCCTTTCAACTCTCTCGCCCCATTATTTTTCTCTCTTCTCTCTCCCCATCTCTCTCTCCTACTGAGAGAGAGATGTCTCTCTCTCTCCCTCTCTCTCTCTCTTTTTCTCTTTTTCTCTCTCCCTATCTCTCTCGCTCAGTGTCTCTTTACTTTCTCTCTCTCGCTCTCTCTCTCTCTCTCTCTCTCTCTCTCTCTCTCTCTCTCTCTCTCTCTGTCTGTTTTTCTTATCTGCCCGTGTTGGTGTAGGGAGGGCCCGGGGGGTGGGGGTGGGGGATGAGGAGGAGGAGGAGGTGTAGAAGGATGGGGTGATGACTGGGGAAAATAGGACAGGCTGATAAGTGTGGCGAGTCCACCTGCTGGGTTCTGAGGACTGAGGCACCACTGTGATAATCACAGCACTGTTATTAATCTCTCATTATCTCTGCCTTATCCAGTATCACTGCTCAGCTCAGCCATGCTGGAACATCTTCGGCATATTGAGTGTTCAAACACAGTGTTCAAACACAGAACGCCGAGGTGTTCAACGCCGAGCACACAGTCGTACATATTCACTACATGATGAGCCCATTCAAATACAGCGCGGCCTATTATGTACATCATTTAACACAGTGGACCAACAGACAGCATACACCAACACAGCACCAGAAACACACCGTCTACCGGCCTTGTCCAACATCGCTACCTCTGTGTTAGCACACTGGCTAGAGGCCTTGTCCAACGTTGCTACACTGGTGTTAGCACACTGTCTAATGTTCTCATCCAGCATTGCTACCACAGAGTTGCTGCCCAAGAGCAGACCTCAAGATGAGTAAATGCTAGCAGGTAGCTCTTACCACAGCTGATGCCAAAGTTCAGCATCTACCATCAGAAAAGGACCAAACACATTTAATAATTCTTCACAGTTGAACCAGGGGGTCCAAAATTCTTTGCATAAAAGCTTTGCAGATCTGTATATAAATAAATACACAAACATGGAGAAGTGTGTGTTTTGTCTCCTCAGTGAAAAAGTCTTGCTACTGATGATGACAATGGTGATACGATCTGCATGTGCCTTGTATATCTCGCTCTCCTCGCCTGAGAAACACACATGACAACACACACACACACACACACACACACATTCATTCACACACAGGGCAGGAACATTTCCATACAACAGAAAGCAGCAGAGGTTGAAGGCGAAGTTTCTCACAAGGGCGTTCAGATGAGTTATGACTAGTGTGGCAACATATTCATCACACTCAGCACAAGAACCACCACCAGCTCCCGTATTAAACTGTCATCCTAACGGTCAGGACACAAAGCAAAACGCCAGGAATTCAGGTAATCCTTGCATACTGAACCTGCGTAGATGCTGTTTCTGCTCTTCCACAATCTAGGCCTACTGCACTGTATGAAGGAGTAGGCCTTGTGTTTATGGTGGCTGTGAGGTTGGATGTTGCCCCGTTGTTATTAATGCCGGTTTGTGCTAGAACAGCTTAAGGAGTTTAGTTGCATCTATGAATATGTATAAGAGATCTACTTACACAGTTCAAATGCAAAGTTTGCTCATTTTCATGAAGTGAATTTGGTTGTAGTTTTCCATTGCTGGGTTTAAGTTGGTGCATCTGACCAACAAACCAATCACAGTTGGTTAATTCCACTAGTTCATCTAACCTGCTCTGTACAGAAATGTATTTTATAATATTTCTTAAGATATAACCAGTGAATTGAGTCATTTTAATTTGAATGAATTAATTTCAAAAAGTTTATGGACACTGATAACACATGCTCTTGTTGTGGATCTGTTGATGAACATTTAGTGCATTCATATATATATATATATATATATATATATATATATATGTATAATTTCAATATAATATATATTTTTAACTTTTTTAATGTTATTAATTCTTTAACACTCAAAGATATAATCTGTTATTATAGCAACACATTTAATAAACCCCTAGAATATACTTTTATATAAGCCTTGCCAAATTCTTTATTCACACACAAAAACATCACTGACTCTAAACCAACCCTCTCTTATCTTTTTGATAGACATACTTCTCAAATCCAAAGGGATTAAAGGGGATAACCACACACACACACACACACACACACTGTTGGAGAGTTGGGGATACTGAGGTGGAGTGGTGATCATCAAACATCCTGACCTCACTAACGCTCTTGTTGCTGAGTGCATTCAGAATTCATGTAATACTTGTATAATGAAGACGTCTAGACTGTTTCTGCCTGTCAAAGAAATTCATACTAATTCATACTATTGGTCGAATTGCTTAAGTCCCGCCTTCTCACCACCACTATTGATCTTCAGGTACCTGCGTCCATATCCACCATTGGTCAAACTGATTAAGTCCCACCTTCTCACCACTACTATTAATCTATGTGTACCTGCATCTACATCAACCTTTGTCTGGAAGCAGTGGAAGAACTGTGTTCTCTGGAATGATGGTTGGTGCTCCATCCAGTACTTTTGGGATGAGTTGGGGAGTTGATCATCAATTGAACATCCTGACCTCACTAAGACTCTTGTTGCTGAGTGCATTCAAATCCTCACAGCAATGCTGGACAGTAGAGACAGTTACTCCAACAAAATTTCTTAAGAAACAAAGAATGAGCAGGTGTCCCAATACTTTTGTCCATATAATGACCAGTTGTTTTTATTAAACGGCAGAAGCCCAGAATTCATGTAATACTTGTATAATAAGGACGTCTAGACTGTTTCTGCCTGCCAAAGAAATTCATACTGCAGTGAGTTTAATACAATAACAGCTCGCTGACGCTAATCACCAAATACACGTCAAGCCTGTGGAGCACTGACCAAACAACAAACCCAAACACACATAGCTGTAAGAGGAAAGGTCAAGGCAGACACACAGTGGCCTCTCCTGGTCCCTCTCTCTCTCTCTCGTTCTCTTCTTTCTGCACTAAATGGGTTTTGGCAGCACAGTGAGAAAAGATCATCACGCTGTTAAACTCACAATCTCAACAGACGATGAAGCAAAAGCTAATAGAATAGACACACACACACACACACACACACACACACACACACACACACACAAACACACACACTAACCATCTAAATCACACAGTAGGAGCAGCATCTCATAACATACCATTAGAACAGGCAGCTTCTTAACACACTGCTCTGCATTTTGAATACTGCATCGTTTATATGTGAAGATATACTATTAGATGTATTCTCATGCTTTTTAATGATGTCATCACTCATAAGTGTAAAATATGACGTGTTTTTAAATGGTTGAATTCATTTGTAGCCAGCATAAGAAATATAAGAAAAGCCCATTTAAGAAATCTGGGCCTAGAACGCTAGACAACACAGCACCTTCCCTGTGGCAGATTAGGGTTAAATTGCCTGGCCAGGCAAGTAGACCACACTGCAGTCCTTGGGCAACTCCATATTTTCATAGCTGTGTAAAATAGTTGAAATGTACGTCGGTCTGGATGAGAGCGTCACCCAAATGGCAAAAATGTGGCGTTTGGAAGAATTCTTCATTTGAAATGGCTGTGCGAGCAAGAAACCCTTCCAGCATCACACAGCTGAAAGATTCCTGCATAGAGGAGTGGGAAAAACTTTCTCCCAATCGACGTCAGAGGCTGGTGGATGTTATTATGTGTGTTTATTTGATGTGTATATTTACATTTCCCTGATCTCTCAATGTTGTTTAAGTGAAGGACAAATGTTTAGATGTTTAAATAGCTTAAATGGGGTGTTCTCATTTTTACCCTGTTAAACTGGGCGGAACTTATATCAGTAACTGGGGGACTGGGGGAGTACCATTAGTAATGAAGGCTGACTTGTGCAGGTGCTTAAGTTCCACCTTCTCACTGCCACTATTGGTCTACAGGTATCTGCCTCTACATCAACCAGTGGTCAAGCTGCTTATGCCCTGCCCACTCATTGCCAATATTGGTCGACAGGTACCTGCATTTACTTCAACCATTGGTCAAACTGCGTAAGTCCCACCTTCTCACCCCTAATATTGGTCTACAGGTACCAGCCTCTGTATCAACCATTGGTCAAACTGCTTAAGCCCCGCCTTCTCACCCCCACTATTAATCCATGTGTACTTGCATCTACATTTATTATTAGTTAAACTGCTTAAGTCCCACCTTCTCACCACCATGATTGGTCTACAGGTACCTGCCTCTATATTAACCTGCCTCTACATGAACCATTAGTTAAACTAATTAAGTCCCGCCTTCTCACCCCCACTATTAATTTATGTGTACCTGCATGTTTTTTTTGTTGTTTTTTTTTAATGAATTTATTAATAATTTTTATAAAATAAATAAAATAAAATGTTTTGTAACAGGGGGGTAAAATTATAATTTTTTGATTGCTAATTCATACTAATTCATACTATTGGTCGAATTGCTTAAGTCCCGCCTTCTCACCGCCACAATTGATCTTCAGGTACCTGCGTCCATATCAACCATTGGTCAAACTGATTAAGTCCCACCTTCTCACCACTACTATTAATCTATGTGTACCTGCATCTACATCAACCATGGTCTGGAAGCAGTGGAAATTTTTATTAAAATTTCTTTTGGAAATGAAAGGAGATGATTTGGCAACATAGGTTATTAAGGCTATTTATTAGTTTTATTTTATTTATTATGTTTAAACTGAACTGATGTCCAGCAGGTGCTTCTGGCTACCGGTCTAGGGGGTTTAATCACCGGTCCGTCGCCTCTTGCTTGGTGAGAACAAGCAATACTGTCATCCTGAATCTAAATCTCTGTAGGTATTCTGCCTCATTCACACGCACTTACACAAATGACACATTCACTGACATTATCACTGCATCTGTAATAATGTTCCTTACACACACACACACACACACACTCACACACACACACACACACACACACACACACACAGACATTCCAAAGAGGCCTCAATGACTGTGCGAGTTTAATACCATTAGTGATGAGGTCAGGCAGGCAGGCGAGGCGGGTTAATTGGGAGGCGATCTCAGGTTGAATTACGATTACGAAGTCTTCAAGTGTTCAAAACGGGAGCCTGCGACGATAAATATAGGCATCGGCGTAAACGTGGAGAGACAGGCCGGCTTCACCCCTCCGAGACCATATCTCACAAAATGAGGTTATGATAGCAGATAGGGAACGAGACGATTATCTAGACCCTAGATTCCACTCCGGACTCCGGAGATAGCGAATTAAGTGCACGACAGCTTCTCCACACAGGCAGCAGAGATAAGGTGTTTGTTTCATTGTAAAAGACAATCTTCCCCATGCTGACATGCCTGGATTAGAAGTGGAAAAAAAGGAAGGGAGGAAAGATAATACTCAGTACAGGTTATGCAGCTGCTTTAGTGGAAGTGTTCTGATAAAATTCCACACAGAAATGAATAAAACAGATGTTTTAATTAATCAAAAATAAATAAAATAAATTAAACTATAAAACTAAAACCAAACAAACAATGTATGCCGATTTTTCTCTGTTATTCTTAGTCTTTTATGATACAGCCATCTTCTTATCCGCTTCTTCCTGGTCAGGGTAACAGTGGTTCCGGAGCCCACCTGGAAACCCCCTCGTCAGAATTTAGATGATTGTTTTGATATAAAATGTAAAAGTCAGTAAATTGCTGTGATGATTTGTTTGCAGGCAGCCACGTAAGGCATAAGGACAGGTACTGAAGCTGGTGATTAGTACTGCTACTCCCAAATCCCATCCCAGAAGTTCTGGATGGAGCACCACTGCAATACTTTTGCTCCACATCCCAATTTCTAGGGGGCTTTTTGCCTAAGTAGCCCATGCTTGACTTTCCACCTGTTTTCAGAGAGCGATCATCAATCAGTGAGCTTCCTTAGTGATCCCAGCGTCTTTGAAATGCACACGGGGGAATACGATTATTTGGCTGTGAACTAGATAGACACCACATTAGACACGTCAGAATTTTACAGTAATATCATGAAAGCATGCAAATACTAAACAAGAGTGGCCCAAGTACTGAACCCTGCAGAACACCATAGGTAACACCGATGGGGGCTTCCTGCACCCCATTGACTCTCACAAATTGCTGTCAATTACTCAATTGACACTAAAACCAAGATGAAGTATGACTGTAGTGACGCCTACAAGATGCTTTATGCACTCCAGCAAGGATAAGAAGATGCACTGCATCAAATGCAGCAGCTGTGAAGTCCAGCAAAATAAGAATGCCTCAACCTCCACAGCTCCCGCTTATCCAGACACACCAAGACACACCATCCATTCACTCTCTCTCTCACACACATACACACACCCAACACACACCTCCCTGCAGGTTTTTTGTTTTTTTGCCAGATCACACAATTGAACATCTGTTACATGTCTAGCGCTGTGTGATGCCTCGACACCTACAGGCTGTGCAGGAAACATTAGAGGGAAACATCAGGAGAACATTGCAGTAACGTTGAGAGTGTGTTAATCTGAGTGCAGCATCTGCAAGGCAGCGTGAGTTCAATCAAGGTAAAAAGAGAGACCGAGCGAAGAGCAGCAGCAGGAGGAAAGCACAGAGAACCGAAAGGTCAGGAGAACATGGCTTTGATGCTAACAGCTTAGCAGCGTAGTTTCAGCTCACACAGTGGACAGGTGTGATAAACATAATCTAACGGCTGCATTAGCATGACCGTCACGTTGAACGCCTTAAAGAACCAACAGTTACTGTAACTGACGTCTAAATGATGGTTCTAATGATGGTTCTACCAGAAGACTCTGGAGACAGGAGGGCAGTAAATCGTCAATTTAATCTTGACAATTAATGTGATGGGAAAATGTTAGCAAGTTTGAACTATTGATTGTCCTTGGCGTAGGCTCTGTCATCAGCCTAGGTCTTGCAACATCGGGACTCTGGAGTCTACCCCTGGGCAGCTGTGGGGAGGTCACTTTTGAAAGCAGGTGGAGGCTGGTGATTGGCTGCATTAGAAGGTTTCATTTCTAGATCCTCCAGACCTGCAACAGTTTTAAATTTTGGGAAATATTTGCAAATAATAAAGGCCTTTCATTTTGAACACGTGAAAAAACATGTGAATTGCTTTAATGGGGTTTAAGTTACCTTGAAGGAACGAACTGGCAAGAACACAAGGATGGAGGACACCTATTGAGATGTTCTATGTACTTGCTATTGCTATTGCGCAAAACAGTGAGCCCAGCTGTTAGCCACTATACTCCACAGCTCACCAGCCTAGCTAATACAGGAGGATACACGAGCCTCAACACATAACAGGATAAACAGTTGCTGTTTGTATCGAATAAACTGGGATTTGACAGCTTTACGAACCAGGTGCACGTTTCTTCTTCATCATCGTCATCGTCTTTTAGGCCAGTGGCGGTCGGCGGACCAATTTGAGGTGCATTCCCACCACCCATCGGCACTGTTAATTTAAAATACGAGAACCAGCATCTGCAGCCATCATATCAGAGCTGAATTTACAATGAATGCTGGGTATTCCCGTTTGCTCTCATCAGCACCTCATCAACCGATGCATCCTCGGTTTGCAGGGCAGTGGAAGATGACTGGCATTAGGGCCAGTGTCATTAGGGCACACAAACGCATATTGAGAACCTGCCCAGGTCACTTGGGCTGGCACATTAGACCAAGTGGGGAACCATTGTGATGACAAATAAGAAGAACCTCATTCAAAATAGTCCAGGCCAAAACTCATAAGTGTGAATGCATGGGCCTTGCCTGCTATATGCTGAAAATAGGTGGATATATGTAAACATTTGGGTTTTCATTACATCACAAAAAAAAAGCAGCTTAGTTTTTATATATCGCTGCTGTCCAATTAAAACCATGTATCTCCATATGAACCCTGTAGCTGCTCTAAACATTCAGACGTTGTTGTTATTTAAAGCTGTGTTGAACCCGGCAGGTTTGCAGTTGGGGTATAATTGGGGTCTTTGTAGAATGCGATACTTTCAGCTAATTATGACACTCAGCTAAACATCTCTGTCTCTGTCTTAAGACTCTGGATCTGGACTCACATTAACTCCAGCACATTTCTGGCCTGCAGTTGTTTTTGTAGTAGTGTTCGGCCTGATTTTTTGTGCACTCATCTCGGCAGTAACTCAAGCCTCTCGACAAATAAACAAACTGAAGACTGAGACTGAAGGTCTCGACGGATACACCAACTTTTCTAAGGTTTCTCAGGTTCCTTTAATGTGAAAGCCTTTACATTAAGGAAGTACAGCCTTCCTCTGCTGCATCCTTGGCTTTGGGGCACATTTAGAGTAAAGCTCACTTAATTTAAGCTCACTTAATTCTTGATGAATTAACCAATAGGAATGCTCTAAACTACTTGGAATAAACTTTTATTTTACATTCAGTTCCATTCAAAGTTAAGACCATTTTTGCCTTTTTAATGAATTTTAATGTTTTTCATTGGACATTGACAATATGGTCCCCATGGACTGGGAAGTGAACGGTAATGTAGCATTTTTCATACTAATTATACTTTTAAAAACAATATGAAATAAATGTCAGGGGAAACAATTTGTTTTCCATGTTATGAACAAAAATTATTCTAAAAAAGCAAACATGGGTCTTATATGGTGTTACTCCAAACAACCTCCCATGGCACCTTTTTATTTTTAAAGGCGTACAAGTAATTAATGTGTTTGGAAAATTCCTGATTTATACTGTGAGAAAAAAACAATCACCAGATCTTCTAATATCGTGGCAAACCATGTCTTTTAGGTGCCTAGCACTGATCCAGCCGATTATGGCTCACATATGAAACATAAAAGTAGTACTTCCTGCATTTAATAATCATGAATTTGCAGTTATCACAAAATCAATCCAAGCACTCAACAGCGGCCTGTCCTGCAGTTCTACACGAGTGCCAGATGGCAATGAAAACACAAGTCTCCCAGATTTCAACAGAAACACCAGAAACCAACAGTTTCCATGCAAAGCGGCCCAAACAGTGTCATTACCAGAAAACCATGCTACATTCAAGAGCTCCTTGGAAACTTAGATTACCCACTTGTGAAAATGGCATGACAAGTAGGACTTACTGTGCTTTTCCTTACAGGAAGTCTCCCTCTGTTGCTTCTGCAAAGTGCACCGCACCTGCAAAAGAGGAGGAAAATGCCCTGAACTGTTGATTGCTGAATTATTCTCTTATCACATCATGTTTCCAGCGGTAATTGTGATGTGGACTGATACTTACATGTTCTTCTTCTCAGGCTGAAGCTCATATATATTTCTTCCATTGCTCATAAGGAACGTGACTCAGGTAAGTGTCGGTTAGTCTGAAGCCACAGTCAGTGGGTTCAGTTGATACCCAATATCAGAACTGAGCATCACGTGAGCAGCCACATGCAGATAATAGCAGTTTGTGCTCCGGAAGCTGAGAAAGGCCCGTCTCCCTCCACCCATCCTCACCCTCTTCTATAGAGGGACCATAGAGAGCATCCTGAGCAGCTGCATCACTGCCTGGTTTGGGACCTGCACAGCCTCTGACCGCAAGACCCTCCAACGCATTGTGAGGACAGCTGAGAGGATCATCGGAGTCTCTCTCCCCTCCGTCATGGACATTTACACCGCCCGCTGCATCCGCAAAGCAACCAGCATTGTGGATGACTCCACCCACCCTTCACACAGACTGCTCTCCCTCCTGCCATCAGGAAGAAGGTACCGCAGCATCCGGTCCAACACGACCAGACTCTGCAATAGCTTCTTCCCCCAAGCCATCAGACTTCTCAACTCAACTCAACTTCTGACCTGATGTCTTTTCTGTTCCATGCACAAAGACTCTCTCTTTCTCTTTCTCTCTCTCTCTCTCTCTCTCTCTCTCTCTCTCTCTCTCTCCAACCATTTACCCCAGATAATATGGGAAGCATTTTGCACTAACAACTTTACTACCTCACTGGACTCAATATTTATGTGTTGTATTCTCTGTCTGCACTTGTATTGTGATGCACTGTGTCTATGCTGCACCATGGTCCTGGAGGAACGTCGTTTCGTTTCACTGTGTACTCTGTATGTAGTTGAAATGACAATAAAACCCACTTGACTTGACTTGCTGTGTATCTATAGAAAGTCTCAGATTTGCCCTTGAGGTCAGACAAAAAAGTAACCATTAAAGTGAGCTTCATAATGTTTGAAGACATTGAAGACATCTGCGATGACGTCCACCCTTATGGCAAACCGTTTTAGCCTAAAACACCACCAGCAATACAACTGTAAATTAGAGGAGGAGCTTCAGGCATGTTCCTCCTCCTAAAATCGAATTATTTCTCATCTTTCTCATAAAAAGTCCAATTATCTCTACACTGTAATTCGGACTAGTAAAATTTTCACATCCTCATGACCCTAAATAATCATGACTAGTGCAAATGTTTGTTTAAGAGATCTCCAATTTAGTTTTGACTAGATGTCATTTGCATTGAAGATATGTGCATAGATCTAAAACTTGGTACCTGGTAATAATAATTCTGATACTAGGATTTTAACTAGTCTTAATCACAGCGTGGACATCAGGAATTATAGGTTTAACTGGTAGAACAATAATGGTGTAAAAGCAATTCCATTACAGGTTTTACTGGTAAAAATGTATTTATAGATAAAAGAAAAGTGAGTTTCCATGTATATCGATGGTAACTTATACCAATCAACCATTCAGCCAACATTAGGCCCCCTTGTGCTGCCCAAACATCTCTAACCCATCGAGGCATGGACTCTTTAAAAGTGTCCTGTGGTCTCTGGCACCAAGACTAACACTGGCAGCAGATCCTTTAAGGCCTGGAAGTTGTGAGATGGAACCTCCCTGAGCATCAATGAGCCTTGGGAACCCATAACCCTATCACTGGCTCGTCGGTTGTCTATCCTTGGAGCACTTATGATAGGTACTGACCACTGCTTACCAGAAGACCCGCAAGACCTGCCTGACATTTTGGAGATGTTCTGACCCAGTCGTCTAGCCACTGCAGTTTGGGTCTTGTCAAAGTGTCTCAGATTCCCATACTTGCCCGTTTTTCCTGCTTCCAGCACAGATTTGTAGATCTGACATTGTTACTACCGGACAATTCGAATTTCTACTAGAAAAAACGAGATTACAAAGACGTTGGATTTGAGTTACTAGTAAAAATTGAATTATGGCTTGTATCAGTAGTGGCATTGCAGCAAATTATATAAGTTATTAATTAATAGTACAGGCACAGGTACAGTTACTGTTGCCCATCTGTTGCTGCACAGTATCTCAGTCGCCCTCAACTTCGTCCCTGAACTAAAAGAGGCCGCACAGCAGGCCTGATGTTGTTTGGGTGGTTGGTATCAGCAGTGATATCAGCACTGATACCGATGTGGTAGTGGCATGTTAGCAGGTGTTGCACTGGTACTCAGTGTGTGTGTGTGTGTGTGGGTGTGTGAATTTTATAAGGCACTGGGTTACTGGGCTCTAATGCTTGTACCCTACTGTGTCACAATCACAACACAGCTGAGTCTTGTCTGAAATAGCTGTCTTTGCAGCTTTACTCACAGGTTTTGACAAAGGTCCAAAGAGCCAACACTTCACCCTCCCACCCTCTCCTCTCTCCACAGCCGAGGACATTCACATTCTCTCTCACACACACACTCATAAAATCACTACTGTTGAGACATCCACATCATAGAAGCACACACACACACATACAAAAAGGCACATTGCATTTCCCACAAACGCCCAAATGATAGTCCCCCTCCCCTCCCAGCACTTGGAGACGGCGGCACATGTATAATTGCATTGTGCAACAGCGCGCACCTTAGAGGAAATAATTACCACCATAAAAAGAGCAATTACGAACCTGGCAGAGAGCAGCAGCAGCTTTTAATGCGTCTGCCAGCGACGGATGCGCACGCGCTGCTGTTTGTTTATTTGCCGAGCGGCTTGAGTTACAGCAAAGACGAGTGCAAAAATTCAGACCAAACATCACCACACAAAGACGCCTTCAGTGCTCGCGTACCACATTCTCATGTCTAACACAATTGATAGATAATCAGATTTTTTTACAGACATTTTTCTGATGGACCCTTAGCTTAAATTAAGTGAGCTTTACTCTAGATGTGCCCTAAAGCCAAGGATGCAGCAGAGGAAGGCTGTACTTCCTTAATGTAAAGGCTTTCACATTAAAGGAACCTGAGAAACCTTAGAAAAGTTGGTGTGTCCTTCGAGACCTTCAGTCTCAGTCTTCAGTTTGTTTATTTGTCGAGAGGCTTGAGTTACTGCCGAGATGAGTGCACAAAAAATCAGACCGAACACTACAACAAAAACAACTGCAGGCCAGAAATGTGCTGGAGTTTATGTGAGTCCAGGTCCAGAGTCTTAAGACAGAGACAGAGATGTTTAGCTGAGTGTCATAATTAGCTGAAAGTATCGCATTGTACTGAACTGAACCCCAGCTGAAAACCTGCCAGGTTCAACACAGCTTTAAATAACAAGCCTTTTCAGTTAGAAAAACTTCCCTGCCATCAGCAGCCAGAGCCTGAGAGAGCACAATTGGCCTTGCTTCTCCAGGTGGCTAGATGGCGCTCTCTTCAGCCATCTCCTAGCCGAGCGTGTTGGTTGCCTGGTGGCGTTGCATCGGCAGCAGTTCAAAAGGAGGGAGATATGTCACAGGAGGCTAAAAGGGCTGTGTTAAAGTGATGGAGTTCTTAGCGTTAAATAAGCAGCCCTCTTCAGTTGTGTTTCCTCACGCTTACGACTTCAGCAGCATTTTGTGTGGTGGATTTTTGATTTTATCTTGAGAGACATTACAGAAGCCTTGCATAACAATGCCTTTCCAAGTTTGCCTGCAAAGGTGAATGTGGCATCCAGCCCCGTATTGGTATACCTGGTATAACCGGGCTCAGCAAGCTGCCACTGTTGGGTCCTTGAGCAAAGCCCTTAATCCTCTCTGCTCCCTGGGTGCCCACTGCTCTGGGCATGTGTGTTCACTGTCACTGTGTGTGTATGTTTGCTCACTAGTGTGTGTGTGTGTGTGTGTGTGTGTGTTTTAACTGCATGGATGGGTTAAAGGCAGAGGCCAAATTCCATCTGTGTCCAACACTAATGTTGAATATGGTTGTCTTGTCTTGCCTTGTCTTCTTGTCTTGTATCAGCGATCAATTGAACGTCCTGAAAGACAGTTTTCCACTTTAGAGCACATTTAATGTTGGAAATCCAGCAGAATTGTGAGAAGAGATGCCTGATGTTTAGTGCTTGCTTGAGATGCCTTTTCCAACCCTTTCGTCACTTGTACATTTCTATGCTAAACATAACTGCAGCCCAATGAATGACATCCATTTTCAGTGGAGTGGAGGTCATTTCCATTCATCTCACTGTAGCTTCTCCAGATTGGACTCATTATTGGAGGGCAATTCTTTTCTCACCCAAAAAAAACCCTCGCTTGCAATAAAGAGTCATTAAAAACCATCAAGAAAGAGAAGAAAAAAGGAAAAAGTCATGTTTTTTTCCCACGATTCTAGCAGATCGCGCTGTCAGAAAATTAATCACAATCTTCTCGCTGTCTCCTTTTGAGAAAATGGTCATCTATCAAAGCCGGCCTATTTGTCCCTACAGTTGGAATATGACTCGCTATTCGCATAGAGAAGCGCTTTTTCCCTTTTTAAACTTGGAAAAAAATGTTTTAAACTGATTGATTGTGTGAAGCGGTTATTAAAGATCATATTCTCCGGCAGCATTAACACGGCGCAGCCACACCACCGGACGACAATGGAGAGAAGCTGACAAGCTCAGAGAATTGCTCATTTATTAGGCCGAGCTGCTGTAGGACGAGCGGCTCAATTTCCAAACCGTGCTGATCCCTCTTGAGGAATGAATGGCCTCGACATTTCCCACGAGCGCTCTCCCTCTCGCTCCATCACCTAGCGACATGGTCATTCCTCACTTCTGCAACATTCTTGATCACCTGTCCTCGTCTGGGGCTTAGGACTAGTCGAGGCGTTCTCAGAGGAGTCGAGTTAGGGTTACATTCAGAAAAGATACTGTTCAAAGACGTGTGATGCAAGCAATTGAATCAGTATTTTAGAGGTCAAAAGAAGGGCCTTGTTTTCACTCATTCTTTGCTTGGTTTACTTGTGGGCTTTGGGTCATTGTCTTGTTGCATTACCCAACACCTATTCAGCTTGAGATCATAGACTGCTGCCCTTATGTTCACCTGTAAAATGGTTAGATACGCAAGGGGTCCAGGCCCTAAAGAAGCAAAGCAGTCCTAATCCATGATGCGTCCTTCAGTGTTTATCCCAGTTGAGATGAGGTTGTGGTATGGGTGTACAGTCCACTTTTTCCTACAAACATATTGTTGATACTAAAAAGTTCCAGTTTTGTCTTACCTGTCCATATAACATTTCCCAGAAGGATGGACTTTTTGAAGGATTGAACTTAGAAGGAAGGATTTAGAAGGATTGAACTTTTTTTTTGTCAAATTTTTCCAATTAAGCCACCCATTCGTAGCTCCCCCTAGCACTAGCAGTGCTCTCAACCCTAGGAGAGTAATGAACTTATCACGTATCTCATTAGATACATGCAAAGCCAGCCACCGCCTCTTTACGAATTGTCACCAATACAGCATAGCTAGGCAGAGAAAAAGTTAAGCCAAGTTAACCAGCTAACAGACACCTGTGCTGGCCAATATCGCTTAAGACTGATAAGGGAAGAGAGCTCCATCTACCCATTCAGAGGAGAGTGTACAGCCAATTGTGCTCGCTTGGACTCCCAGGTGGATTGGCTCGGGATTCAAACTCACTTCTGGTAGGTCTTTTGCTGTTACCCTTGGGTGCCTGAGAATAACAGATTTGTCAGTAACCAGCCTTTTCGCATATTTGTTTAATTTGCACCTGTACCTGAGTACCTGTACAACCCACTTTTCCAATCTCAACTCTTTGATTAAAACACTCTTTATCAATTAGCTCTTGGAACCGCCATTAATACAGAGGATCACTTACGTTTTCTAGCCTGCACTGTGGATATTTACTCACATTTTATGTGATGTGATGTTTAATCACATTTTATTAGTAATCTTTATTATCTATTATTATCTTTATTATTATTACCTTTTTCATTATTACTATTTCCATTTACTATTTCCTATTTATAGATATAATATGTAACATAATGTATAAAAAAATAATTGCATACCCAGAACAAACATCATGTTCAGTTTTATGATATATTATAATGTTTCTAAGGGTAAAAAAAGTGTTTCAACCCAACACGCTTTTTGAATCGGCACAAAAAGCATCAGAATTTGGACAACCAATCACAACAGAGGCTATTTACATTAGCCGCCATAAAAGCACAGGTAGAACAACAGCATGTTTCATTCTAAGGGTTAAAAAGAGGTTTAAAATGAATTGTTAAAAAATTAAAATGAATAATGACTGTTGTTGGTACATAAACCCTCAAAACCTGATAAATGACTGCTGTTGATTATACTGGCTCAAGTGCAGCAACAGTTCTGCCTTTGGACTCTTTGACTTCCATGGAGTCAGAGTAGAGAGAACACCACACACACACACACACATATGCACACATGCTCAGCCACACCCCTATTTGGTCACACTTCCCCATGAGCCCCAACGGCTGACAGATTGCATTCTGGGTTACGGAGCCATCAGCATCAGTTGTGCTGGCTGGTGTAAGTAACACAATCTGGTGTCTTAATTTCCACCAGCTGTTCCCCCGGCCATGCGAGAGGAGCACCGATCGACCGGGGCGAAACACCTTGATGATCTGCGACCAAGGAGACGAGGATGAATATTTTATAGCGAGCAGATCGCATTAAAGAGGGACATGAGAGCGCTTAGCATGAGCAGGAACCAGTGCAGATGGAAGAACACACACACACACACACACAGTGTAGAGAAAGAGGGACACACAAGCATTAGGCTGCAGACCACACAATCACAGGCATTTTCTTCACAGTCACTGGCTATATGAAGCCATTTGCAGCCTCGTGCACTTTGAGACCCCCTTAATTGGGCTCAGATAATAGCCATCATCATTAATGGCCTAACCAATCAGGACCTTCCGTCACTAAAGGCTGCTGTATCAGCAATCTTCTTCCTCTGATTAGAAACAGATGGACAGAAGAGACTTGAAGTGACACTTCTTCAGAATTAGGCGTCATAAACAAGAGGGGGTCCTCAAGGCCAAGAGGGGGGGCATTTTAAACAGTGTTACCACATTTCAAGGCCTGGCTCTTTACACTGGTGTATGCATGTCACTGCATGCATTATACCAGGTGGCATAATGGTTGCTGCAGGTAGTGTGTGTGCTTTACAGCTGCTGGGGCCTGGGGTTGTGGGTTCAATCCCTGCTCTGGTCTCGTTCAGGTCTTCCAGGGTTTCCTCCCACTTCCCAATATACATGGTAGGTCAATTGGATATGCCACATTGCCCCTAGGTGGGAGTGTGTGAATAAATGAGTGTGTATATGTGGTAACTTGTGATGGACTGGCGATCTGTCCAGGGGTGTTTTGGCCTTCCACCTAATGATGGGCTCCAGAACCACTGTAACCATGACCAGGAAGGAAGCGGATCAGAAGATGAATGAAACAATTTTGTATATGAGTGTTAATCTTCTCAAAGTATGAGGAACCTTCACACAGTGTGTAAGTGTGGCACATCTTCTCAAGGTATGAGGAACCTTCACACAGTGTGTGAGTGTTAATTCTCTCAAAGTATGAGGAACCTACACACAGTGTGTGAGTGTGAATATTTTCTATAGTATGAGGAACCTTCACACAGTGTGTGAGTGTTAATTCTCTCAAACTATGAGGAACCTACACACAGTGTGTGAGTGTGAATATTTTCTAAAGTATGAGGAACCTTCACACAGTGTGTGAGTGTGAATCTTCATAAAAGTATGAGGAACCTTCATACAGTGTTTGAGTGTGAATCTTCTCAAAGTGTGACGAACCTTCACACAGTATGTGAGTGTTAATCTTCTCAAAGTATGAGGAACCTTTACACAGTGTTTGAGTGTGAATCTTCTTAAAGTATGAGGAACCTTCACACAGTGTGTAAGTGTGGCAAATATTCTCAAAGTATGAGGAACCTTCACACAGTGTGTAAGTGTGGCAAATATTCTCAAAGTATGAGGAACCTTCACACAGTGTGTAAGTGTGGCAAATATTCTCAAAGTATGAGGAACCTTCACACAGTGTGTAAGTGTGGCAAATCTTCTCAAAGTATGAGGAACCTTCACACAATGTGTGAGTGTTAATTTTCTCAAAGTATGAGGAACCTTCACACAGTGTGTAAGTGTGGCAAATCTTCTCAAAGTATGAGGAACCTTCACACAGTGTGTAAGTGTGGCAAATCTTCTCAAAGTATGAGGAACCTTCACACAGTGTGTAAGTGTGGCAAATCTTCTCAAAGTATGAGGAACCTTCACACAGAGGTTCAGTACCCATTAAATTATAGATGCTAGACCCAACTTTCAAGTCCCACTCCTAAAGTGTACAATACCACTCAACCAAAAACCACCCATTTTTGTTTTATTAAATACTACTGGGCTTTAGATTGGCCTACACACTGCCAACAATATCCTGTCACACAGTGTGAGTATGGGACATTCACTGGTGCAGTTTTAGGGGGTCATCACCTTGGAGCTTTGCAGGAGTGATAAAAATGTTTTTTTCAATGAATGGCTGGTGCAGTTCATACATGGAAAGCTAGCTAACAGTCTTGCAATAGTATGATAGGAGGAATCCAAAATGACTCCATATTCCCTATGTAGGTCACTATGTAGATCTATGCCCACATAATGCACTTGTAACTCTAACGAAAGCCTTTTTGGTGCAGCTGTATATTTACATTTAGATATACAGCATTTGTCTGATGCTTTAATCTAGAGTGACTTGCATTGTTTGAAGGGTGTTGTGTACAGTGGTGTGCTCGCCTGGCCAGGGGATCTGCCCATAATCTGGCACTGGAAAGGCGGTGTTGTTCCCATCTAGGAAAGGTTTTTCACCAATCCAAAGAACCCTTTAGGCAAAACAACATTGAAACATTCAAACATTCAATCATTCTTTTTAGCTGTCCTGGTTCTGTATAGAATCATGCTGTATAGAACCATTGCCTTTACTCAACAGCCCTTGAAGAACCCTTTTTAGCCTATTTTAGCCGCTTTAGCTTATTTGTGTATAGAAGAAACTGTTATGGCCTAGTTAGCACCCAATGTAGGGAGATTTCTTTTAAAGGTCATTGATATATGATAATTTAATTAGTGATATATGGCCAGATACAGTACCAGTCAAATGTTTGGACACACCTAGTTGAGTGTATGCTGTTAAAAATGTTAAAACATTTGATCCAAATGCTAAGGTGACCATATTTGTGTTTTCAAAAAAGAGGACACTGGAGACACACATGTATTCAATTTGGCCTATGCTTTAGGCATACCACGGTGTGTATGTTGTGTGAGGGTGGAAATACCTCTCAGACCATGCAGCTACAGTAAATTAATGTTTATTTATGCATTACGCAAAACCAATAAATAGCCTTAATAGCCTATAATAGCCTATATGACCAAATCATTTCCTTTCAGTTCAACAGAAGACTTAGGCCTAATTGAAACCCTCCAGCCACAACATTCTAACTATGGTGGGTATCTGTGCCCCCAGTGTTGTTTTCTTGAAGACAAAAAGATGGTCAACACTTAAATAGGGAATTATATACAGTACTGTAAAAAGGTTTTGGCATCTGAGTGAGTTCAGCTTCTTTACAGTGCACCCATTACTGACACTGGCATTAAGTTGTGCATGTACACTTTACTTAATTGACTGACCTCACCAATTGCTATCACAGATTGCCATCAAATCCTCACAGCAATGTTCCAAAATATAGTGTAAGGTTTTTGCAGAAGAGTAGAGGAAAAAAAAATATCACCCTTGATTTCAAAAGCAACTCTGGAAGAACGGGTGTCTAAAAACCTTTGTTCATATTGGGTTGGTTTCCTACACAGGGATTAAGCCTAGACCTGGACTACATTTAGCTTTCAATGAAAACATCTCCATTGAGAATTAGGTGTAGTCTGGGACTTATTCCCTGTCCAGAAAAATGACCCATATAGTATTAATTTGATACTTGTATGTAAATATCATATATTGGACATAATACGCATATGAATATTTTCACAGTGACTCAAAATCTTGTATGTCCACAATGAGAACTTTACAGGAGAAGGAAAACACACTCTTGACTTTCAATGGAAGTCAGTGGACATATATTTTATTCCAATTCATTTTGGAGCATTTTGATTGGTCAACAGGAAATTCTAACACAATATAAAAACCAACTGCCAGATTCACATTATATCAAAGACAAAAATGGAGATACAAGCTTTTAACATGACAGAGATAATAAATTTTTTGCTTGGTAGTAAACATATAAGTAAATATCAATTATAGTACATACACCAATCAGCCATAACATTAGTACCTAGCATCGAGTAGATCCGCCTTGCGCTGCCACATCAGATCTGACCATTCGAGCCATGGACTCCACAAGACCTCCTGTGTGTCCTGTAGTGCCTGGCATCAATAATGAACATTTAATGTAATTAGTATTATAATTAAAACAAATTGTGAGATGCAAAATGTGTTCCTAATTGAATGACACACATATACATATATATAATTCTATAACTATTTAATTATATGTCACATTTTATCACTGTCATGCAAAAACCTTTAATCTCCATTTTTGCCTTTTTTCACTTTTTGACATAACATAATGGGAATCTGGCAGTTGATCTCTTTACATTCCAGCAGAATTTCATGATGAATGGACCAATAGAAATGCTCAGAAATGAAAAATTCATTTTACATTGACTTCCATTGAAAGTAAAGAAGATTGTTTCTTCACCTATAAAGCTCCTGTAAAGTTTTTTTGTGATGATGACCGTACGTAAAGTCTATGTATTGCCCTTTATCAGATTTCTGAATGGGAAATATTGCTTAGTGAAAAGTAAAATAACCCATCCCTTCACTTGTTTGCAATTTCCCCCTTTTTTATACACCCTTTCAGGCTGTTGCTGTTTAAACACACATCCCCCATAGAAATGTAGATTTCAAAGACTCTGCACTGCATTTTGCTGTTTATTAGCAACAGAGGTTAATGTGAGACCTCACTGCCACCACCTGGGCACAAAGAGAGAATTTGTCTTTTGTGTGCATGTGTGAGTGAATAAGCGAGAGAGAGCGAGATTGTAAAAGAGTAAAATTGTAAGTTCGGTGTCCTGTCAAGTTAATTTGCATGTAGCATTAAGTCCGCAGCAGCCTATGAAATGAACCAATAACTACTAATGTGAAGGAGCGTGCGAGCATGTGTACTGTGTGTGTGTGTGTGTGTGTGTGTGTGTGTGTTTTCAGTTTTCCCACTCTGCCTGTTCCTCGTTAAGTGTGTTTTCAGGGTTAAATTGAGTGTGTGACTGCATATAATTCACTCGGAGAATAGCTGGCCGCCTGCTTGGTCACACTGATTCACTGCAACAGTCGCTGCACAAAATCCATAGCAGTAAATTTCCCCTTTAAGCAGAAACACATCCCTTCAGACCGCCGTCGCCTAGCAACCAGACGCAACTGTGGCGACAAGGGCGAAGACACCCACTGCTTTTTTGGGGAGGTGCTGGGTAATTTTGCAAAAGATGATTGGCCTTTTCTTTTCTATGAAATTAAAGATAAACCTTGAGACTATGTGAGAACTCCCAGTCTTATGAACTGTTAAACTCTCAACATGTGAAAAGATGACCAGGAGCCAATGTTTAAAATTTAAACTAAATGAATAATTAATCAAATATGAAGAGATATAAAAAGAACCATAAGTAAAAAGATACTGTAAAATAGAGTAAAATTACATCAACATGTTGACATAGCGACCACTCATCATTCACTGAGAACGGTCTGGGCCTGGTCTTAATATTCTAATGAGCATGCATGGATGACAGCCCTCTATCTGACAGCCCTAATGACAGATCTTCAGGGTTTACTGAGATGCTGATGTCTGTAACTGAATTACCGCCCAGATACAGATACATACAGCGCCCGTTGCCTCTCTGCTTCTCTGCTACAGTGGCTGGCTAGCAATGTGCTGGTGCGGATGGGTAGCAGGCAGCGGATCTTCCCGGCTATGGTGCTGCATTGGGACCTCCCATCCAACTCGGCCCTCAGCTGCTAAATTCTGCGGTGAAGCAACAGGCAGAGAGACAATATGTGCTGGAAGTAAATCATAGTGACCACTTAGCAACTCCATAGCAACAAACTAGCAACCATCCCATAGCAGCTACATAGCAACACCATAGAATCTATTGCGCAACCACTTAGTAATACCATAGCTACCACCTGGGATACCATAGCAGCCACAAAGCAACACCATAGAATCTATTGCGCAACCACTTAGTAATACCATAGCTACCACCTGGGATACCATAGCAGCCACATAGCAACACTATAGAATCTATTGCGCAACCACTTAGTAATACCATAGCTACCACCTGGGATACCATAGCAGCCACATAGCAACACTATAGAATCTATTGTGCAACCACTTCGTAATACCATAGCTACCACCTGGGATACCATAGCAGCCACATAGCAACACCATATAATCTATTGTGCAACCACTTAGTAATACCATAGCTACCACCTGGGATACCATAGCAGCCACATAGCAACACCATATAATCTATTGTGCAACCACTTCGTAATACCATAGCAGCCACAAAGCAACACCATAGAATCTATTGCGCAACCACTTAGTGATACCATAGCTACCACCTGGGATACCATAGCAGCCACATAGCAACACTATAGAATCTATTGCGCAACCACTTAGTAATACCATAGCTACCACCTGGGATACCATAGCAGCCACATAGCAACACCATATAATCTATTGTGCAACCACTTCGTAATACCATAGCAGCCACAAAGCAACACCATAGAATCTATTGCGCAACCACTTAGTGATACCATAGCTACCACCTGGGATACCATAGCAGCCACATAGCAACACTATAGAATCTATTGCGCAACCACTTAGTAATACCATAGCTACCACCTGGGATACCATAGCAGCCACATAGCAACACCATATAATCTATTGTGCAACCACTTAGTAATACCATAGCTACCACCTGGGATACCATAGCAGCCATATAGCAACACCATATAATCTATTGTGCAACCACTTCGTAATACCATAGCAGCCACAAAGCAACACCATAGAATCTATTGCGCAACCTCTTAGTGATACCATAGCTACCACCTGGGATACCATAGCAGCCACATAGCAACACTATAGAATCTATTGCGCAACCACTTAGTAATACCATAGCTACCACCTGGGATACCATAGCAGCCACATAGCAACACCATATAATCTATTGTGCAACCACTTCGTAATACCATAGCAGCCACAAAGCAACACCATAGAATCTATTGCGCAACCACTTAGTGATACCATAGCTACCACCTGGGATACCATAGCAGCCACATAGCAACACTATAGAATCTATTGCGCAACCACTTAGTAATACCATAGCTACCACCTGGGATACCATAGCAGCCACATAGCAATACCATAGCATCTATTGCGCAACCACTTAGTAATACCATAGCTACCACCTGGGATACCATAGCAGCCACATAGCATCATCCATATAATCTATTGTGCAACCACTTCTAGTTATACAGTAATACCATAGGAACCACCTAGCAAATCCACATTGGGAACCACTTAAGCTGCACAATCATTCTGTTTCCTTTAGAAAATGCATTTGTCTAGTTATTATTATTATTATTATTATTATTATTATCATTATTATTATTGAGGTGTTACTGAGGTTGAAGGTCAGTTCACATAAACATAGCAAAACACACATCGAACATTGCTCAAGAAGCAACAACTAGAATTTTTTGTGCAGCCATCACTTCACACGCCATTAAACTGCCTGCGGACTGCCGGAGCCACTATCGATTTCAAAGAGGCAACATGGGCCACAGATGAGCCCACTGCGCTGTATCACTCAAAATCATGGGCTCAACCCCCGATGAAATAGGCTTCTTATGAAAACCGCACCATTTCCTGTGAATGTAATGACCATAATACTAGAGGCACCCTCTGAGAGAACACAGGGTGGATGGGGATGCATGTGGGGAGAGTGTATGTGTGTGTGTGAGTGTGTGTTTATTCCTACAACAGGCACACCCAATCAGGCTTGTTTTGAGACAAGGGTGTATAGGGCATTGCTTGCCTCGGAAAATGCAGAATATAGCAAACAAATGAGGCCGGCATAAGCCTATTCGGACAGCCTCTGTTATCAGGTTTCTATAGCACTTCCACAAAACAGTCATCTATCAGTAAGATATGTCTGCATCCTGCTGCGGCGGATAGATTTACATGTTTGCCAGCAGGCCGATGCGCCGGCAGAGGCCTTATTGTTTGGTGCAGGGGGTCTAATGACAGGTAATTTGTCACACACTGACTAAAGCTGTCAACCGCGGTCAGATGGCAGGCTGTCATGGTGACAGCACTGTCTCTCGCTGCGACTACGGCTCCCCTCGTGCCACCAACTCAGGGGGCCTTTCAGCACACTTTGACCAAATGAACTCAATAAGTTCTTCCCCAACTCTAACATCCAATTTCTACTAATTAGTGACATTTTGGGACTCGTTCTCAGGTTTTTACTTTGAAGAGCTCTTTGAATATGATCTTGACATCTAAGAGCAACTATGATTTTTCAATATTGGTGACTCATTTTATGATCATTCATCAGTAGCCAGTGGGATATAATGCATATATCTAAAATGTTAGCAGACTGAAATAAAATCTTTTTAACCCCAAAATAGCCCATGTTCCGAGATACATATAAGCCAGTATTTAAGCTTATATTAGTGATTGTTCGTATATAAAATATATATATGGCATCAACTGTGGGCTAGGCTTTGATCATGGGGTAAACCACATCATAATAGAAAATGCAGCACAGTAAACATGCAACATTGACAATGCTGGACAAGGAACAGAGCAAATACATGGGGTATAAGAGCACAAGACACAAACAGGAACACCTGGGGAGGGCACG
The DNA here is from genome assembly GCF_030463535.1 of Salminus brasiliensis. NCBI lineage: Eukaryota > Metazoa > Chordata > Actinopteri > Characiformes > Bryconidae > Salminus > Salminus brasiliensis. Next base: position 38,429,907 of record NC_132884.1, on the reverse strand, counting down.
GCTACAAAGGAGACACAGGTGGGAACACTAATGACTAGGCGGGGCTAGGGGCGGAGACAAGAACACAGACCAGGAAGAGAAAACCCAAGGGCAAGATAAAGGCATGTTACACATATGTACAAACAAACTAACAAACAATCACTGATGCACAAACACCTAGTATCTCCATTTTCTTTGAATCTGTCACTTTATATACACCATTTGTCCAAAAATTTTTGGACATCCCTTCTAATAAATGCATTTATCAACAGATGTGCAAATACACACAGTTTGTCTAGTCCCTGTAGAGAAGTATTGCCAATAGAATAGGACTCTCTGAAACATGAAGCTATTGGCACCATTCTGCCAAATGCCAGGCGTAAGCTATACCCCCCCCCCAGCATTGAGCTGTGGAGCAGTGGAAGAACTGTGTTCTCTGGAATGATGGTTGGTGCTCCATCCAAAACGTTTGGGATGAGTTGAGGAGTTGGGGGTGAGGTGAGGTGGTGATCATCCAACATCTTGACCTCACGAATACACTGAGTGCAATCAAATCCTCCCAGCAAAGCTCCCAGAAAGCCTTTTCCCCTGGACAGTAGAGACAGTTACTCTAATGAGAGCAGGATAGACTGTTTTTTAATACTCTTGATTTCAGAAATAACAATGAATGAGCCGGTGTCCCAATAATTTTGTCCACATAGTCTGTCTATCTGGAGTTAAATCTTATTACATTGTTTTCCATTAATAAGTTAAGGTTTTTTTCTTTGTAAAATTGACAGTTTTATGAAATATATGATACATTAGAGATGTCTTATGAACCATAATAGTTTGAAGTGTTACAGAGTAAGAGTGATTTGAATGTCACTGTAGTTCATCTAGTTACTGAAAAACAAGCCTTAGAATGTAATAAGCCTGGGATTGTTCAATGTGTGTTACTGAAACAACGTTGTATTGCATTCGTTTTGCACCATTTCTGTTTCATCTGGAGTTTTTCAACATGGAATAAAGTAACAAATAATAAAAAGAAGGATGGAATTTCCCAAATGACAGCCATGATGTACTATACAATTTCCTTCTGTCTCCACCATCTCCGAAGGGTGAAGTTTTAAATCTCGGATCCATTCGGCGTGCACGGCTCAGTGTAGGACTCGTCAAGGATGGCGGTCCCAAGCTCTCGATGTTTCAGAAATGCACCGATTACTTCCTGACGCGGATATTTGTGTCAGGGTTCGTCAAGCATGAACACTGGAAACATGAAGTGATGTCCTTCTCAATGACAGGGCAGAATCCCACAGTGCATGAAAAAGATTCTGTTGGTGTGGTTTAAGCACCAACACATTCAATTCTGAAGATTTCACTCATCGTTTCCAATGTCCAAACATATGCACTCATCAGGTGTTCCAAAAACAGGGCTGGCAGCAGGTCACATGACAGTCTATAAGGCCCATTGTGCTCCAGAGAGGGTCTAATCTAACTTACCCTGGCACATCGTGTTCACCTGAAATCAGAATGATGACATTATTGATTATATATTTTATTCTAACCAGCTCTATTATTAGGGAAATGATACACATCCATAAATAGGGCTGTTTTGAGAATAATGCCAAACCGCAAACACTGTATCCTCACATAAGCATTCAAACCTTCCAGGTGGTTAATCCACCAAATGATTATTTAGGTAAAATCCACACAAAATGAAGCTCTTCAATATTATTTATAAATAGCTTGTTTGAGTTAGCAACACCTTTTCCAGTAACAAAGTAGTGCAACACATTATATATATACAAATACTACATAGTTAGACAAATATCAGTATGTTTTAGATACAATTAATTTGTTAACTAGGGTAACCCTATATTTACCCTCCAGCCCACAATTACATTGCAATTACATTTATATTAGAGTTATAGACTTCATAAGCAGAGGGGTCAGATTTGTTTTCATTCCAGCTTGTCATCATTCCAAAAAAAAAAAAAATTCTATCCAGATAAATCGCGCCATCCGGAAAGTGTGAATTTGAGTGTGGTTGGATGAGAAGTATAAACATATACCATTCTGACACTCGATGTTTATGTTATACTTTAAGTAGTTTTTAAGTAGTTACACTTTTTCTTAAGTAAAATAAGTAGAAGTATCTTTAAACCCTAGTATCTACACTTTTACCTGAGTAATGCATGTGAATACTTTTGACACCACTTCTTCAATTTTGGGCTCTATGAAAAGATATCACACAGGGCCCCCCAACCCTAACAATTCTGCCAAAAAACTCTTTTCATTTCATTTTTCAGGGCCCCTGTCAGGCCCTTAGAATCACCCTAACCCTCCCCCTGTGGTCTGATCTGTGGTTTGAGAGGTAGAATTGGGATTGGAATGGTTGCTGGTTCAATCCACTGGGCAGGCATCCATAGCTGACTCAGCCAACATGCTCATGTGGGGATCACATGAGTGAAACATGGCCTAGGTGGGTTTCGGGTGGGCATGGGCTGTTGTTACTTCCCAAATAGGCCCCATTGTTACAGTCCACCTTAATTTCACATGGATCCCCATCTAAGCCCCATATGCAGTGTATACAATCCAGATGGGGCCAATGTTTAACCCCTCCTGGTCCCATCAATTGACCTTGGTGGGCATTCACATGTGGGGCCGAAGTGGAACCTGATGACAAACCTTTCTGGTGCCCAGTTGGGTTACCCATACAGGCCCCACATGGGCATGTTATCTGGAGAGGTGCCCCCAGTTGGTCCCAGCATGCTCCAGGTGTGTGTTCTAATTGCCCTGCACCTGCAGTTTACCAGTGAAGATTTTATTGGAAGCCAGTTGTTTTTTGAACTATTCCTACTGACAGCCTCAGCCATCAGTTTAAGCCCTTAAACAGCCAATTGCCCGCCAGCGGGCCTACAAACTTCTATTAGCAAAGAATAGCCCCAATAGTTTGCACAGAAGTCCCTGTAGCTACTGAGTAATACACCTTAGTGTGTAATAAGCCTTTCTGCATTAAGGGGTTAATCAGCGTACCTGTCAGGGAGAAGGACGGGCCTCTTTTAAAGACCTCTACAGTGGCTGGTCATTTCTTTCTTAATAAAATACTGGAAGATCTGTCTAGCTCCCCCTTGTATCTTCCATTACAGATGCATGTGGGTTTAGAGAGTACTGTAAAGTAGGAGTAAAGTAAGGAACAGCAAGATTGCTTTTCTTTAGAACCTTTACTTTAGTGAAGTAACTCCATTCCAGTTGGATGAAAGTGGCTAGTCATTTGTAATGGATTACTTTTTAAAGAACCTACTACAGAACTGATCGCAAGACATATATAAATGTTCTCAGAAGACTATAACAGTGAAAAAGTAGTAAAGGAGAGCTGTTTCTCCTCGTCCTGGGTCACTGCAGGCTCTGGTTTTGCAGACACATTCATTTCTGCTTTGATTTTCCCCGTGTCTCTCCCAGAGACAGTAATTAGAAGGAACGGGTGTAATTGTATGGAAACTAAGTCTCGCCCGACCTGCTTTCAAATATATCAGTGGCAAGATTGATACAAGTGTGTCCATTGTGATCACAGACAAGAGCATGTGAGTGTGTGTATGTGTGTGTGTGTATGTGTAAATGACCTTGAGCAGCCCTGCATTATACCCACTAATGCCACTTTACAATAGGGTCACTTTGCTATTTAGTAGAGGTGTGTGGAGTAGCCTAACCATCATCTTCACAGATCTGCAGGGAAAAGTCTGATATCACTTCACTTAGATGTTCATCTGACGTTCAGATAACATCTCTTACCCTGGATCAACCCTAAAAACTAACCTTAACCCTAACCTTAAGTATATCACTAATGGTTGCAGTTAAGGGTTAGCATTTAGGGCTGATTCAAAGGTAGGGTCAAGGTTAGGATTAAGGTTAGGGTAAGGGTTAGGATTTAGGGTTGATTCATGGATAAGGTTAGGATTAGGATTTAGGGTTGATTCATGGATAAGGTAAGGGTTAGGATTTAGGGTTGATTAATGGGTAAGGGTTAGGATTTAGGGTTGATTAATGGGTAAGGGTTAGGATTAGGATTTAGGGTTGATTCATGGGTAAGGTTAGGGTTAGGATTTAGGGTTGATTCATGGGTAAGGTACGGGTTAGGATTTAGGGTTGATTCATGGGTAAGGTAAGGGTTAGGATTTAGGGTTGATTCATGGGTAAGGTAAGGGTTAGGATTTAGGGTGGATTCATGGGTAAGGTTAGGATTAGGATTTAGGGTTGATTCATGGGTAAGGTATGGGTTAGGATTTAGGGTGGATTCATGGGTAAGGTTAGGGTTAGGATTTAGGGTGGATTCATGGGTAAGGTACGGGTTAGGATTTAGGGTGGATTCATGGGTAACGTTAGGGTTAGGATTTAGGGTTGATTCATGGGTAAGGTAAGGGTTAGGATTTAGGGTTGATTCATGGGTAAGGTAAGGGTTAGGTGTATAGTTACATTCAATAGACAATCATTTACATTCAGCTTAGACTTTAGTTGAATTTAATACCTATTCAGTTGAATGTTAGTTGAGTGTCAGTTGAGCATCTACAACACCTCTACAATGGACCATCCCACAACGGTGATACCAAACCTCCTAGCTTCTATCATCTCTAGAATTTAATTTGTTAGAATTAAGAGTCAAGAGCCAAGGAGAATGGCTAAATCCACATTTGACTGTAAAGACAGTCCTTTCTAAAGATTTAGCAAACTCTGTAATGATGGTGCATTGTTCTACTGTGCAGTGACACCTGCACTAATGTGACCTTCATGAAAGAGCCATCAGAAGACAACCTTTCCTGCATCCTCATCACAAAATCCAGCATCAGACATTTCCACAGGAACATCTAAACAAGCCTGATGCATTTTGACATTTTGGAAACATCTCAAAGGAGCACTGTATCAAGACGGCCCACGAATCTCACACAACTAGGAGCCTTTCGCATAGAAGAACAAGAACTGAAAGACTCTTAGCTGCTACAAAAAGTGTTTATAAGCTATAATAATTGCCAAAGAAGGTGTTACTACGTTCTAACTTCTGCTTCATGATGAAACTGTAAAAATGAAGATAGAAAATTGTTTAAAATAATAAGATAATATTACAGAAGTTCATTCCTTTTTATAATTAGATCGTATTTTACTCACCTAGCTATTCACAGGTATCACAAATCAACATCTGTAAGACATCATAGTATAAATAAAAAAGGAGATCAAACAGCAGAGACTGCAGCCACTCATTGGTCTCCAGAAAGGTGTAAAATACATGTAATTGAGTATATGGCCATACTGTAAGTGTCTACCTTCTGCTGGCCTCAGACATCCAGCCTGAAATGTGATTCAGTGTAATAATTTTAATATTGATTTAGTCAGTTGTATTCTGATTGGTTCTAGAGTCTGTTGGACTAATTGAGGGAAACAACTGAGGAATCAGCCAATTGAAACCTCATTTAGTCGGTTAATGGTTAATAGCTATACACCAACTGTGAGATGTATTAAAGCAATACGTGAAACACAGACATCATCCCATTACTCAGAAGACACATGTGGACAGAAAATCCTCTTTGCTTCACCAACGTGACACATGTGAGTCACATTCAGGGTGAAAAGCAAGCGCACAGAGCAGATCAGGCTTGTTGTGTTTAGTGCGTCACTTCTGTGGGAAGATCGGCATAAAAAGGTAACAAACTTTTCCGAGCTCATTGTAGCCTTTTGGAGCTAGACTTAGTCACTGCCCTAAAAAAAAGGTCCCATCATCAACTAGTTAAATAACCTCTTGAACCCTACACTTAAAAAAGAGGTTGTGTAGTAAAGGCAAAGGCTCTACTTAGAACCATGACCACTCAATGAATCATCTGAATGCCTGAATGGTGCTTTACCAGTGCAGTCCTTTACATTGAAAACATTGAAAATGACTCCATTTAGCACCAAAACGGGTTCCATTAGTGTTATGAGTCAAGGAGCCCTTTTTAATTACTACAAAGAACATTTTTTAGAGCTTAGAGTGTAAGTTTAAGACCTCTTGTCCAGTAACTATGGTTTATTTAGCAACGCCTAATAACTATAATCAGTAATGCTATAAATCCAATATGTCAGTTTCTGTCATAATAAAGGGTTTAAGGACCAGAAAAAAAGATATGCAAACATGCAAGCACACAGAAACCTAAATTTTGGACAATGCAATGGATATTCTATCCACATTAGATATGAGATTACTGGGATGAGCCATGGGCTTCTTTCTTGTACAGTGGTTTGTGGTTTCTCAGTCCATAGCAGTGTAAAATTCTGTTAAAGACAGTAGATAGTGACACTGCTGTTCCAGCAGCTTCCAGTTCACGGCAGTTCCTGAGCCTTGGTGGTTCTTGGGTTGTTCCTGGCCATCTAAACCAATTTCCTCTCTGCTGAGGGTGGCAGTTTGACTCTTTTCCCAGACACAGCCAATGTGGAGACACCTCCACGATTGTCTTGGAATCTGCAGTTGTTTAGAAACGGCTCTGAGAGATATTCCTGGCATGTGTAAATCTACAACCATCCTTCTCAGATCTGCTCCACTGAGCTCAATGGAAAATAGTCTTGTGGTAGTGTGTGTAGGTCACTCCAGAGAGTTCTGTCGGACAGACCCTTTATATGACTGGGCTGTATAACCAGCTGTAGCCAATCATGATCACTAACAGGAAGTGAAGTTGGCCATGGCAAGTTTTGCAGACATTTTGAAACTTTTACCATCACTGAAATATTAATCGTCTAATTGGGTAAATTTTTATGTTTGAGCCCAAAAATTAAAACCTGTGCAGATGTATGCTGTCATCCAGTACACCTGAAAAGAAGAGTTCAAAGAAATCACTGAAAGCTCAATTTTGCCATGACATTCATCTCCAATACCATATGGACAAAAGTATTGGGACACCTGCTCATTAATTGTTTCTTCCGTAACATAATCATGGGTATTAAAACTAATTTACACTGCTTTTGTTGGAGTAACTGCCTCTACTGTCCAGAGAAGACCTGCATTCAGCGAATGATCACCATCCTGCCACAACCCCAATTCCCCAACTCATCCCAAAAGTATTGGATGGAGTACCATCCATCATTCCAGAGAACACAGTTCTTCCACTGCTCCACAGCTCAATGCTGGGGGTCTTTGTACCTCTCTAGCCCACGCCTGGCATTAGTCAATAGATTTATGTTTATCTCTTCCAGACAGTCCTATTTTATTGGCTATACTTCTCTACAGTGACTAGACAAGCTGTGTGTGTGTGTGTGTGTGTGTGCATTTGCACATCTATATCAGCAATGGGTGCAACTTAAAGCAGCTGAATGCATTCCTTAGAATGGGTGTCCACAAATATTTGGATAATATGGATAATGAATGTTTTATTTGAATTAAAATAAATTATTATTATTTAGTCTTTTGATCTTAACATAGACCATTAATCCTATCCATGTAATCATAATCAGGATATAAAGACACAAACAAATCTAGCGGTGAGAAATGGAAAAAATATGGGCCGAAATAACTGCAAACTGTATTGTTAATTATAATGCGCCAATATCAACATTATCAGTTAAGAGCATAATTCTCCGTGTCAAAGACTGCAGGCCGTATGGTTGATGCGGATCTTATGTAAAGATAGCAGGAAACCATCTGTCTCACTTACTGTCGACTATATGCAGCACATAATGAGGATTAGCCATGCAGTCAGAGATTATTAATCTGGATTAAGTGTCCCCACATTAATCTGAGGCCTTGCTGGGACATGAAAAGAGGAACTCAACAAGCAAACGAGGGACAATATGGTAGGAATACGCACCAGTCTGTCTGCAGAAGGCAAGAGGGGTTGACACAAGCTGAGGAAGTGCCGTTTTAGGTGTCAGTGTGTTTGTGTATGTGTGTGTGTGTGTGTGTGTGTGTGTTGCTCTGCTTCGTTTTCAGATGGATGGAGCGATGTCATTAGTCACAGCACTTTCTCTCTCATTAGCTCGGCCGGTCGCCATGGCAGCCACACAAAGGCCGACCCCTCCCCGCCAGCACATGGAGAGTGACAGGCCAATTAGAACAGGGCACACTGACACACTGTGATTACCACTCAGAGAGACGGAGGGAACGAGGGAGAGAGCAACACAAGCAACAAAAGTCATGTACAAAGAGATAAAGCTGATGTCCCCACAATCTTCCCCCACTCAAACATACACCAGTCAGCCATAACATTAGCACCACTGACAGGTGAAGTGAAAAACATTGCTTATCATCTACAGTGGCTTCATCTGTCAAGGGTGGGATATGGTAGTCAACAAGTGAACAGTCAGCTCTTAAAGGTGAGGGAAAGGCAAGCTGTTGGAAGCAGGAAAAATGGGCAAGCAGAAGGATCTGAAACCAAACTGTGATGTTCTAGACGACTGGGTCAGAACATCTCCAAAATGACAGGCAGGTCTTGTGGGCTGTTCCCAGTATGCAGTGGTCAGTACCTACCAAAGGAAGGTCGTCAAAGGAAGGATAACCGGTGAACTGGCAACAGGGTCATGGGCATCCAAGGCTCATTGATGCAACCCATGAAGGCCCCACCTCACAACCAGATACTATAGGACACCTTCAGAGGTCTTCAGAGGTCAAGTCTATGCCTCGATGGGTCAGAGCTGTCAGAGCGGCACAATGAGGACCTCCTCAATAGTAGGTACTGGTACTCTCTTTTTTACCTTCTCAGAGTAAATGGTCACCCAGCCCGACCTGCTGGAAGATGCTCACTGAGGTCCCCTCTACCTGCGTCAGACCAGCTGCCACCTACCAGTCCGACTATCAGGCCCCCCACCCACCACCACCCATGCCAGACCAGCGGCACACCCTCCTACTGCTGCTACCTGTTTAATGACCATGTTCAAACCTAAATGGACTCATAACTATCTGCCACTATTAAAATCACCATTATTAAATATCTGTTGTATCTGGTTTGGTCATTTTTATCAATAATTTATAAATAGTTCTGATCAGAGGAGGACGGGTTGGGTCCACCTTGTGAGTCTTGGTTTCTCCCAAGGTTTCTTCCTCCAGCTCTGAGGGAGTTTTTCCTTGCCACTGTCGCCGTTGGGGCTCACTGGGGGTCTTAGATCTTTAATGTCTTACATTATTTCTTTTTTCCGTCTTTTATTAATTACTAATTATGTAAAGCTGCTTTGTGACGACCACAATTGTAAAAAGCTATACAAATAAATCTGACTTGACTTGACTTGATTACTAATGTTATGGCTGATCGGTGTATTGTAGCACCAGTGTCAAAACATCTCATTCCCCTGAAAAACATAAACACCTCCTCCACCATACAATCCCCAAGGCTGCTTTCAGTTTTCAGTCATTTTAATTTACTATTATTATTTTTTTTATCTGTTTAGCTGATTAAGTTAATTTTTAAAATTAATATATATATATATATATATATTCTTTTTTTTTTTTTTATGTTTTGTTGAACGCTTGTAAAACTTTCGATTTGTCTGAAAAGTGCTATATAAATAAACTTTGATTGTTTGAACAGTCATCAGGACACAGCTATGTACATTAAATGTCCAAATGTTTGTGGACACCCCTTTTATTGAATGAATTCAGCTACTTTAAAGTGCACTCATTGCTCTCACACACACACACATCTTGTCTAGTCCCTGTAAAGAAGCACTGCCAATAGAATAGGACTCTCTGGAGCAGATAAACATGAACCTATTGGCTCCATGCTGCCTGGTGGTGCTCCACCCAATACTTTTGGGATGAGTTGAGGAGTTGAGGATGATGAGGTGGGATGGTGATCATCATCCAACATCCTGACCTCAGTAACGCTCTCGTTGCCAAATATAATCAGATTGCCACAGACTACAGTTCTGTATTACACGATTGCAGCTCGCAAGACTGGATCCTATACTGCTGTTATAGTAATTCCCTGTGTGCACACCTGCATGTGTCTAATCTGTGCTGTTCTCTGGCCCTGACCTATCTGCAACACAGACCTGATACTCCACCAGCACCATCATGTAATTGCCAGCACGAGCCCTTATAAAAATGGAATGAAATTTTCAAAAACAATAAATCATACCGCATTACACTGAACCGCTGCCATGCCACGTTTGTTATGTCCCTCCGGTTACCATAATTGTACAACTGCCACAGTGAATCTGGATTGTGCTCAGCGTTTTATGCTGCATAGCTGCGGAGTTTCATCACCTTTACTCAAAACCTGCAGAATATCTGATTCTCCTGCACCTTTGGGCCTCTTCCCCTAGTGCCTTTCCTTCTCCACTAACTTTTTTCCATCCCATTACTCAAGTGGTCATCAAAGTGGGCTTCCTAAAATGACTTAAAACTCACGGTGTGTGCTTGTCTACTTTGGATAATGGACCAACCCGAAACCGGGACCCTTCCTAATCCCCTTATGGTATGTGAAGGTAGACGTGGCTGCACATTACCTATAGTTACTGTGTGTTCACTGCAAGCATCACACTTTGCCATTAGCTTCTGGATGAACCCCGGGTCCAAGTAGTTGTTTCCTGTGGGAGAAACATATGACATTATGATGAACTTAAAGTCCTGAAGCCCGTACATTTAGTTTTAAATTTATACATTTTTATATATTGTCATTTAATTCATCTTATTTATATCATCAGATTTTTTACTTATTGTTTTTCTGTCACTTTAGTCTACTTTAGTGTGTATACATATACATATTATTTTATTTTAATTATTTAATACTTTTATTCCATTTTTTATACTTATTCTGTCTCTTTTTATATTGATATTTATAAGATTATGTTGGTAAATGGAGGAACTGCAAAATAATTTAATTGTACAGTGTAACTGTGCGTAAGTGTTTCTGTTGGGCACATGACAATAAACTTGAATCTAATTAGTGTTTGTTTATATACAGCAGCCTGATTGACTTTTTTCTCACATTGCCTTGCTGCTAGCCTTGCCGACTCTGTTTAGTTCTCTAGCAGAGCCAGGCTGGTGCTGCAACTTTTATAAACCCATTGTTAGCGAGAACCGGTGCTATCAGCTGAAACGTCTGCGGCTCTCCTGATTGCCTCTCTGGCATTGATTAAGCCTAATACCGTTTACACAAGACTTTAAGGGTTATTCATCAATAACATGCTCCAGATCCATACAGAGGACTAAGTGGGGTTTTAATTTGGTGTGTTTGCATACTGTCTCAAAAACCCTCATACAGCTAAAAGCACTCTTAACTTTATATGTTTCGTATTTATATAATTCTTTATCTTCTTCATTTTAAAGCACTTTTGTTTGTCCATTGAAAGTCACACTGAGTGAGGGCTGGTTGGCCTTTTTAAACATTGGGAAAATGCTTTTGGACTTTTTTTGTTTTGATGCTTTAATTTGATTTTCTTTTTGTTTAGTTTTATTTGTTTTTTTTGTTTTGGTTTGTTTACATTTAGTTTTTGATTTTATGTGTTCTTTTGTTTTCATTTAAATTTATTTTGTTGGTTGTTTTGATTTGTTTTTGTTTTAATTGGTTTAGATTTTGTTTTAATTTGTTGTATTTTTCTGTTTTCATTTGAAAAGATTTTGTTTTTATTTTATGTTTTTTGTTTTAATTTGTTTTTGTTTTTATTTGCATTTTTGTTGGTTGTTTTGATTTTGTTTGTTTTCATTAAATTTTTGTTTTAATTTTTTATTTTTATTTCATTTGATTTTTTTGTGTTGTTTGTGTAGATTTGTTTAGTTTTTGTTTTCATTTGTTTTTGTTTAAATTTTTTTTTGTTTTCATTTGAATTTATTTTGTTGGTTGTTTTGATTTGTTTTGATTTATTTTTTTTTCAATTTGGTTTTGTTTTAATTGGTTTAGATTTTGTTTTTATTTGTTGTGTTTTTCTGTTTTCATTTGTTTTTGTTTTTATTTGCATTTTTGTTGCTTGTTTTGATTTTGTTTTTATTTTTATTTCATTTATTTCATTAGATTTTTTTCTATTTTATTTGTGTAGATTTGTTTAATTTTTCATCCCCCTTTTTTGATTAATTTTTCATCCCCCTTTAAAACCGTGAGCCATACCTTTGATCTGGGTTCAACAAAGCCACTAGGTTGTGATTATTAAGCAGGTTGTGTCTGTGTGAACATTATGGAACTGAGAGGGCATGAATTTCTCTTTTTATGTTGTGTCCCGATCTAGACTGGGTCTCAACAACGTCTGTGTGTGTGTGAGTGTGTGTGTGTGTGTGTGTGTGTGTGTGTGTATTACAGAATATGCATTACTTTCTAGCTGGAGGCTGGAGGTGGGTGCTCACTGGTCAACAGCACTGCATGCTGAATGGTGTCAGTGTTAATGTGCAGAGGGAATGAGGGAGAGAAGGGAAATTGCGAGTCTATAACAGTCCTGCTGGCCTCCTTTCATGTGCTACTACACAGACGTCTGCCTGTCTGACTGCTAATGGAGAGAGAGAGGGAGAGAAGGAGAAAGAGAGAGAGCGAGAGCATCATTAGTTGAAAGTGATGGGCACCCTTATGAGGTTATGAGGTCCTACGCTGTCTGCAGCAATCTGCCACATCTCAAAACAGGTGTCTCCTCTAATAAACCCCGGTACATGTGTCTGGCATGAATGTGGCTGAAGCTTTGCTTGTATCGGAGACGTGTTTCTAGATCATTCCTCCCTCTTGGCACGCTGTAATTAAGGTCAGTATCGTCAGAGAAAGCCCAATTCTCCATAAGCACACTTCCTCTGAAACACAGTGTCCTGGCCAACTTCCTAAGCCAACCCCCCTGAGGCACAGAACGGCACTATTTATGGTGCAGAAACGTCACTACTCATACAGCGCAGTGCCTAATCTTACTCTTTCTATAGATTTTCTGACATGCTCTACAATGCTTAACAAACCATCAGCAATAAAGTCCTGACAGCAGAACATTGTGTCTCCTGACAGTGAAAGAACCGCTGCTACCACTGTAATCTAACTTCATAGGCCCAACATCACTACAGCGATATGCTTCTTTCATATGGGCGTGGGGAAAAAAAAGCAGCATTTTATAACCCTTTAACAAAAAAATCAATGTCTGGCATGAGGGTGACCAAAAAGACTGTCTCCGACTGACCTTGACTACAGTGTCCTTCATAATCACTGGCACTCAGCGCTGCCCATGCTGTTCAAAAAGGGTTCTGTACAGATAGGTTGATAACAGAATGGGTTCCTTTACTTAAAACTTCAGCAAAACCAATTTTACCTTTACATTGAAGGCATTTAGCCGATGTTCTTCTCCAGACAACTTACAAAAGTGCTTCACTGTTCACTCAGAAAATACCCTTATCTAGTTTGTGTAGACTGGAGTCTATGCACAGATACTCCTAAATGCAGAAGTCAGTATGGAGACCACAATATTCTACATACTCTACACTCTGCCTGAGTACTCTTGGAAGAGGTGGGTCTTCAGTCTGGGTTTGAGGACAGCGAGCGTTGGACTACGCTGTTCGGACACCCAGTGGAAGTTTGTTCCACCACTTTGGTGCAGGACAGAAAAAAGCCTGGACGCTTGTCTTCCGTGGATGGCGGGACGAGCCGAGCTATATTTGAAGCTGAAAGGGCTCAGGGTACAGCTCGGCTTTTGACCATCGCCATGAAGTACATAGAAGCTGGTCCATTCTTGGCTTTGTAGGCATCAGCTACAGGAAGCCAGTGAAGAGAACGCAGTGGATCAGGTTGTGGTACTATATTGAGGTGTGTTTTAAAAGGTTCTTTAAAGAACCATTAACACCATAGAGAAGAAGGAGTTCAGCAACTGAAAGGGTTCCCTTCAAGTGGACTCTTGGAAACTCAGAATTGGTTCTGGGTATGGACTTCTGGACAAGTCTGAAAAAAACCTTCAGCCCCACCTTAATAAAGACCTGGGTCACTATTGACTTAATGTTGCCTACCGATATTATTCAAAGACTTACACTACATGTCCAAATGTTTGTGGACACCCCTTCTAATGAATGCATTCAGCTACTTTGAGTTGCACCTATTGCAAATGCACATAGCCTGTAGAGAAGTAATGCCAATAAAATAGGACACTCTGGAGCAGATCAACATGAAGCTATTGGCACCATGCTGCCTAAAGCCAGACTTGTAGGGCTTGTAGGGTATAAAGTCCCTCAGCATTGAGCTGTGGAGCAGTGGAAGAACTGTGTTCTCTGGAATGCTGGATGGTGCTCCATCCAATACTTTTGGGATGAGTTGGGGAGTTGATCATCGAACATCCTGACTTCCCTAAAACTCTTGTCACTGAATGCAATCAAATCCTCACAGCAATGCTCTGCTCCATAATCTATTAGCAAGCCTTCTCCCCTGGACAGTAGACACAGCTACTCCAACAAAAGCAGTATACACTCTTTTTAATACACTTGATTTTTAGAAGAAACAATGAATGTGCAGATGTCCCAATACTTTTGTCCATAAATGTACCTTTACTATGATCAGATCTACTCTGAACTCATTGGACTTCCCCATTTCACTGTGTGTTGATAAACCCAGTGAGTGCTGTCAAACAGACTCTTCTTATGTGGGCACAGAGCTACCAGCTGTACCAGTTACCAGCTGTAGCCAATCATGATCACTGGCAGGGAGTACATTTATAACTTTCAGCCCCACAAAATTAATAATCTGAGTGGGTGTGTGTATATTTGTGACCTTGTATTTCTTATTGTTATAGTTACAGAAGACCCCCAAAAAACTTAAATTTGTGTACCAACCCAAATATTGCCATGATTTTAAGATCCTTGAGGAACCTTTGGAAAAAGGTTCCTTGAAGGTTCGCCCACTGTTACAAACTGAAGAACCTTCAAAAGATTCCTCAAGGGTCTTATATTCCTAACAGTGTCTGTAAACGTCCCACTAGGCAAAGATGGTGTGAATAACCATTAAAATAAATATGCATATTAATTATATTTCTAGATGTGTATGGTCAAAAGTATGGACACTCTTTTGGTTGGTCATGGGTTGATCATCATTGTTAAAACATTTGACCTAAATGAAGAGGACACTGGGGACACACAGGTATCTACTGTAGTTAGGATGTCGTGGCTGGGGGGGTTCAAGTAGGCCTAAGTATGTGCGTGTGTGAGGTGGAAATACCTCTCAAACCATGCAGCTACAATAAGTTATTGTACATTAATATATACACATTTACTCATTTAGCAAAACCAATAAATAGCCTTAATAGTCTATAATAGCCTATATGACCAACCTACAATCCTAACTACTGTGGATACCCGTGTGTCCCCAGTGTCCTCCTTTTTGAAGACAAAACTATGGTCATCCTAGCATTTGGATCACATATTTTTAAGATGATGATCAGCACACATTCAACCAGGTGTGTCCAAACATTTGGCTGGTATTGTATGTCCAGACCATGACCCTGGAAGCTTAGGGACATTAACTTTAGGCTGTGCAGGATTTTGAAGATACATAGTTTTTTCGATGACCTTGTCCATGGACCTCAGTATTAGCCAGGAATGTGCTGTTGCTGCAGTCAAAGAAGAGATAATGCTGTCCTCCGGGAATGGACCCCATCCCCATCCGCTCGCCATCCCCAAGCCCCTTAAGAAATCTGGCTAGTGTATGCTCTCTGTCTCAATGTATTTACTGTCTGGCTTTGACTGGCCACAGCGTTGCCTGTAGCTCCAGGTGTGTGATTAAGTGGTGGAGCCAGAACACGGCAAAAACACCTTGAGATGGGAGGACATGTTAAATGGCATGTAGGTGCGTCGGGCGAGCGAGTTAGGAAAGTGAGGTTTTTTTTTTGTTTTTTGCAGCGCTTTGATTTGCAGCCAGAAAACACATCAGGACATCAGGAGATGGCCAGAGAGCCCTCTGATCATTCTGATGAGCAGATGATTACAGGACAGACAGAGAAAGAGAGAGAGAGAGAGAGAGAGAGAGAGAGAGAGAGAGAGAGGAATAGAAGTGGAATGAGAAAGAGAAAGAGAAAGAGAGTCAGAAACAAATGACAAGAGAGAGATAGAGAGAGGTAGAGAGAGACAGACAGACAGCAAGACAGTAAATTACACTGACAGAGAGACACAAAGAGACAGACAGAGACAAAGAAAGGAAAGCATGTAGAAAGAGAGAGACAGACCAACAGCAAGACAGACAGTAAGACAGAAAAACAGAAAGACAGACAGACAGACAGACAGAGAGAGAGAAAGGCAGAGTGAGACAGGCAGATAAAGCAAACTGAACTAAACATAACTGAGAGACAGGCAGGCAGAGAGAGACAGAGGGACAGAGAGAGATAGAGAGAGAGAGAGGAATGGAAGAAAGGACAGAGAGAGTCAGGAACAAAGGACAAGAGAGAGAGACATGCAGCAAGACAGAGAAACACACAGACAGAGAGAGACAAACAGACAGACAGACAGATAGAAAGAGACAAAGGAAGGAAAGTGTGTGGAAAGAGAGGGACAGACCAACAGTGAGACAGAGATGGGGAGAGAGACAGTGAGACAGAAAAACAGACAGACAGACAGACAGAGAGAGAGAAAGACAGAGTGAGACAGGCAGATAAAGCAAACTGAACTAAACATAACTGAGAGACAGGCAGGCAGAGAGAGACAGAGGGACAGAGAGAGATAGAGAGAGAGAGGAATGGAAGAAAGGACAGAGAGAGTCAGAAACAAAGGACAAGAGAGAGAGACATGCAGCAAGACAGAGAAACACACAGACAGAGAGAGACAGACAGACAGATACAGGAAAAAGAGACAGAGAGACAGACAGATTGAAAGAGAAAGTGTGTAAAAAAGAGAGGGACAGACCAACAGCGAGACAGAGATGGGTAGAAAGACAGTGAGACAGAGAAAAAGACAGACAGAAAGACAGAGTGAGTCAGAGTGAGACAAGCAGGTAAAACAAACTGAACTGAACTGAACTGAGAGACAGGCAGGCAGACAGAGACAGAGGGACAGAGAGAGAGACAGAGAGAGGAATGGAAAGAGGGACACAGAGAGAGTCAGAAACAAAGGACAAGAGAGAGAGACAGACAGCGAGACAGAGAAACACACAAACAGAGAGACAAAGGAAGGAAAGTGTGTATAGAGAGAGACAGACAGAAACAGACAGACAAAGAGACAGACAGAGAGAGACAGAGAGAGAGAGAGAGACAGCAGGTGGGGAGAGAGAGAGAGAGCGAGACAGTGTGTGAGAGAGAGAGAGTTAGAAGGGCATTGAATGCACATTCACATTAACACACTGTGACTTTCCTGAAATGCGTGACACACACAGTCAGTCACATTTTCAGAAAGTATACATGACAATGATCTTTTTCTGTGTGTGTGTGTGAGGAGGGGGGTTGTGTCTGGGCACACACACACACACACACAGGCATTGCCCTCTCCCCGTGCTCATCTCTCTGTTTCTGTGGGAACGCTTCACTGCCTTTCAATAATATAAAAAAAGAAACCGTGGCGAAGCAAAAGAGAAAGAATGGGAAAAAGCCTCCTCTCCGTCGCTCTCTCAGGGCAATTCTCCTCACTCCACGCTGACCTCCATGAGACAGAACACACACAGCAACACACACACAAAAGGAGCAGGGGGATGATGGAGAAAGGCGAGCCGCACACGGCACATTTCATCCCAATAAAGCGGCGTTATTGTTGCAATGCTTCTCCGTTACCTAAATACAGATGGACATAAGCGGCCTTTTGTGGGAGGGGTACGGGTGGGCACTAGGAGGGGTGCGGGTGGGCACTAGAAGGGGGCGTTATTGGAGGCCAATGGCTGAGCGCTAATTTAATAGCTGGTAAATTAGACGAGTGGGAGAGGAGTGCTGCTATAGGCAGTGTATGTTTTCCACGATCCTTATCTTTAGTCACACCACATTAACCTGCTTAGGGAGGGCATCCATTGTGTGTGTGTGTGTGTGCTCTACTCTAGTATATATATATATAGTATCTTCTTCACCCTTAACATAATATCATAAGTCTCCTTTATTAAAGGCTGTAAATGAGTCTGTGCTGACACTGGATTAGACAAGAAGAGTCGAGATCAAGAGAAGAAAAGGTGAGAAGAAAACAGAAGAGTAGAGAAAAGAAGAGACAAGAAGAAACAATATGAGAAGAAAATAACAGAGAAGAAAAGAGCTGAGGAAAGATGAGATGAGAGGAGTAGAGATGGGAAGAACAGATGAGAACATAAGAGATGAGAAGAAACTAGAAGAGAAGAAAAGAGTAGAGAAGAGTAGAGAACAGGGAAAGAGAGACAGGAAGAGAAGAGACAAGTTGAATAGAGAAGGAGTAGAGAAGAAAAGAAGAAGAGATGAGACAAGATGAGAAGAGAAGAGTAGAGATGAGAACAAAGAAGAAGAGACAGGCAGAGAACAGATAAGACAATAAGGAATGAAACAGGAAGTTGTGAGTAGTAAAGAGATCAACTAAAAACAGAAGAGGAGAGTAGAAAAGAAGAGACAAGATTTGAGAAGAAAAGTGCAGAGAAGTGATGAGAAGAGCTCAGAAGAGAAGAGCTGAGAAAAGAAGACATGAGATGACAGGAGTAGATAGGAAGAACAAACAATAGGAAGAACAAAGGAGAACAAATGAGAAGACAAGAGATGAGAAGAAACTAGAAGTGAAGAAAAGAATAGACAAGAAGAGATGAGACAAGACAAGAAAAGAAGAGTAGAGAACAGATAAGAAGAGACAAGAAGAGAAGACACAAGAAGAGACAAGTAGAAGAAAGATGAAGAGATGAGACAAGGTGAGAAGAGAAGAGTAGAGATGAAATGAGATGAGAAGAGAACAGAACAGTAGAGATAAGTAAAAAAAGAAAAGGATAGAGAAAAGTAGTAGAGGAGAGAAAATAGAGAAGAAAAGAGACAAGACAAAGCAAGGTGAGAAGAGAACAGTAAAACAGAGAAGAGACAGAGAACAGAAGAGAAGAGCAGAAGAGAGAATGAAATAGACAAGAAAAAAGATATGGAGAAAAGAAGAGACAAGAAGAGGTGAGTAGACAATAGAAGATAATAAAAAAGAGACAGGATAACAGTAGGAAAGAGATGCAGAGAAGAGATGGGATAAGTAAAAAAGAGAAGTTAATAGAAGAAAAGTACAGAAGAAGAAAGAACAGAAGAGAGGGGAAATAATAGAGAAGAAAAGATGAGAACAGAAGAGACAAGAAGAGAAAAGAGTAGTATGAGAAGACAAAGGAGAAGAGATAAGAAGCAAATAGATCAGAACAGTAAAGAAGAGACAAATAGAAAAGAGACAACAAAAGCAGAGTGGAAAAGGGACATAAAGAGATTAGAAAAGAACAGAAGAGACGAGAAGAGAATATAGAAGTGAAGAGTACTGTAGAGAAGCGATGAGAAGACAACAGAAGAGAAAAGAAGAGACAAGAGAAAAAAAAGGAAGAGATGAGAGGAGTAGAGATGGGAAGAGCACTAACGAGAACAGAGAAAAGACGAGACGAGAAAGGATGAGAAGTGAAAAGACAACAGAACAGTAGAGAAGAGACACAAAGAAAAGAGACACAGAAAAGAGACAACAAAAAATGAGAAAAGAGAAGAGATGAGAGGAGAAAAAAAGAGATGTAAAGAGAACAAATGAAAACTAATAAGAAAATAAGAAAAGAAGAGTAGACATAAAAGTAGTAGAGACCAAAAGAGATGAAAAGACAAGAGAAGTGAAAAGAGGAGACAAGAGAAGAGATGAGGACTAGAGATGGGATGAGAACAAAGGAGAAGAGATAAGGAAAAGAAGAGTACAGAAGAAAAAGGAACAGAAGAGACGACAAGAAAAAAAGAATAGAGAGGAAAAAAGAGAGAAGAGAAGAGAAGAGACGAGAAGAGAAGAAGAGAAGAGAAGAGAAGAGAAGAAGAGAAGAGAAGAAAAGAAGAGAAGAAGAGAAGAGACGAGATGAGACGAGAAAAGAAGAAGAGAAGAGAAGAGAAGAGACAAGAAGAGAAGAGACAAGAAGAAGAGAAGAGAAGAGACAAGAAGAAGAGAAGTAAAGAGACAAGAAGAGAAGAGATGAGACAAGAAGAGAAGAGACAAGAAGAAGAGAAGAGAAGAGACAAGAAGAAGAGAAGTGAAGAGACAAGAAGAGAAGAGAAGAGATGAGACAAGAAGAAAAGAGGAGAGGAGAAGAGAAGAGAAGAGAAGAGAAGAGAGGAGAGGAGAAGAGACAAGAAGAAGAGAAGTGAAGAGACAAGAAGAGAAGAGAAGAGAGGAGAGGAGAAGAGATGAGACAAGAAGAGAAGAGAGGAGAGGAGAGGAGAGGAGAGGAGAAGAGAAGAGAAGAGAAGAGAGGAGAGGAGAAGAGAAGAGAAGAGAAGGGAAGAGAGGAGAGGAGAAGAGACAAGAAGAAGAGAAGAGAAGAGAAGAGAGGAGAACAGGACAGATAAGAAGAGAAGAGAAGACAGGAGACACGAAGACAGGAGAAGAATGAAGACTAGGGGAACAGATGTGATGCTCTGAATGTGCTAAAGGACGTTAGAAGATCAATCAGAAACAATCTGGCTGCAAGGGAGAAGAGTAAAGCTGTGAGAAGAGGAGGAGGAGGATAAGAAAGAAGGCACAGAGAGAAAAGCAGATTGCGAGAGTTGGAGAGGGAGGCGGAGGGCAGAAGGGTGAGAGATTTGCGCGGGCAGGGTGCGGGTATGAAAGGGGTAAGCGTGGCGCACACAGAAGCTGTTAGACAGAAAACGGCGAGCCATAATCGATTGTGAACACTCTGGCCAAGCGCAGCCAATCAGAGAGCTGCTCACAGACTTCTCCCAGTTAGAGAACTTACACACTGTCAGAGAGAGAGAGAGAGAGAGCGAGAGCGAGAGAGAAACATGCACAAGATGAGAAGAAAATGAACTGAAATTGAAAAATGAATGAGAAGAGGGACGACAACAGTGGGATACAAAAGTAGGGGTAGTGAGGGGAACAGACGAGAGATTGTCCTTCAGGTGTCTGCATCTGCTTTTCTGACGGAGTGACCTTGACACAGTTTGGGATTTTCCGCTTACTCTCACACTCATAATGATGAGGTCCGAATGTCGCACCTAAGCTCTGTCTTTTTTCATTCCTTATTCTTTTGAAGACGGATCATCTTCACAATCAAAATCTACTTTTTTTTCATCTAGCCCACTGTTTCACTCCCAGAGCTCTTTCAGGAGTTTCATTGTGCGGCTGGCACAATGTCAAGAAGATTTGTCTAACAGTAGTGAAATTCCTATGTATGTATGTTCCTATATAGACATTCTTAAAATAGGTTTAGGATTAGGGTTAGGGTTTGGTCAGGTTTAGGTAATGGTTAAGGTCATGGTGTGGGTTCGGTTAAGTTTAGGTCACAGTTAGGATTAGAGTATGGTTTCAGTTAAGCTTAGGTTATTGTTACGGTTAGGATTAGGGTTAGGGTTTGGTTAAATTTAGGCTATGGTTAAGGTTAGGGTTTGGTTAAGTTTAGGTTATGGTTAGGATTAGGATTAGGCTTTGGTAAATTTGGGTTACAGTTACGGTTAGGATTAGGGTTTGGTTAAGTTTAGTGATAGTTACAGTTAGGATTAGGCCTAGGGTTTGTTTAAGTTTAGTTTACGGGTATGATTAGGATAAGGATTAGGGTTTGGTTAAGTTTAAATTGTAGTTAAAGTTAGAATTAGGCCTAGGGTTTGGTTAAATTTAGGCAACGGTATAAGGTTAGAGTTAGGGTTAGGCTTTGGTTAAGTTTACCTTATGGTTATGGTTAGGATTAGGCCTAGGGTTCGGTTAAATTTAGGCAACGGTATAAGGTTAGAGTTAGGGTTAGGCTTTGGTTAAGTTTACCTTATGGTTATGGTTATGGTTAGGATTAGGCCTAGGGTTCGGTTAAATTTAGGCTATGGTATAAGGTTAGAGTTAGGGCTAGGCTTTGGTTAAGTTTAGCTTATGGTTAAGGTTATGGTTAGGGTTCGGTTAACTTTAGGGTATGGTTATGGTTAGGATAAGGCCTAGGGATTGGTTAAGTTTAGGTTAGTGGAAGTGTGAGGAAGAGCCCACCTGTGAGGCTCCACTATATGATTTCCAACTAATGCAACATCACTAGGGCTCAACACACTTGGAGGAGACCACTAACTGCCAGTTCTGGTACTTCAGCTAAGAGACACCCAAGTGGGCTAGCGTTACAATGAGTGATGCAGAGAGGGCAGGCCATCCCATGCCCCCAGAGAGAGCAACGATTTCTCCCTGCTTTTGAAGCAGTAGTCTATCGCTGTATACTTTAGCTCATAAAGCCAAACCATCGTCCTTCCTGACGAGAGAGAGAGAGATAGAGGTAGAGCACAGTCAGACTCCAGAAAGCTATAACAACAACAGTGTTCATTTGTGGTGACAGTTTACTAGCCACAGCTGGCCAGTGATAGGGTCATTACAGCGACCAAAAATGTTGACATCCTTCAAGCCGGGACATTCATTAGACCTGACAGTCGGTGGTTGAAAACATCCAGAATTCAGGAATCTAACAGCATAAATGAATGAGCGTGTGTCAGACCTTGACCGCAGGGTGAAGGGCATGATGGAGAAAGGGTTCACGGCTGACCAGGCCGACTAAATGAGGTTCTAGACATCTGAGAAAACATATAATGAAGCAGAATATATTTTAGCTCCATACACATGAATCAGTCCCTGCGTAGTGATCCTAAGGCGTCATCTTCATTAATTTACTTTTCTCCCCCTCTCTTTCTTCTTGGTGAAATAAATGGCTGAGGCTGCTTAGTGACGAGAGGCAGAGGAGAGGAGAGGAGAGAAAGGAAAAAGAGAGAGCGATAGAGAGAGAGAGAGAGAGAGAGAGAGAGAGAGAGATCCCATTAGTTGCGCTTGGCAGACTTCACCTGTTCAGAAAAACCGTCTCAATTATGAACTGGCAATAAAAGATGGGTTGCCAGATTGAACCGGCCTGCTTCCCTCCATACGGGCGGATTGGACGCACATGGGTTGCCAACAAGAAGCGAGTGATAAAAGAGGAGGGAGGAGCGCCGAGGAGGGCAGACAGAAAGCGCTCAGCAGGTGCTGGACGAGACGGAGGATGGCGGAACAGAGGGAGGCAATTTTGGCAAAGCTTTGAATGACAAGACAGGACTGATGATTAGGGCTTATCAGTGGCCATAGTACGAGAATCTTTAATAATTTTAGACATGATAACATATCTTTGCTTTAAGGAAGCCTTAACTGGAGTTCGGAGCGGCTTTCAAAGGTGGAAAAAACAGGTGAAGAAGGGAGAAGACGGGGAGGTGGAAGGAGCAAAGTGAGAATAAGGGTTTATGTAGGGCTGAGTGGGAGGAGTTTGGGCCGTTAAGCATCTCCCACAAACAGTCTTTGGCGTAGGCTCCGTCGTGGACCCTCACAGATCCTACCGTACTTTGAAGGCAGGGGCGGAGCCAACCTCCTGGTCAACCGGCCTCACAAGGTGATTGTAAGTTTGCTAGTATGTCCCACGCCCTTGAAAACTAACACAGAGGTGAACTCTGAAGATTTGTTGGACTGGAGTTTGGAGAGGCTTTTAGGTAGGTGCATGAAAACAACCCCCCCCCCCTTCAAAAGTGAGAGAAGGGAGGAGATGGAGAGGTGGAGGGTGCAAAGTTGTTTAACATGATGATGGAGTGAGAATAAGGGTTTATGTAGGGCTGAGTGGGAGGAGTTTAAGCCATGGACCATTTTCCACAATTAAATTATGTCACTTTTGTAACTTCGCTTGAAGTCTGTGGCATAGGCCCCGCCCCCAGGTCTTGTAACATCTGG
The DNA here is from genome assembly GCF_030463535.1 of Salminus brasiliensis. NCBI lineage: Eukaryota > Metazoa > Chordata > Actinopteri > Characiformes > Bryconidae > Salminus > Salminus brasiliensis. The sequence goes on along the minus strand of NC_132884.1, from coordinate 38,406,230 downwards.
ACCCTTGCAGGTCCTGCTGGCAGGACACGGCAGGCAGAAACCCCGAAACTATGACATCATAGTCTTGATTTGTTAATTTACACTCCCATATTTACATAAACTCCGCCCACTAGTGTACCTAGTAGTGTAAATCCTAGTGCAAGGGCAAACACAATGGCTACTTCAAGAGAATATGAAAGAGAGGCTACGAAAGGCTAAACGGTAAAGCTAGCCAATCAGGTGACGTACCACTCAGAGGTGGGTCACACATCCTGGAGAAGCCAATGAAGCTAGCTAAGTGTTATGATTGGCTGGGGAAAGCAAGCAGCCAATAAAAAGATAGGTAATTTACATACATACAAACATACCTGTGGACAAAAGTATTGGGACACCTGCTCATTCATTCTTCTGTAATTAAGGGTATTAAACAAAAGTTGATCCTGCTTTTGTTGGAATAACTGTCTCTACTATTTTTGAGGAACATTGCTGTGAGGATTTGATTGTATTCAGTGACAAGAGCATTAGTGAGGATGTTGAATGATTGTTGAAGCATATTTGACAATGCACACATCATGTGTATAAGCTGCTAGCCTTGCTGTCTGCAGTGTTGCGTTCCTTATAAAGAATTTCTAACGCGCTGGTGTATTCGTGATGTTCGGGAGGAGTGGTGATGATGGCACAAAACAGAGTGATTATTCTGCTCAGTGAGGCTGCAGCCAAGATTTTAAAATGATCTGCATTATTTTACTCCACTTAATGAAACCACTGTTGCACAGTGCGCACCACACTGGCGGGGCCTTTCTTCAAGCAATTTTCCAAAAGAAATGGATTATACAATGGCAGATCAGGCGTTCAGATGCAAAATCATCTTGCTTCAGTGTTGATTCATGGCTTCAAAATAGATTGTGACCAATCATCAGAGAGACAAGCTACCCAGCAACTCCGACTGCTATTTGATTAGCCTGACATTTGACAAGGTGATTATATGGACACATTAGGTGAGGTTCAAGTGCTCAACCTGACTTTGACACTTTAGTTTAGCAACAGAGCAGCAGTGCAGATAGCAGCAGTGCACTGCACTAACACAATACCTTTAAAAGAGAATGAGTCTTTATACAGTACAGGTCAAAAGTTTTAGAACACCCCCAATACTTTCAGTAGTAGTCCACTGGCAGTGCTGCGAGGCCCAGGCAAGCCTGGCTTTCTTGCTTTGCCATCTTAGCAATGACTTACGTACTGCCTTTCCATCCATCAAACCTGCAGCTCCAAGTCTTCTCTTCACAGTTCAAACTGAGGCCGCTTGGTCCGCTTGATGTCTTCTGATGCTGTTGTGGTCTGTCAGACTTTCCCCAGTTACCCCTTTTTCTCTTAATTTGGTGTAGTCACAATTGCCTGAAAATCCACCCTTTCGTAGCTCCTCCTAGCTCTACCAATGCTCCCGACACTAGGAGGTTAAGGACTTAACAAATGTCTCCTCCGAAACATGTGAAGCCAGTCACAGCCTCTTCACGTTCAGGGTCCCCAGCTCTGCCGCATAGCCAACATAGCTCTAAGAGTGTTGAGGGGAGGCAACCCCATCAACCCACCCGGAGAGAGCACGGCCAATTGTGCTCAACTGGACTCCGGCCTCTGATGGCGAAGCGGCATGGCTCGGGATTTGAACTAGCGTGGCAGTGCATTAGACCGCAGAGCAAGCCTGAGCCCTGAAAGCGCTTTCCTTTTAAGAACGTCTTATCTGTGTTTCTGTAAGTGTCGTCTTCTAGACATTATGAGAGCAATCTAAACGTGCAGTACTGTGTAAGCACTGAGGTCGTGTTGCAACACTGCTTTTATACAGACTAAGGGTTCGTAAACGTCAGTTTTCAAAGCTTTATTTACTGTCACTGTTGACTTGTTCCCTAAAAATGCCCTTTTTTACCATTATTTTTATAATTTGCCATTATTTTTGACACATTATTTTAGTGTACAATTTACTGCTTACCTTTGTACCATTTGAGGTCACTGGACTGAACTGCTTAAATGTTAACAATGATAACAACTGGAAAATGTTATAACTGGTACTGTAGGGTTACTCTGAGATCTTTTAACACACATGGAGTCGGAAAATGTGCCGTCATGTCAAATTCGATGCTTCTCAATATTTCTATTAATATTTCCATTGCAGGACCATACATCACATCCAGAGTTAGGCTATGAAAATGAAAAAATATACATGTGTGTGTATTAATATACAGTCAAATTACAGGTTCATGACTGTTGTTTCAGGTAGAGGGACTGACAATAATTTCTACACAAAACACATTTCTACACATTTATTACTCTATATTATTCTATATTATTACTACTTTAGTAAAGCTAAGAATCTGGTAATCCCATTTCAAGCACCAAAAGAATTTGACCACATGAGTAAAGGGATGTTTTCACAAGAAAAAAAAAGACAATCAGGTTCAGGGTCAGATTATCTCTTCACACAGTGTCATAGGTCACACTGGCTGTCATTACAGAGAGATATTTAATTGATCTGATATGCAAGTGCCTTTAAAGGCAAATTTCAGAAGACATGCAAAAATTAAGAAAATGCCTTCAGACCCCTGGGGCTTCAACTTCAAAACAAATGCTGCACATGTCTGCAGTTCAAATGCTACAGATGATGCTTCTACTTCTACTGCCCACAATACCACAATCCTTCACTACAGCTGATGGCAGCTTCCTGAGACCTTCTGAACAGGACAGGTACACTCGTCAGCATTTCCATAAATATTCTCCCTCTCTCCCTCCCTCCCTCCCCTAATTAGATTAGATCAACCTGTCCCCTTAAAGACAACCTACACTCCACATGTCATTCTCTCAGTACAAAGCATCAAGGACGCCTGCCATAGAGGACTACATAACAGGTTTTACACTCAGCGTTCAACTCAAAAGACTAATGCTGTCAATCATCCTAGGCTAGGCCACTCATTTGAAAGGCAGTAGCTCCTCCATAATTCTGACTGCTCAAAAAGAAAAGAAAAAATGCCAATGCCAATGAAACCTCATTCCACATGTATTCTGTTGGATTTAGATCTGGTGAGTGAGAAAGCCAATGAGGAACATTGAACCTACTGTCATGTTGAGACGACATGGTGCACGGTGATCAGGCTGGAAGTAGCTGTTAGAAGATAATGGATAACCTGTGACCATGAAGGGATGCACATAGTCAGCAACAGCACTCAAATAGGCTGCGGCATTCAGGTGGTGATTGATACGGCCCATTGAAATGTCTCACCGTTACATCCCGAACCATTGACACAAGGCAAGTTTGGTTCACAAATGCTGACCCTACCATCTGTGAGCCTCTAGAGACCAGACTACATTTTTTCAGTCTTCAGGTGTCTGGTGTTGGTGAGCCTGTGACCACTGCAGCCTCAGCTTTCTGTTCTTTGCAGGCAGAAGTGGAACCCAGCGTGGACTTCTGCAGTTGTAGCCCATCTGAGTCAAGGTTGGGGGTCATGTACATACTGAGAAGCTTTTCTGCTCACCACAGTTGTACAGAGTGGTTATCTGAGTTACTGTAGCCTTTCTGTCAGCTCCAACCAGTCTGACCATACCCTGACCTCTCTCGTCAACAAGGCCTTTTCGTCTTTTCGCGAGTGTCAGTTCTTTATTACATCACTCTGAGTAACTCTAGAGACTGTTGAGCTGAAAATCCCAGTCTCAGCCCATCTGGAACCAACAAACATGCCACACTCAAAATGACTGTCTTCTCTTTTCCCCATTATTCTGATGGTTGATGTGAACATAACCTGAAGCTGCTGGGCCATATCTGCATGGTTTTATGCATTGCACTGCTGCCACACTATTGGCTGATTAGATTACATGAATGAGGTGGTGGACATGTTCCAAATTCACAAACGTTTTAGGTTGCATGGGCAAGTCAACTGAATTGCAGCACAAGCTACCCCCAGGCATGCATGCACTCATTCAAGGAAGCTAGGGTTCCTTAGAGCCCTTGGAGCTGACAGTGCTATGCAATTAGAGCCACGTTCTGGGTTTCCTCACTTCCACACCAGGCGCTCTAATTGCTGGTGAGTTTTTTCACTAAAGATCAATACCACTCCCTAATTTCACTCTCTTGTTCTCTCTTGTGTTCTGGCTGAGGTCCATATTTCAGCAGACCTTCCATCAAGGCCTCAGTGAAGAGATGAAGATCTACCAAGAAGCTCATGTAGGTAAAGGTAAAATAGAAGGTAAAAGAAAATGTGTGTAATTGTGTGTGTGTGTGTGTGTGTGTGTGTGGCAGAGCAATAATGTCGCTGAACTGTGAAGGGGAGATAGCCCCAGGGCCAGTCTCCGATGGGGACCTTTCAAATCTCATCGCGTCTCCTCCTTCCCTCGTCCCCCCCGTCTCGCTATCGAGGCAGATAACATGCTCGGGTAAAGGTTACAACACACCCTGACATTTCTGCTGAAACCCGACAACTATGAGATCCTTAATATCATTGCTTTGCATGCGTACATGTGTGCATCCATTTGTGTGAGTGCGAAAATACAATCGTGTGAAAAAATGAGGACACCCCAAGAAAACCTTTGTATTTTTAAAACATATTTTAACATCTGGACCTTTGATCTTCATGTGAACAATATTGAGAGACGGAGGTAATACAACTAAAGACATACAACTGACCCCTGGACAAAGACAAGGACTTCTGGAAGAATGTAAATTCTCTGATGAAACTTGTTCGGCCTCTTTTTGATTGTAGACGCTCTACTTTGCCATTAATTGTGGTAAGATCTGCCTGCTACCGTAATGACATTTTTAGATTGTTGGAGTCTGTTGGAGTCTTCTTAAGGTCTGCTCCTGGACTGAACTTGCTAGGACTGCCCAACGTGGCCATGTTGGTCAGTTTTTCCAACTTGTAAATGATTTAGTGGACAGTGGGACGGCTGATATCTAACTGTTCTGAGATCTTTTTAAACCCCTTCCCAGACTCCTCTGCATCTACAACCTCAGAGAGCTCTCTGGATCTGGTCATGGTGATCTTCTTCACCACTCACTTCAACCATCAAGAGCAGACCAGACTAAACGTCTGAGGTTTAAATGAGACAGACTCCTCCAGAATCCTCTCTAGCCATGTTCTGAACATCTGCAGCTGATGTTCTGCACCAGATTCTGATGGTAGATGCTGTACTTTGACATCAGCTGTGATAAGAGCTACCTTGGCCTGAACTATGGTGGCAGTGGGGCAGTGGTGGCTCAGTAGTAAGATCACTGGGTTATAGATGACAGGATTGTGGGTTTAATACCCGGGTTTGCTGAGCCGCCACTGTTGGGGCCTCACTTCTCCATGGGCACTGCAGCAATGGCTGCCCACTGCTCTGGGCATGTGTGCTCACTGTATTACTGGGTGTATTTGCTCACTAGTGTGTATGGATGGGTTAAAGGCAGTGGCCAATTTTCATATGTGTCCCAAACAAATTGCTTCTGTTTTCCTAACCAGAAAACTCTGATTGAAAATGGATCAATTATATGATTTTCAGCTGTATGTGTTTACTTTACTTGAAGATCAAGAGGTCCAGATATTTAAATATGTTCAAAAATACAAAGATTTACATGGGTTGTCCTTATTCTGTCTCATGATTGTATGTGCGCAAGCAAGACAGGGATAGTCATTTACATGATATGACATTTAGCTGATGCTCTTATCCAGAGCAACTCGTATTACAGAGGTGGGTCAGTGTAGTGTTTGGAGTCTTGCCCAAGGACTCTTATTGGTGTAGCACAGCATAGTCGCCCAGACCAGGAATCGAACCCCAGTCTCCCACATGGTGTGGTAGCTCAGTGGCAGGTAGTGGCTCAGTGTTGCGCCACACCAACATTTACCTGAACAGGTCAGAATGTCTCACCTTTTATAGATAAAGTGCCTTACACTGTTGTAAAGGAGTGGACGTGGAGAGTCCTGGACAGAAAGAAGGGGACAGAGACAGAGACTTGCTGCTCCTTAAATTAAAAAGGGGGCTGAATTTCGAGGCTAAGTTCATTAAAAAAGAAAGCCAGGCTGAATCTCTGAGAAGGAAATCGGGGAAAACGATAAGAGCAGAGGGAAGCCACTACTTGACTAAAAGGATAACAAAAATGATGTGCTGAGAAATATGCAAATGAAGAAATGGGAAGCTCTCTAATCTCTTCCGCTCCTACAGTTCTGGTGTGTGTGCTTGTGTGTGTGTGTGTGTGTGTGTGTGGGTTTGCTTTAGGTCTGAACTACAGATGCCATCAGCTAAGCCGGCCTACATCTCCACTGCCACTGCATAAATTGTTCCGAGAAATTAGCAAATCTCTTCCTCTCTCAGCCACGTTAACGTGAGCTTGTCTTTTCCACTCGTACAATTTTTTACACTTCATTCCAGCTCATTAAACATGAGCCGCAGATGTGCTGAAGTTCAACATCAGTGACGGCGTTTCCACACAAATAACAGAGCATACCAACGTCTCTGTTGCATCCTATAGGCTCTAAAAACAGTCACGGCTTTACCCCACCCAGGATGACTGCTCAAGTGTACTTTCAGTGCTAAAAATTCATTAATAATTCAACCGAAACACGAAAAATGAAAGCGCATTTAGGTGACAAAAGTATTGGGACACACTTCTTAATGATTTTGCTCCATTGCTACAGGTGGATAAAGTCAAGCCCCTAGTCCTGCAGTCTGCCTTTCTTCCACACATCAGTGAAAGAATGGGAGGTTCTAAAGAGCTCACTGAACTCCAGCGTTGTTCTGTATGTAATAGGAGACACCGCTGCACCAACAACAACAAGTCAGCTGGTGAAATTTCCTCCCTCCTAGATCTTCCTCCATCAGCTGTGAGTGGTTTTATTATTGAACAGTATTTAGAGGATTTAGCATTTAGAGGAACCATAGAGATGCTGTTAGAGATGCAAAGGGGGACCAACTCCATATTTCTGCCAATGGATTTAGATGGGAGGCCGTAAATGAGCGGTGGGCGGTGGGCAGCAAACTCCAGCGCCCGGGGAGCAGAGAGGGTAAAGGGCTTTGCTCAAGGGCCCAACAGTGGCAGCTTGCCGAGCCCGGGAATCGAACCCACAACCCTGTTATCGATAGCCTGGGTCTCTAACTGCTGAACCACCACTTCCAGGAGTAATGTGTATGTGTAGGTGTCCCAATACTTTTGTCCATATAGTATACATATTTCAAAGTATCCAATCTTTTTGACGCTGCAGTGCAGTTAGATGGTTTTATACTTTCAATTTGACACTTTTCACTCATGACTGCATCTTCAGACTACCTAAAATTAGGTGGGAAACCCCCAGACCTGGCAACCCAGTACCAAGCACAAAGACTTTTGTGAGAAAGGACAGTGAGTCCAGCGATTTTCTTGATTTCTCTCGACTCAGAATGAGTTATATATGAATAGATATGACTGACGTGGGCGGGGTGTCCGCAGTAGATGTCACTTGGGGTCCTCGAACATTCAGAAACAGCCCTGGCTCTGATACAGCCCAGACTTTACACAATGACATTGAAAAAACCCACACAAACTCACACACTTCATTTATTGAGGCCTGTGGTCAAAAGCCTGCCTCACAGTCAAATTGGCCAGCTCATGCCTTTGCAGTCACAGAGTCACCCAGGGTTGATTGGACACTCTCTCCTACCCTCTCCTTCCCACAGATAAATTATAATCCATTAAAAAGAGGAGGGGAGGTTTCATACGCCTGTCTCGCAAGTGCAATCAGCACGCACCCACAACTGAGTGACCGCCGTGTCACTGCTATTCCCTCCACAGGCACTGAAGCGACTCGACGCCGATAGCGAACACGTCTCTCCTCTGCTATCCAATTTATTAGCCAGATTAGCACAGGGAGAGAAATGTTTATTCAAAATCTGGGGGCGACAAATGAGCGGGGCGAGCTGGAAACTCCGGACCGGATTACCGGAAGCGCTGGAGGAATCGAATTCAAATTAATTATAGAGAGAAAGGAACAACGTGGCTGAAAGGGAATCTGACTGTGTATGTGGGTGGGTGGGTGGGCGTGGGTGTGGGTGTTATTGCAAAGGGTGGTAGTGGTAGTGGTGGTGGTGGTGGAGGGGTACGTGGGTGTTGATGTTGGTGGCACACATAAATGCATATTAATTGATGCATAATGTGAAATCCGTCTGTATATGTCAATGCTTGATTACACGGGCCGACAAAACGAGACATGTCAATGGGGGTTTGAAAAGCAATATGATGGCAATATGTGTTTTGTCAGACATTAAGGTTGTTAGGAGTGTGTATTCCAGTCACGTCAGGCCTTCTCGCAGCTGGTGAAAGGAAAGAGTCCATGTCCTCTGTTACTGTGAATAGTTAAGTGAGTGTGAAAGATGGCCTAAGTTCCTAAAGGCTTAAAGTTAAAGGACCTACTCTGTTGGATTAGTCACGGGATAAGAAATCCCAGCATACATGACTGAGATGGGAGTGGCTACCCGATTTACATGCTGTCATCACCTTCTTATAAAAGGTAAAGGTGCATGTATTTGTCACTGTACAGCAAAATGTGCACTCCGCATTTAACCCATCTGTGGTAGTGAACACACACACACACACACACACACACACACACACACACACAACTCCAGCACCCGGGGAGCAGAGAGGGTAAAGGGCCTTGCTCAAGGGCCCAACAGTGGCAGCTTGCTGAGCCCAGGAATCGAACCCACAACCCTGTTATCAATAGCCTGGGTCTCTAACCGCTGAGCCACCACTGCCCCGTTCATTAACCCACTTTAATGAAATTTTAGTTACATGAGCAGCTACATGGGTGTTCCCGAGGTATCTGTGCCAATCACAACAAAACTACAGGCCTCCTCAAACACCTCCATCCTTAAGAAAAGCTGTGAAAAACGTATTCACCCACATGTAAGATTGCTGAAGTTATTTTTACGGCTCGTTTTGCAGAAGGTAAAAAACGCTGGCATCTTTACTGACATTCGGACAGGACTAAAATCACTGAGAATACCCATGTTCAACCAGTCCCGTCAGAATGGGGCTAATGAAAATGGGAAAAGCTAAAAGCTAAATTCTGGGCACCCTGCTTGGTCAGCAGCACCCCCTTTGGTAGGTATCACAGCTCATAAATGCGATTCTCACCCATTCTTCCTGCAAATGGCTTCTATTTCTGTTCTAGTTTTGTGAGATTTTTCAGGTCTAGCCTCAGATGTTGGATGACGTATAGGTCCAGGGACTGTAAGGGCCATTGCAAACCTTACCTCAGTTAGTCCCTTGTAGATTTTGAGGTGTGTTGAGGATCCTTATGCCGCTGTAGAAGCTCATCTTTAGCTTTTTTTATACAGATGGTGTGATGTTTGCTTCCAGATTTCGCTGGTATTTAGAATAATCCATTCTTCCCTCTACCTGTGAAATGTTCCCTGTGCCACTGGCTGCAGCATAAGCCCAAAGCCTGAGCGATTCACTGCTGTCTTTTCCTCAAATTCTGCAGGAAATTTATCCAAACATATCTTTGCTTTCCACAGGACTTGTTTCCAAAATGCATCAGGGCTTGTTTAGATGTTTTCTTGGAAAGATCTGACCTTCCTCAGTAGGGTTTTCCATCCACCTCTTTTATGCAGATTTTGAACACACTGACACATTGGCATCTAAATGTAGAAACCTGATCATGGACGAGGTGGAAGTTCTCGTCTCTATGAACAGATCATATGATTAAGTGACAATATTACAGAAGGAAAGTCACGTTTGGCCCTACATCCTCTCTGAACCTTTTGCTGCAGTGATGTTCACAGAGGGTTTGGCACATGATGGCGAAGTGGGACAGTAACTTAAGCCCTCATTAAATGGGCCACTTGCTGCTCCACCTGGCATCTGTGATAGGGCTACAACCATGCACAGCTGGCAGAGGCCTGTCAAAACTGCTCTACCATGAGCTAATAAATTTGAACCCCTCTATTGTATACACCACACACAGTGAGCTAGACTCTTGTCTCACACCCTATGGTCCATCTGTGTCTTCTACTCAGACAAAAAATAGATAGACAGACAAATAGATAGACAGACAAATAGATAGATAGAGAGACAGACATTGATAGACAAACAGACCGATAGATGGATAGATAGATAGACAGACAGACAGACAGACAGACAGGTAGACAGATAGATAGACAGACAGACAGACAGACAGGTAGACAGATAGATAGACAGACAGATAGATAGACAGACAGATAGATAGATAGATAGATAGATAGATAGATAGATAGATACATTTGGTCTCAATATGACAGAAATAGACAGACAGACAGACAGACTGATAGATAGACAGATAGACAGACAGACAGACAGACAGACAGATAGATAGATAGACAGACAGACAGTTAGATAGATAGATAGATAGATAGATAGATAGATAGATAGATAGATAGATAGACACATTTGGTCTCAATATGACATAGATAGACAGACAGACAGACAGACAGACTGATAGATGGATAGACGGATAGACAGACAGATAGATAGACAGATAGACAGACAGACAGACAGACAGATAGATAGACAGACAGACAGATAGATAGATAGATAGATAGATAGATAGATAGATAGATAGATAGATAGACAGATAGACAGGCACCACTTTTGGTCTCAATATGACCAAATTAGCCAAGAACAGCTACAACCTTGTAAAATCCTGAAGTCCCACAGACTTGTGTAATCAAGCCTAATCTATGACCTCATCATTCTCGTTATGCGTGTGCACATATACATGTGTGTATAATCCCCAAATGCCTCAGATGCCTTGAGAACAACAGATCTCTGTGCTTTGCCATATAACAATGCAAGACCTGACACCTTTTTAGAGCAATTGATTGGGCGTTGCTGAAAGGATATGGCCCTTTGTGAGCCATTGATTGGCCGGCACACAGCAGAGAGGCCTTCTGATGGTGATTGATTGGTCAAAGTAATTTTCCTCCTGGATGACCACCAGTCAGACCAAGTCTTTTGTGAGGAGTCTTCCAGGAGGTCTGTGCCTGTGTGTGTGTTTGTGTGTGTGGCCATCTTATTCGAAGCCTAAATGGGGTTTAGAGGTGGGAGGCGGTACAGCACAGAGCTGTCCATGTAAGGATAAGGTACATGTGACAGTGTGTCAGGTCATTTCTCATCAAAAACATTACAGCCAAGACAGCAGATCCTAGAACAAAAGAAACACACACACACACTTACACAGAAAAGCTGTACTAGATACTGGTAGGATTATTTTTCTTGTTAAGTAACGATCCATAATGACGATACCACTTTATGGAACCAAAAGGGGTTCTTCTATGGCACTGCCGAAAGAACCATTTGTAGAACCTTGATTTTTAAGAGTGTAAGACTAGCATCTCAGGAACCAGGCAGTGCATCTTCATGTAATATGTTTCTGTGATGCTTTCAGAGGCATAAAACAACAATAATGAGCCAAAACATTAAGACCACTGAGAGATTACACGATGTTAATCACTTGACAGTGGTGCATATCAGGGTCCAAAACGTACATTAGACAGCAATTGAGCAGTCAGTTCTTCATGTGGTCAGGCGTATGGACTAAATGGGCCAAAGGGTCACATGACTGGGTCAGAGCATCTCCAACATGGCAAGGCTTGTGGGAGGGGGTATGCTTGCTAAACTGTGGTGGGTAGCTACTGACAGTGGTCTAAAGAGGTCAGAGTGCCCATGCTAACCCCTGTCCACTGTCAAGCGTGGCTGCAAGGGAAAGACAATAGGTCTGGACTGGACATTGGAGCAAAAGAAGAAGGTCGCTTGAACTGATGAGTCTTGTTTTCTGAGTCTACTTGTCATAAGTTAGTGAAATTCCCTATTAACCTAATTCTAAATTTATTTGGACATTGTCTTTCACTGGAGTTTGGACCACAGCTTGGTTACTAACTGTGCTATAGACTATGGTAGTGTTTGCTAATTCTTAATCAGCAGGTCCTCTGGGTGATACAAGTGTGAAAAACACAAGCAAACACTCTTTGATGTTTATGTCCCAACCAATGCCTGAGTTGTCCAAATGGATCATCGCCATTAGTCTTGCTAATTCTTAATCAGAAGATCCTGGATGCAATCTAAGTGTGAACCACATAAGACAAACGCTGCAGCATCCGATCCTTCCATCCAACTTCTTCCAGTAGCCTTTTAACACTACCTAAAGCCTGGAAGTGCCTGTTTTTGGGGTTATCTAGTCAGACTATGAGAAGAAGTGACTTTTTACACTTTTAAATCCTTCCAAAGAAAGTCTCAAATCTCAAAGCTTCACAATCAAAGGACAAAGTGGAGGCTTAAAGCCAGGACTAGGAGATGGAGAAGCCTCTCCACGCAGAAAGGCAATCAGCAGCTCCTGCTCTTTCTGAAGGGCATGGAGCGCGCGTGACGAAGCGCTCATTAAAAGCATGACCGAGGACGGAAGTGAGGTCACGGCGGCAGAGAAAGAACAGGAAGGCCCGCGGAGATGCCGGCCTGCAGGGGGGAAACCATCTCCGAGAGGGAAAACACTTGGCAGGAACCAAACAGGAGAGAGAGAGGCGGTTTCTCGGTCAGGCTGTCTTGGGAGCGACGTTCCAGTTTGGAAACAGATAAAAGGGGGCGTGGGGAGGGGAATGGAAAAGCACCTAACGGCCCCTTCTATTATCAGCTCCGGCTTCTGCTTATCAGCCCAGGCGTGCCTTTTTGGGCGAATTCAATCGGTGCTTAGGGTACGGAAGGGAGAGTGAATTTAATGGCCTTTGTTTACCTTATCTCATGGCGAGCGAATGAGGATCCTCTCACCATCTCGCCAAAAAGAGCGGAGTCACTGAAATACTATTTATGTTTCATTTCATTTCCTTATTACATTTGCCATTTTGCTCAGATTTGACCATTATGCTGTTTTACCAGAGCACTCATCTCTAACTGACAAACCATGTCAGCATGGGACCACTTAAAAGCTACTGCCTGATTTCATCTCCATTTCCCTTTCTCACATTGCGTCTGATTTAATGTAGCCAGTTTATTTGCAAAAAGGCTTGGACACCTTACAGATGTTGTCCTTTTCTATTTCTTCACAGCCCCCGATGCACTAAATGTCCAAATGTTTGTGGAAAACTTGATTGAACACAAATGACAGCAAAATAAGACTCCCTGGAGGAGATAAACATGAGCCTGTTTGTGTCATGACTGATGCCAGGCATGGGCTAGAGGCGTATAAAGCCCCCCAGCATTGATGCTGTGGAGCAGTGGAAGAACTGTGTTCTCTGGAATGATGGATGGTGCTTAATCCAATACTTTTAGGATGAGTTGAGAAGTTGGGGATGTGATGAGGTGGGGTGGTGAGTCATCCAACATACTGACCTCACTAACGCTCTTGTCACTGAATGCAATCAAATCCTCATGGCAATGCTCTGCTCCAAAATCTAGTAGAAAACCTTCTTCCCTGGACAGTAGAGACAGTTACTTCAACAAAAGCAGGCTACATTTGAATACTCTTGATTGCATTAGAAGCAATGAACGAGCAGGTGTCCCAATACTTTTGTCAATATAGCGTGTGTTGAATTGCAGTCAGTAAAACTGTTGAAATGTGTTGGATTGGGGTGAGAACTGAACTCTCTCTGTAGGGAGGTACAGTAAATCTGGGAAGTGGGATGGTGACCACTGCCCAGGGACTTTCATATACACCAGGGGAGTCCAATCCCATGCACAAAGGGCCAGCATGGTTGAAGGTTTTCATTCCAGCACAGAAGGAGCACACCTGATCAGCTGTTCAAAGACTGAGACCAACTGATTAAACAAGCAGAGTCAGGTGTGCTCCAGCTTGCTTGGAATGAAATTCTGCAGCCACATCGGCCCTTTGCGGATAGGATTAGACACCCCTGGTGGAGACATGCACCAAGGGATCCGCAGCGATGAAATGAAATGGAACCAGATGCCCTAGTATGGTGGATTCCAGGTCCAAGTCCTCAGGAGTACAAGCTTTTTCCCTGCTCTCGGACCCCATTATCCAGCTGACGGACACTCTGAGGCGAGTTGTTGTCAGGAGATTAGAGAAAACACAAAAATGGATAGTGCCAAAAACTAGATCCCTCATGGGGCAAATAAGCACTGACCTGCAGTTTCTGTGTGGTCATCGAGATCATTGGTCATTTACAGTGCCTGAGTGCTGATTAATGATTAAATCACCAAAGACGATTCCTCAGTAACACCATTGACAGGTGAAGTGAAGAACATTGATTATCTTCAGATCTACAGTGGACATCGGTCAACGGGTGGATATCTTAGGCAACGTTCTTAGAAGTGATGAATGTGTTAAAAACAGGAAAAATGGACAAGCATGAAGATCTGAGCTATTCTGACAAGAGCCAAACTGTGATGTTCTAGACAACTGGGTCAGAACATCTCCAAAACATCAGCCAGGTCTTGTGGAGTGTTCCTGATATGCAGTGGTCAGGACCTACAAAAAGCACTCCAAGAATGGACCACTGGTAAACCGGGGACACAGACATGAGCACCCAAGGCTCATTGTTGCTCATTGCTGTTAGTAGTCTTGGTGCCAGATACTACAGGACACCTTCAGAGGTCTTGTGGAGACCATGCCTCGAATAGTCAGATCTGTTGTGGCGGCACAAGGGGGATCTACTCAGGCTTAGGTGGTACTAATGTTCTGGCTGATCGGTGTATAGTAAACTGTAAAGTAAGTATCAAATTATGTATTGTCGCCATTCCCCCCAAAACCTTTATTGTTGCCTTTTTTTATTTTTTGACATGATTTAAATCTGGCAGTTGTTTTTTACATTGTAGAACAATTTCATGATGACCAGACCAATAGAAATGCTCCAAAATGACTTGAAATTAAATCTTTTTACATTGACTTCCATTGAAAGTTAATATGTTTTTTTTTCTTTTTCCTGTAAAAATGCATTTTTGACATTCAATGTTTTTGTGTGACAGCGGCGTTTTTTTTTTCTGTCATGTACTGTTAAATAAATGCGTTACACTATTGGCCATTATCAAATATGGGATATATATATATATATATATATATATGTGTGTGTGTGTGTGTGTATATATATATATACATACACACACACACACACACACACATATACATAGATAGATATATAGATATGTTTGTGTATGGCGCAGTAGTGGTTCAGCGGTTAGAGCTATATTATATATATATATATATATATATATATATAATAAAATATAGCTCTAACCGCTGAACCACACACTATATATATATATATATACATGTCATTTGTATTTGTAATAGAAATATATGTCCCGTATTTGATAATGGCCAATTCTAAGTCATTTTAAATAACAATAACAATTTGTATTGTGCAATAATGTTGCAATTCTACAGCATAAATTATAGGATAAACTGCCACAGTAATCTGGCGTGTTTAAGCTTGAAAACCACCACAAAGAAACTGTTGGACAAAATTGTGACCGCAGTTCTACAGTAGCGTGTAATTTGGCCTGTGACCCTCGCTTTTATTAGCTGATGGCACATCTAGGTCTACTGACGATGAGTAACATCCTCTAGAGCACCTCAATGACCTTGCAAAGTTGAGAAGTACAGAATTAGTCTCATCAGAAAAGTAGAGGAAGCACAGGAAATGTCAAGATTGTTTGTTTGTTGCTCTTGAGCCTCGGATCTGATGGACTCGTCTGAACATCTGGACCTGCATTCACCGTGGAATTGAGTGGAGAGCAATCTGATTTGTTCCGGTCAGCTTGGCCATGAAATAGTATCCAAAAACGCTCAACTGACAGAGCTAAAGCCCTGCAACCTGTGTAATACCGGCGCTCATCCACTGCCTAGATAGAAAGCTTTGAGCAGGACTCAGACTATGCAAGATGACGTAGGCTACATTTGGACAGAAATCTATACTAGAGAAAATACTGAGTATTTTACATGTGTCAGAGGGCAAGCCATTTCACTTTGAGCTGAACAATCCATCCACTCCAAAAACAACTACTACACTATATGTCCAAATGTTTGTGGACATCCCATTCAATGAATGCATTCAGGTACTTTACATTGTGCTGAGGACTGATGCCAGTTCAAACCTAACAACTGCTCATCAGCTGTGTTCTGAGCAAGAGTAGAGGCCAACCACTTTTAGAACTTATTCATAATCATGAGTTCAGGATCTGCTGTAATTGAATTAAGTCTCTTTAGAAAAGAGCTGAGGGGTCCGGTGACTTCTCAGCCAAAAGCTGAGGCAGCAGATTCCAATCAATGAATCTGCCTAACCAAGACAATCTCACTTCCAATAACTACAGACAGCCTGGGAACAGAAAACTGTGCATAAACACTTCATGCCAAATTGGATTTATATGCCATTATACCTGATGGTCTAAAGACTATAGCTGGACGCTTGACAATGATTAAACACACCTTCCTGCATGAAAACAGGTGCAAATGCCAGAAGATGTCCCTGCCAACACTTGGCACCAAACATCTTGGCACATGTAGATGCATACCACATGGTAAGATAAGCATAACATCACTTCAATTCTGTTTGTCACTTTATGACATAAAGTGAATCTGGAAATTGGTCTTTATATTGTGCCCAACTTTAAAAATTCAATGAATGGACCAATAGAAATGCTCCAAAATGACCTGGAATAAAGTTGACATTTTGGAGATAAGATACGGATGACAAGAACTACACTATATATCCAAATGTTTGTGGACACCCCCTCTAATGAACGCATTCAGGTACTTTAAGTTTGTTGTACTCGTTGCTGACACAATAGACCAGATAAACATGACCCTATTGGTGATCAACCAACATCCTGATCTCACTAATGCTCTTGTTGCTGAGGGAAAGCAAATCCTCACAGCAATGCTCCATAATCCAAAACAGCAAGGTACAACCCCCCCTGTGGAAGAGCTGTGTTCTCTGGAGTGAAGTTGGGTGCTCCATCCAAAACTTTTGGATGAGGTGGGATGGTGATCATTCAAACACTGTTGTTGCTAAATGCAGTCCAATCCTCACAACAATGCTCCAAAATCCAATAGAAAGCCTTCCCAGGACAGTTACACCAACCATTAAATTTTAAAATACCCTTGATTTCAGAAGACAACTAATAAGCAGGTGTCCCAAAACTTTTGTCCATACAGTGTATAGCTACTTTATTTGTCTAAACGACCTAAAGGTGATCAAGGCACGTTTTTGACATTTCGTAAGACCTTTGGGGAGCTGATCCTGGCCATGATCTGAATTCATCAAGACAGGAACAGCAGAAACTGGTCCAGGTTCATGCCTCAGCAGTTAGCTAGACGTCTGATATAGCAGGGATGTCCAGTCCTATCTGCAAAGAGCCAGCGTGGCTGAAGGTTGTCATTGCAAACAAGCCAGAGCATTCCTGACTCTACTTATTTAATCAGTTGGTCTCAGCCTTCAAGCCATTAATCATGTGTGCTCTTTATCCTGGCTCTCCGGCCCTGGGCAGGTGATATTGGACACACGTTTAAATGACAATTCCTCACGAAGGGATCAAACTGAGCTCCGATTTCTACTTCGAGACTTTTGTGATTAGCTGATGAGCTGGATTCAGTAACTCTATGCATTTCTATGGAGCCATTTATTTGGGCTCTGATCAGTTCAGCCTCCCCTTCATTACTGAAGTCTAATGATGTTCAGCTGTAACATTGCCGGTGCCCTACAGCACATAGTAGATGGTTTAAATGGGTATTGCAGAAAGGGCAAGGGAGCCAATACAAACATTCCCATGCATCTCTACTGCCATCTCGTGGCCAAGCCAGAGGCATTATCCTATGAACCTTCTGCAGCTGCTGAAGTCTGGAAGTCTAAAAACCCTGTAGTAGGTCTGCATATTCAGTGTTTATCCACCCTAACACTAATGACAAATAGGAGGTCATTCTAAAAGCAGTACATAGCAGTAAAGCAATGACAGAGCTTTTTTCCCAAAAAATATTTATTATTTTAATTTCTCAATAAGTTAATTCTTTACAAATACAGTGCAAACATCTTGGTTCTGAGAAACTGATAAGCAGGCTATCTAGTAAACATTTATTTGTGTAAGTAAAATAAAAAAACAAGATAAAACAAGAAAAAATAAGAAGAATAACCCATGTTTGTAATAGACAATGTGGTTCTTCTATGGTTTGCTCAAAGAACCATTTGAATACGTCCAAATGTCTGTGAAAACCCTTCTAATAAATTCATTCAGCTACTTTAAGTTGCACCCATTGCTGACACAGATGTGCAAATGCATTAACAATAGATTAACAATAGAAATGTATTAACAATAGAATAGGACTCTCTGGAGTAGATGAACATATTGAACCTACTGGCAACATGCTGCCTAATGCCAGGCGTGGGCTAGAGGGGTATAAAGCCCCCTAGCATTGAGCTGACTGTGTTCTCTGGAATGATGGTCGTTGCTCCATCCAATACTTTTGGGATGAGTTCGGGAGTTGGGTATGTTGAGGTGGGGTGCTGATAATCCAACATCCTGACATCACTAACGCTCTTGTCGCTGAATGCAATCAAATTCTCACAGCAATGCTCTGCTCCAAAAACTAGTAGAAAGCCTTCTTCCCTGGATAGTAGAGACAGTTACTCCAACAAAAGCAGGATAAGCTTTTTTTTTTTTTTTTTTTTTTTTAATACCCCTGATTTTAGAAAAAGCAATGGATATGCAGGTGTCCTGATATTTTTGTCCACATAGTGCATCAGTAACTATTCTGACTACTGCATTATGTTTACAGCTGAGATAAATAGTCTGTCAAAGTCTTTCTGTGCAGCAGTGGATGAGTCTAAGAGCACAGTACAGAGCAACAGAGGTCCGTAAACTTAAAAGCTGTCAAAAATATAAATATTTACTTTTAAATCACTGAAGAAAGGTATTTTTAGACCGTATGACGGACCGAGCTGAATAGTTCTTATGACTACAAATTAATAATAAGCACTCCCTCAGAATTGTACAGTAATTTGATTATCATTTTGAATGACTGATTCTAAAGTAAAAGATATATTGGAAGTTTAGGTGAGCACCCAGCACCTGTTAAGCACTGTTATTGGTCAACTGAGACACTTCCCACAAGGTCTAACCCAAGCCATGGCATCAATTTTTAGCCCCTTATGCAGAATACTAAGCTGTGTATGCTTGATACCCATTTGGTTTAAACCTAGATGCAAAAAAACAGCAAGGACATTCACCATGGTTGGTGTTCTTCAAGCTCAACTGAAGCTTACACGTCCTTCCATTCCAATACATTCGAATTCTTGTCCCAGAAACCTCTCCCACAGTCCAGTCTGGTTTCAGTAGGGCTGAACACACTGCCAAATTAACACGTCCAGTTTAATCATCAAGTTTATAAAACTTCTAAAGGATGTTTCATGCTCACGTTCTCTCAAATCTAGCAACCTGCTTATTCTGGCAATGTTCTCCTTCCCAGCCCGGGAAACACTGGCACTTAAACAGCTCTATAAAGTTACTCCTCTCCCTCTCGTCACTCCTCACCCTCCTCTCTATCAGATACGACGGACCATCTGGTGCCCTGTCTGGAAGATCAGCTCTCCGGACAATGTTCCACACGGCTGGGTCTAGATGGAGGTAGGCCGCAGAACCCGGGGCTCGCCTCTGGCACCGACCCTGGGACGAACACAGAGTCTGGCTGCACATAGACGCAGCTACGGTCACATTGACTATGTAGCGGCCCAGAGTGGTGTCCAGGTAGTCCTTCACTGCTTGACAGGTGCCCTGGAAAAAAGAGGAAAGTGGTGAAGGGGGGGGATTTCATAGCTTACATTAATTGCCTGGTAATTGCTTGGTGTTAAAAAGTGTTCAAGTACTTGTCATTCATATTTTAGTTATTTTAGTTATTTTATAGGCAATAATAAGGTTTGCATTGCAAACTGAAAAAACATCCTTAATATTGTAAGCCCTGAAAACAAATGTAAAAAGTATGATTTTTATTGCATTACACAGCAATTAAATCAAATAAAACAAAATAAATATAAATTAAAAAGTAGATTTTTTATGTTTGTATATTATTTTCTGAATGTATCAAAATTATTCATCCTCATTACAAATTAGGTTTATTAGTAAAACGTTCAAACGTTCAGCTGTTTGAAACTAACCAATCAAACAACACCAATTTAAATATCTACACAATTCATAGAACAAGTTTTCTTCAAATTCAACACAGAATACCACTTTTAATGACGACTGCAGTCTCAGAATTACTCAACCCCTCATATCAAGCATCTTTAGCACTTAGTAGAGAACCCTTCTGCTGTTCTGACCTGCTGCAAATGTGAAGCACAGCCAGGCACCAGCTTCTGGCAGCGTTCTAGGGGACGTTCTTAGCCCATTCCTCATACACAGTGGCCTCCAGTTCACTGATATTCTTGGGTTTGCTGCTGCATGCGCCTTTTCAAATCCCTCCAAAGATTTTCTTTGTGGTTCAAGTCAGACGACTGCGACAGCCTCTCCAGAATCTTCCAGGACTTCCTCTGAAACTAAGCCTATGCTGGGAATCATTGTCCTGTTGGAAGGTTCGATACCTGATTGACGCCTGCCTTTCATTTAGCTAATTGAATCATTTAACACTCACTTTCCTTATTTAAAAAATCTAAACTTCATTAATTTTACTAAAATCTAAATTATGTCAAATGAACAATGGGATTTCATTAAATGTTCTGTCCTTCAGCAGGATTTGCTTTTAGCATTCATGGTTATTTTTTATATCATCTGCAGCTCTGTTCCTCAATCTGAACACATTATAGACAATTTTTTGTGATGTTTAGATGAAAAGTGGACAGAAATATGGAAATGTGAATGGAAACACACCAAATGGAAAGTCAATAAAATGAAATAAATGGACATTTTTATTCCATTTATTTTTTACACTTCAGGGTGAGATATCTGGTCATTCTCAAAATATGACAAAATGTAAATAGGGGGTCCATATAAATGAAGCATATATTTAAAGGGGATAATATATACCGTCTGGGTTATGTTCACCTAGCCTCAGGAAGAAAAACACTGGGAAATAGTTTGTTTACATGGAAATATAAATGCAAAAATCACAAATGCCAACCAAAGCAAACTGGGGTTTGATTCCCAATTTGGTACTTCCAATTAACTCACCCACCCCTAGCAATAGCAATGCTCTGACACTAGGGTAAGTACTCCTCTGATACATGCAAAGCCAGCCGCTGTCTCTTTACGAACTGCCGCTGCTGTGGCATTTCAGGGCAGCCAACACATTCGGAGGATGGCGTCTGTGCCGGCCAACATCGCTTTTAGAGTGATGAGAGGAGACAGCGGCAAACAGTGGGAGATTGTGCTCTCCCGGACTCCGGCCGCTGATGATAAAGCGACCAGCTCAGGAATCAAACTGGTGACCCCCAGGCCATTGGGGGAGCCGCCAAATCCTTCCGTTCAAACAGTAGTTCATACACTCATTATTTTACATGAACAATTAACTGTGCTCGTGCGATTGCATGTTTTCCTACCTTGCTTTTGGAGAAGTTTGCATCTCCCCAGAGCACAATTCCTGCTGCCCCTAATGCAACACTCTCTCCAATGGAATAAACCAGCTCCTCCTTTAAAACACACACAAAAGAAAAGTTCAACAGATCTGCGTATAACGCTTCTGTCTACGCTATTAACACCGTACTGCAGTTTTCGAAGCTTACCTGTGAGAGGAACTCTAGTGAGTAGGTAAAGACGATGCGAGCATAGGGGATGACAGGCGGTTTGATGGGCGTCACCAGCTCTCTCACTCTCAAGCCCTCCAGAATCCGATGCCGGGAGTACAGCAGAATATCACGGCTGCGCCCCTTCAGTCCCAGATCCAGGTAAATATCAGGGTACAGAGCAGTGCTCACGTTCCACAACCACGACAGCTCGTTGTTCCTCTTCATCTCTAGTGCTGGGCACTCTCCTGTGTAGGTCCCATTCTTCTTGTACTGGTAGTTGTAGCAGCAGGGAAACCCATAGAAGCCCCACAGTCCCTTCGGGCATTCACTTTGGCACTGCTTCAGAGTCTCCACCATGAAGGCCTGTGCTGCTCCTTCAAAGTCTTTCACAGCCTCCGCCTCTACCTGCTCTGGCTTCCAGTCTGGATGGCTTTTTCTCACCAATGCCCTAGAGCCTTGCCAGTACACCTCTTTACTGTCCCAGTTCCGTTCCCAGAGTGGTCTCCAACTCTCCCAGTCCAGTACGGCCAGCCCATGGAAGCCTCGATCCGGGATAGCCTTGCGTAGGTCAGAGTCAGCTTGCCAGATGTGGTTCTTCAGGCTGGCGTTCTGAGGAACCCCTCCGTACACCGATTTTTTTTGCTGATCATAGTGAGGATATAAGCCAAGCTTGTCCGAGTAGAAGATGGCAATGTTCTTACCAATGAATGTCTGGTTCTTGTTGTGCACAATGTCGAAGACACTCAAGTCAAGGTCGACACCATAGCGAGACCCACATGGCTCGGTGGGAGCGTTCCAGACGGTGAAGTACGGGAGGTGAGGCAGCGACTTCAGTGGCCAGGCCAAGACCGGGAAGGTCATAAAAACACAGAGGAGGATCAGAGGACATGTCCGGCAGGCAGCATCCATACCTGGAAGGTAACATGAGGACATGAAAGGAAATTCTGCAGCATGCAAAGGGAAGCTCTGCAGTTAGACGAGTCGACTCAATTTAAATGTAAATTAAGGTGGCTTGAAGTCTAATTTCAAAAGGTAATTTCAATGATGGGAGGCATTTTTTTTGAATGATGGTATATGTTAAACTGAACAGCCCATTATCCATAATAATCATCCACTTCAAGTAACACTGGATGCCTTCATGTGAGACAAGAGAGACAAAGTGAGTGGGAAATTCTTTCTGCTGCAATGTCACACATACACCAACCAGCCATAACATTAATACCACCTGCCTAATACTGGGTAGGCCCCCCTTGTGCCACCACAACAGATCTGATCATTTGAGGCATGGACTTCACAAGACCTCTGAAGGTGTCCCGTCATATCTATCATTAAAGTCCTGTAAGTTGTGGGGTGATCCCCATGATCCCTTTTCAACAGTTGTTCTTTCTTAGGGCACTTTTAGTAGGTACTGTTGTTGATTTCATCTGTCGGTGGTACTAATGTTATGGCATCAGAAATTTTAATCCAATTACTAACCCCATTCCTAATAATCCTCATTCCCAACTCCTCAAGTCATTATAATGTATCGGATGGTTCCCTGTTCCACTGCTCCACAGCTCAATGCTGGGGGTCTTTATACCCCTCAAGCAAACGCCTGGCATTATCTACATGGACTAGACAAGACAAGTTGTGTGTGTGTGTGTGTGTGTGTGTGTGTGTGTGTGCATTTGCACATCTGTGTCAGCAATGGGCACAACATAAAGCAACAGAGTGTATTCATTCAGGTAGAGAAATCTCAGTCCGTGTGTAGGGAAAGGCCAGAAACCACAGTCACATGTGCATGACCTATGAGCCCTCAGATGCCACTGCATGAGAAACAGTCATGCTACTGTGATAAATATGGTCACATGGGCTCAGGAGTACTCAGGAAAACTGCTGTCACATAAAACAGTCCGCCGCTGCATCAGCAAATGAAACCTGAAACTCAGTACCACACCTAGGTTTGTGTACAAATTGTGGACATGACCTCGATTTTTTAAATAAAAAATTAATTAACATTAATGTGACTTAAGATTTAAAAACACTGGTTTCGTTTTATTTGTTTTATTTATTTACACCATTTAAACATTTTATATATTCTAATATCAATGTCTGAATCCTATTAATAAGCTCTTTGTATGGGTTTTATTTATTTATTTATTTTATACGCAATTGTCCTCCCCAATATTAGCTAGCCAGTTACCCAACCCACTCATTAGTACTCTCCCCCATCACATGTACTGCTCCTGACACTGGGAAGGTGAGGACTGACTCTTTTCGAACTGCTGCTGATGCAACATCACCGGGCAACCATCCAGAACGTTCTCAGCAAAAGTTGTAACATCTGTCGCAGTACAAGGATGCAACAGCGCCCACACCATGAGTGACTTGCATACCCTCATTGAGCAATTTCTCAAAAACTACAGTTTCATGCAGATACATCCCAGCAGCTTCAGGTAATCAACCATCAGTAAGACTAAGATGCTACACTACGGCCCGAGAATCAAATCCCCGGTCATGCTTCTTCACCATCAGCAGCCGGAGCCGGAGAGAGCACAACTGGCCATGCTCTTTCTTCAAGACTCTCGTTGGGATGCTGGCTGAGCACATTGGCAAAGGCAGTGGCTGACTTCACATGTATCAGAGGAGGCATGTGCTTGTCCCCACCCTCTTAGTGTCTGGAGCATTGGAAGTGATAGGGAGGGTCCAAGGGGGTAGGTGGGTTCATTGGTTCAGCTGAACTGAGGGTAAAATAAATAACATTTATTTATATATAGCTCTGGAAAAAATAAAGAGACTTAATTTTTTTCCTAAATTTGCATCTTAACGTGAATGGTAGCCATTTAAATCCATGCATTTCATCAAACAAAGCTGAGCTGAATTTGGAGAGTATGAATGGCATAAAGTCCCAACAGTAATGTGAAAGACTAGTGGAGAGCCGGCCAAGACAGGAAAGCTGTAATTGGCAGTCGAGGTTATTTCACCACAGTGATTTTTGAATGCTCTCAAAGTTCAGATGTTATTCTGTGATGTTTACATTTTAATAAAACATCTTTGCATTATAATTATTGAGCAGTTGTTTTGAGAAGTTGTCATTTCTGCAAATAAATAAATGCTCTAAATAGCAAATATTGTTATTTAGAATTTAGGGAAAATGTTGTCCACAGTTTATGAAATACAACACAAATGTTCATTTTCCTCAAACACACTGCCTATAAATAGTAAACCCAGAGAAATAATGAAGTGTGGTCTATTAATTTTGTCCAGAGCTGTATATAAAAAGGGGGGGGGGGGGGGGAAGTGATTTTGGGAGTGGCATGATTGTTGGTGGTAGATGGGCTGTTTTGAGAATTTCTGGAGCGCTGGAAAGGTGACTATTTTTGGTGGAAATCCTTTCTGTACACATATATCTTTTAATGGGCCAATTTAAATCAGGCCAGGTTGGTCCAATATTTGGACACATCACCAGTCAGTCAGTTCCCACTGTGTATTGGATCTGCCTAAGCGTTCTCAGATCAGTGCATATCCTTACTGATGTAATACTGATTTCACTGCACAGAGCAGAATGGAAATTTAACACTCAGACCCAAACCAAGGGCAAACTCGTGCTCCTCTGATAATATCACTTCCTCTTTATATTTAAATCAAGAGCACAGAGCATGAGATTTGCTTTGGACCGACATGTTGGCTTGTGGCTGTCGCTTTAATGATGAAATGGTCTAATTTTATAAGATTGAATTTCTAATAAACTGAAACATAAAACAGGGTAAATATTTTATCAGGAAATATATAATAGGGAAGGTGACGTAACAAAGGGGTAAACAGGCCTCTGTCTCAATTTCCGAGTTGCAAAAAACAAATTTGACATGTTTATATTTCCTTCATTCATTTATTCCTTATTCTACTTTTTCAGGATCAGGGAAGAGGTGGGAAATTGAGGCTGGAATCCAGCACTGTTAGTTAATTTCCCTGCTCCAACAGGTCTACCAAACCTGGCTTCTTTATACAGGTGAGTATAATCAGGTGTGTCTGAGCAGGAGAAGTGCAAAACTGTGCAGGAATCCGGCTCTTCAGGACCAAATCTGCCCACCCCTGGTCTAGAGCCTACTCAGAATCATTGAGCGCAGGGCAGAAATCGACCCTGGATAAGGTGCAAGTTAATTGCAGTGAACTTGTTTATATTTACAAAATTGTTCAGTGAAAACATTTGTTTTTATATGTATTTTAGGAATCGTCATGCCCCAACTGAAGGGTGGGCAATATGCCTATTTCTCTCTTATTGTGATACAATAGAGCACGTGCTTGAAGAACACTGACCAACTGCACATTTCATTACAGAGAGTGTAATTAGTGCAGTATGCATAGGCATCACATTCCTGCTGGACTATGCCCCCGGGATATAGCATGCATGGCTGCAGTGTTTATTAGGGAAAACGGCCAAACCAGGAACGAAGCAAGCCATTATCTGCTGAAGCTAAAGGCAGTTGGACTCAACAGCGATCCGCCGATGTGTAGCCATGGAACGTCCAGCTAACCGAGGCTCAAATCACACCTGTTTAGAGGTTAAAGCCTCATATCTGAGAGCACAGAGTCGAGTGAACGGCCTTAGGAGTGTTCTGCAGTGTTTCCAGGCTTATTTAGTAGAGGTTTACTTGCTTTCCTTATTACTTGAACTTAGCATGTCGCTTAATTCACAACTAGGGTGGGCTTGCTTGCCCCCCCCCCTCCCGTTTTCAAAGCGTGATTTCACCACTCAGTGAGCTCTCACACATTTCAGTGCCTCCATTCCAGGCGTTTCTGCAAATGGCAGGAAATACATTAGTTTCTCTTCTCTTTTGTAGAAGGAAGCTAGAATTGCTGATTCATTTGTTTGTAAAGTCAATGGCACAACAGCTCTTTCTCACTTTTGTGTTGTTGTTGTTTTGTGTGTGTGCATACATACATAAGTATGTTGGTACAGATGAGTGAGGCACCTTCAGGCATCTGGAAATTGCACCCAAGGATAAGCTAGACTTGTGTAAGCCCACAGTTCTCTTCCTGACCTCTTGGCTGATTTCTTTTGACTTTCCCATGATGTTACACAAAGAAGCAGTGCGTTTCAGGTGTGCCTTAATATACATCCACAGGTGTGTCTCTAATTAACTCAGATGTTGCCAATAAACCTATCTGAAGCTTCCAAAGACATGACATTATTATATGGGCTGTTCCAAATTGTTTAAAGGCACAGTAATCTCAGTGTATTTAGACTTTTGACTTTGAAGAAAGTAATAAATCTTTCATTATTCTGATATTTAGCAAATAGAAATAATGTTGGTAATCTTAAGTGACCTAAAACGGGAAACGTTTATCCTGATTTCATGCCAGACAGTGAGAAAAAAAAATATACAAATGTTTTTATGTTGTTATTTGTATATATATAAATATATAAATATTGTGTATATACACACACACACACACACACACACACACATTTTATATATATATATATATATATATATATATATATATATATATATATATATATATATATGTATAAGTATGTATATACACAATATTTATTGTGATATTTATCATGAGAATTGTTAAAACTTGCTATTCACATACTTTCTATATTAAGTTCTACTACACCATGATTATTATATTAATAATCATGGTGTAGTAGAAACCTTGTGAGGAACCAAGACTCACAAGGGGGACCAGACACGTCCTCCTCTGATCAGAACTATTTATTAATTATTGATAAAACTTACCAAACCATCTATACTGTTGAACTGCTCTGATCATAATCATAATTATCAATTCTGATGATAAATATCACAATAAATATTGTGTATAGACAAACCGTCTTTAAATATCATGATATAATATTTTATCATATCACCCGTCCTCCACTTTAAGGACGTCTTAGGTAGTTTTATCTAGTGAAAATGATTTTTTTCTCCTACAAAAAAAAAACATATTTAATAGAGATGATATAAAATGCAATGAGACATTTTCACTACATTAAAGTACTTACAAATAAAATGTATTATTAATATTAATTAAAAAAAAACATTACAACTCAGCAGTTCTCCTGATTAAACTGTTTGCAGCAATGTCAAACTGATGCTGTAAGCTTTTTCTGCTGGACTTCACTTGCCATGGAATTGTCTCAGCTTATTTTGGGCCACAAGATGAGCTGATGTGGAATTCTGGACTGGGAAAGGTTTGGATCTCCTGGACCTCCTAGTCTGCATTCAGTATAATCCAGGTAACAGTGCTTCTGGGCTTGGACTCAACTCCACCATAGCCTTCTTGTTTCTTTAAGGAGACCAGAATCCAGCCTACTGGGATGTTTCTGAGTCCATGCCTGCTCAGAACTGCCACTGTCACCGAGAAACAGACTCGTTTAGTCGCTAAATCTCAACTTTTAGGGGAACCAGGCAGAGAAGTGTCAGCAAGGAAAAGGGAGGAGAATGAGAACACGTCCCAGCGTTATTCCCAACAGTCCCAGAGGCACAGTGCCCACTGATCTACAAAATCACCAAGAGAAGAAAGAGCTCTTACCGATCGTCTACTGCTCTCTGCTTAGTTAGGCCACCACTCGTGACGGACAGACTGTTTGAGACAGAAAGAGGAACCGGCTCCTCACCCTGAGGCAGAGAGGAAGGACTGAGGAGAGAAAGAGGCGGAGCTGCAACCGGAGCCCGTGTTTCTCAAGCGTCTCAGGGGGAGAGGCTGGTCTGGGATCAGCTTCTGCTTTTGGCTCTGAAAAGGCCGGAACAGGATTAGTGTGTTTACTCTGAGGAGGAAGAAGATGAAGGGTTCTTGGAGGACTGTTCACCATGTGGTGACCACAGTCAGACGCAGTCTCTGTTTTATGGAGCGTTTTCCTAAAAACCCTTAAGATGAACAGTGCCTCTCGCGCAGGGCTGGCTGTGACGTGTCCTGTAGGCCCTTACCGAGCTCTTCCAAATAATACACATATTAATAAGGTTGGACTTTTCTGATCATATAAATGATCCAGTTCTACGTTATGTTATTAAACTTTGCTACCTTTTGATGTTATTAAACTTTGCTACCTTTTAATGTTATTAAACTTTGCTACCTTTTGATGTTATTAAACTTTGCTACCTTTTAATGTCATTAAACTTTGCTACCTTTTGATGTTATTAAACCTTGCTACCTTTTGATGTTATTAAACTTTGCTACCTTTTGATGTTATTAAACTTTGCTACCTTTTAATGTTATTAAACCTTGCTACCTTTTAATGTTATTAAACCTTGCTACCTTTTGATGTTATTAAACTTTGCTACCTTTTGATGCTATCAAACCTTGCTACCTTTTAATGTTATTAAACTTTGCTACCTTTTGATGTTATTAAACTTTGCTACCTTTTGATGTTATTAAACTTTGCTACCTTTTGATGTTATTAAACTTTGCTACCTTTTAATGTTATTAAACCTTGCTACCTTTTAATGTTATTAAACCTTGCTACCTTTTGATGTTATTAAACTTTGCTACCTTTTGATGCTATCAAACCTTGCTACCTTTTAATGTTATTAAACTTTGCTACCTTTTGATGTTATTAAACTTTGCTACCTTTTAATGTTATTAAACCTTGCTACCTTTTGATGTTATTAAACCTTGCTACCTTTTGATGTTATTAAACTTTGCTACCTTTTGATGCTATCAAACCTTGCTACCTTTTGATGTTATTAAACTTTGCTACCTTTTAATGTTATTAAACCTTGCTACCTTTTAATGTTATTAAACCTTGCTAGCTTTTGATGTTATTAAACTTTGTTACCTTTTGATGTTATTAAACCTTGCTAGCTTTTGATGTTATTAAACTTTGCTACCTTTTAATGTTATTAAACTTTGCTACCTTTTAATGTTATTAAACTTTGCTACCTTTTAATGCTATTAAACTTTGTTACCTTTTGATGTTATTAAACCTTGCTAGCTTTTGATGTTATTAAACCTTGCTACCTTTTGATGTTATTAAACTTTGCTACCTTTTAATGTTATTAAACTTTGCTACCTTTTGATGCTATTAAACTTTGCTACCTTTTAATGTTATTAAACTTTGCTACCTTTTGATGTTATTAAACTTTGCTACCTTTTGATGTTATTAAACCTTGCTACCTTTTGATGCTATTAAACCTTGCTACCTTTTGATGTTATTAAACTTTGTTACCTTTTAATGTTATTAAACCTTGCTACCTTTTGATGTTATTAAACTTTGCTACCTTTTGATGTTATCAAACTTTGTTACCTTTTAATGTTATTAAACCTTGCTACCTTTTAATGTTATTAAACTTTGCTACCTTTTGATGTTATTAAACCTTGCTACCTTTTGATGCTATTAAACCTTGCTACCTTTTGATGTTATTAAACTTTGTTACCTTTTAATGTTATTAAACCTTGCTACCTTTTAATGTTATTAAACTTTACACTTTGCTAGCTTTTGATCCTCTTGCTATTAATGCTCTTGCTTTTGATCCTCTTGCTATTTATGTTCTTGCTTTTGATGCTTTTGCTTTTGATGCTCTCGCTATTAAAATGTGCTTACTTTTGATGCTATTGCTATTACAGTTTGCTAGATTTTGATGCTATTAAACTTTGTTTGCTTTTCAGGCTCTTGAAATTACAATTTGTTTGTTTGTGATGTTCTTGCTATTAAAAGTGTTAGTTGCAAGAGTATTAGCATTAGTAGTAGTATCATTGTCATCAGATATTTACATTTTTAAAGTATACTTTATTCTTTTGTGAAGCCTTTTGTAAATATGGTTTGGAAAAGTGTCAGAAACTATTTGTTGCTTTGCAGTCATAAATAAAATACTGTAATTTATTTATATCCTGTACAATAATATGCAGCTATGTCTAATCATCATACCTTTACATATCTGTTGTGCCTGTTGATTCTAGAAATACTGAATAACTGTATATATTCTGCCAAATATATATAATTAAACAGTATTTTATTCAATTATACCATGGCAAAAAAATGGCCTGGTCAGCTTAGCTCTTGACCAGTAGAGGGTATGATGTCACCTGGATAAGCAGCTTTTCAACCACATTGACCATCAAAAGACTAGCTCAGGCCATTTGAGATCTTGAACTGGATTTTTCAGCAGGCGATTATATATAATGGTCATACATATAATTTTACAATATTCTATTTTGCATTCCATATTTTTTAATGTATGAGTGTATACTTCATTCTGTTGTGAAGCTTTTTGTGACTGTGGTCTACATATGTGTACAAATATATTGCTTTTTATGTCATTTTACGCATTCATACATTTGTAAAATACTGTATTTTTGATTATATACTGTATAATGACATGTTTGTACTGTTTTTGTACATGTACATTTCTTTTATATCTGACCTCAATATGATGTACATTTAAAATGTGTTGAATGTAACTTGCTGTGACCAAATACTAATAAGAAGTCCTAATACTAGGAGGTAGAAGCTAAAGTACATGGCCCTTAAATTCTGATTTTCTTGGTGGTTCAGCTATGCTGTCCTGATTTCTCATTTTATTTCAGACCTCAGTACCTCAAAAAGAATAAACAGCTCCCAACTTTAGTTCCTAAGTTCAGTAGAAATAAGTATAATATATAAAGTAAATATAAAGTATAAGTGTTAATCCTGAGCAATTCTCAGATATAAATATGTGTAAAAGAACTACACCATTGTTTATGACAATAGGTCAGCTTCGCCCCTTTCTGCGTGGCTCATTTGCTGCAACTGCAAAACCTTCCTTAGAAAGAAAACTCCCAATGAGATCAGCTAGAGGAAGCAAATATAACTCCTTGGCATGTGAAGGCCTGTAATTGTGGCTTGGCGGGATGCCGATGGCGGCCCTTTGCAAATCAGGTCCAGTGGTACAGTTCCATACAGTGTGAATGCACTTCTTTTTCTGTAACACCACGTTAAATCAGCAATATGATTTGTCTTTATACAATAAATATCAACAGTTTATATCTTTGCTTTGTGTCACACATTTATATATTTTTTTAAAATTCAAATTTACTAGTGATCATAAAATGTAAAAAAGTCTTTCAGGAAAATGTTCAAAAAGTCAACCTTAAAATGAAAATTGTTCCTTTTTTACTTAGTTAGTTCATCATACCCCTGGTCATGTTAAGCATGAATCATTATATCAGATCATATAATTTAAAATATATAATATAATGACTTTTTACACCTATATATATATATATTTACATTGAAGGCATTTAGCAGACATTCTTGTTAAATTTATTCATCTTTGCTACCTTTTGATGCTATTACACGTTGCTAGCTTTTGATCCTCTTGCTATTAATGCTCTTGCTATTTATGCTCTTGCTTTTGATGTTTTTGCTTTTGATGCTATTGCTATTACATTTTGCTAGCTTTTGATTCTCTTAAACTTTGCTTGCTGTTGAGGTTCTTGGTATTAAAATTTGCTTGCTTTTAGATAGAATTTCAGTATTTTGCTAATATACTGTATAACGATATGTATAATACAATTCATTGAATATTTGATCACCTACAAACATTTACATTGAAGGCATTTAGCAGACGTTCTTCTCCAGAGTGACTTACAGCAATGCTTCACTGTTCACTCAGAAAATACCCTTAGCTAGTTTGTATTGGCTAGAAACCAAAAGATTACTCTAAGCTCAGATATTACTAAATACAGAAGTCACTACAGAGACCATAATACTCTACACACTCTACACTCTACCTGAGTACTCTTGGAAGAGGAGGGTCTTCAGTCTGGGTTTGAGGACAGTGAGTGTTGGACTGTGCTGTTCGGACACCCAGGGGAAGTTCGTTCCACCACTTCGTTGCAGAACAGAAAAAAGCCTGGATGATTGTTTTCAGTGGATCTTAAAGGATGGTGGGTCAAGTTGAGCCGTACTTCAAGCTAGGGCTGGGTGATATGGTAAAAATACTATATCCCGATATTTAATTATTATTAAAAGTAATTTCCAGGATACATGATATTAATTGCGATACATGTGATCCCAGAAAGAATGCTTTGATAGTGACAGATTCTTAAAAAACTACTATTCAAATACTCTCCCATACAAAATATGCTGCATTAAACCAGAGCAAGCACACTGTTTGTAATAAAATGTGCAGTTGATCTGTGTTCTTTAAGCACTGGCAATATCCTTGATATGCTTAGAAAAACATATTGGATACCACGATAACGAAACGGATCACAATACGATAAAATATCGTCACATTGCACCAGCCATACTGGAAACTGGAAGGGCTCTTTGCACAGATCGGCTTTTGACCATTGCCATCAAGTACAGAGGAGCTGGTCCATTGTTTTCGGGCCACACTTTGGGCCCACTGTTAAAACCAATCACAGCCAGTTTGAGTATAGTTGCTGACCATGTGATTCCCTTTGTGACCATCCTCTAACGCAGGGGTGTGCAACGGGGGCCGGAGTCCAGAACAAGGTGCTGAATTCCCTGCTCTGACAAACCTCATAAACCTGCCAATTTACAGGTGAGCTAGATCAGGTGTGCTTGAGCAGGAAAAGCACCCGGCCCTCCAGGACCGGAATTTGCCCATCCCTGCTCTAACGGCTACTTCCAGCATGATAATGCACTACGTCCCAAAGCAGAAGCCTCAAGCTGGTTTTATGAACTAGGACAATGAGTTCAGTGTTGTTCAGTGGCCTCCCCTGTCTATCTGAAACCAGTAGAGCTTCTTTGGGATATGGTAAAAGATTTGAGGCTATTTTTCCTACTAAATATCCCAGTAGGTGCATATTATGTAATAAAACAATATGCCCTGCCTTCCTCTCCAACCACCCTGACTTATCATAGCTAGGGAACCTTTAGCTGGTCCAGATCCTCCCTTATACCTGGTTTCTTCTGAAAATACATCACAGTACAAAAGGAAATGTGCTGAGTTTCCGATTCACTTACAGTCATTTATTAAATACAGCAAATAATAAAAATATCAAATAACAGTAAATGCTGCCTCTGCAGTCAAGTGCTTCGCCCTGTTTAAACACACAAACATCCATCATACATACGGCATGTCAATCAACTGGTTTTCCATAAAAAAACACACAGCATTACAAATTAGATCATAAAGTTACACATACAGCATGTCTTGTGCGTAAGAGTGTGTGTGTGTGTGATAGAGAGAGTGATAGAGAGAGAATGTAAACCTATGGCAGGACTATGACAGCAAATAACAATCTCATAGTAGTCTTTTAACAATAGACTCACCACCTTACAGCAGCGGTCCCCAACCCTGGATCTGGAGGCCCACTGTCCTGCACATTTTAGAGGCGACCATGCTTCCAGCCCACCTGACCCAGCTAATCAATCCATTAGCAAGTCCTTACTGGGCTAAATTGGGGAAGTCAAAGCAAGGGAAGGCCAAATGTGCAGGGCAGTAGGCCTCCAGAACCATGGCTAAAGGCCACTGCTTTACAGCCACACCAATTCTAAAGTGTCTT
The DNA here is from genome assembly GCF_030463535.1 of Salminus brasiliensis. Taxonomy (NCBI): domain Eukaryota; kingdom Metazoa; phylum Chordata; class Actinopteri; order Characiformes; family Bryconidae; genus Salminus; species Salminus brasiliensis. The sequence continues at coordinate 38,372,120 of NC_132884.1, read as the reverse complement.
TGTGTGTGTGTATGTGTGTGTGTGTGTATGTGTGTGTGTGTGTGTGTGTGTCGTGTGGTTCACTTCTTCAAACATAACCCAGCATTAGAACATCATAACTACCCTATAATGATGTACTATGAATACATCACTTATCCGTACTTATCAGTAATTGTGGGGTAAGACTGTCATTACAGCCCAAGGAAGACTGTAATCTGCCCTTACTGGATTCATATCTGTGACAACAAACAAAAGTGCTTATCTGGACTCAGAGCTTCCTGTGTTTACACACTCGCATTTCATCTTGGAACACTCTCACTTGGGAACATGACTTAGGTCCCTTTCACATTACATAAGCTTTACATTTCCGCACCCAGAACACCTTTTACACCACACACTCTTGTGGCGTAATGGAGAGCATTTTGGAGGAAAGTTGTAGAAGAGCCACTTTTGGGTCCCTAAAGAGCATTTTAATGGATGTACTGTATTGAAACTACAACAAAAGGTTCTTTTGGGATCTTCAATCAAAGTGCTTCTCATAAAATGTAATCCAAAAAGCCTTTTATTCCTAAGAAGAACCACTTTTTGTCTCTGAAGAACCTGTTAATGGATAGTCCTGTATTGAAACCATTCAACTTAAAGGTTCTTCAGGAAATCAAGACTAGTTCTTCTATTACCTAACCCAAAAAGCCCATCTTTTCTGTTAGGAATCATTTTGGGGTCCCTGAAGAACATTTGAAGGTATGGTACTGTACTGAAACCATGTAATCAAAAGGTTCTTCATAGAATCAAAAGTGGTTGTTCTATGACTTAGTCTAAAAAGCCTTAATTTCTATAAAGAACCACTTTTGGGTCCCTAAAGAGCATTTTAATGGATGTACTGTATTGAAACTACAACAAAAGGTTCTTTTGGGACCTTCAATCAAAGTGGTTCTTCTAAAATATAATCCAAAAAGCCTTTTATTCCTATGAAGAACCACTTTTTGTCTCTGAAGAACATGTTTATGGATGGTCCTGTATTGAAACCACTAAAAAAAAAAGGTTCTTCAGGAAACCCAAGACTGATTCATATATGACCTAATCCAAAAAGCCCTTCTTTTCTATTAAGAACCACTTTTGGGTCCCTGAAGAACGTTTAAGGTATGTAGCTGTAATTAAATAAATTATTTAAAAGGTTCTTTAGGATATTAGGATTGGTTCTTCTATGACTTAATCCAAAATAAAGCCATTCTCTTCTCATAAGAGACACTTTTGGATCTCTGAAGAACATGTTAATGAATGGTCCTATATTCAACCTAAAGGTTCTTCAGGAATTAAAGACTGGTTCTTCTATTACCTAACCCAAAAAGCCCATCTTTTCTGTTAAGAATCATTTTGGGGTCCCTGAAGAACATGTTAATGGATGGTACTGTATTGAAACCACTCAAACTAAAGGTTCTTCAGGAAATCAAGTCGGGTTCTTCTATGATGTAATCCAAAAAGCCCATGATTTCCCAAGAAGAACTACTTTTGGGTTTCCAAAAATATATACTTATATATACTTGATACCCTGAGTCCTCATATGGGGACATTACATTTCTGCTTCTCTGCACCATGATACTTAAGTTTTTAAACCTTTGACCTCATATGATGTCATTGATTTTTTGCAAAAATGCTTTCCTGTTAAATCCTACTAATTCCAAATATGATAAATTAAAAATGCACACCAAGCAAAAGTCCGGTCTGTGTTACTGTATTGAAATCCCTTATTTAAAAGGTTCTTTAGGATATTAGGATTGGTTCTTCTATTGACTTTAACCAAAAAAAACATTCTATCCTCATAAAAAACACTATTGGGTCCCTGAAAAACATTTGAATGAATGGTACTGTATTAAAACCCCTCAAAATTAAAAGGTCCTTCAGGAAATCAGAAGTGGTTCCTTTATGACTTAATCTAAAAAGCCCCTAATTTCTAAGAAGAACCACTTTGTGTCTCTGCTGCTGTTTTTAAACCACTAAATCAAAAGGTTCCTTAGGGAATCGTTAGTGGTTCTTCTTTGGTAGAGGTCCAAAGTGTGTTAGACTTTATTTAAGGAACTTACTTATTTAAGTACGTTTATTTTAAGAGTGCAGTGTTTCCTAGAATCACTCTTCAGCACTGATGGAAGTTCTGAAATACCCCTGAAAATTCATAAAATTACACAAATGAAATGACAGTCACAAAAAAGTGTGAAAGGGGCATTAGCACCTAAAATAATAAGGCAATGCTTCTCCAGCATCAAAAACTATGTGTTTAAAAGTCTTCAGCAGTGTCCAGTAGGGGCGGAAATCTCGCCGACCTCACAGAGCTTTGATTACGCTGCAATTCTTACCAACACTACTGGTCAAAAGTTTTAGAACATCCATAATTTCCCAGTCTGATTGACATTTAAGAAGGTTTAATCTCAGTGAATGACCTGTTTTGTGTGCAAGGTCCAGTGGCATTAATTGGTACAAAGGTAAGCAGTAAACTGGCAGGGGAAATATGAACTAAACTGAAAAATAATAAACTGTAAAAACGTTGGGAAAAGTGGCCATTTGAGAGAACAGGTCATTGGTTAGTAATTTACAGCTGGTCTGTAGCAATGGAATAAATTAAGCTTGGAAAATAAAGGCAGACAGCCTGTTGTCACTCAAACCAGAGGTGGTCAGAGACGGTTCTAATCCACATTTAATATAAGTGTACATTAATTTCTGTGATCGGATTCAGTAAGGTAAGTCGGCCTCTCTCTCCCTCTTGCTTCCTCCAGCTCCCTCGCTCTCTTCTCACGTGGTTTAGTCTGTCGCATTTACTAAGAGAGACATTACAGGAATGCAAGAACCGTCTATTTTCCCACCACATTGTAGAACCTCCACTGTTTCAGTCTCCTGGAGCAGGACAGTTTTGATAAGTAATCGTTGTTTGCAGGGAGTAAAACAGGAATAATTTACATTTTTCAGCTTTTTATGCGGGACAGGAAAATCGGATCCCATCTGGTCACACTGGGGACGCATCCAGATACTCTCCGGATTAAAAAATGCATGTTAATAGCGTGTGTGTAAACAGGCCCGTAGTCAATAAAAGCAGTGATGGTACAGACTGAGTTACTGCACTCTCTACTGCAGTATTTACACAGTATTGCACATTTAGACTGATCTCATAATGACTAGAAAAAACACAGATACAGCATTCTAACTCTTATCAGCGGAGATCTTTCCAGATCAGTGGAGAAACTCCAGATAAAGCCAGTATGTGGTGAGTACAGTTTCCTACACCATCAGAAGACTCTTGGAAACTGAAGAAAAAACCTGGTCTGGTGCTGGAAGAGGTCTGACACACTCAAATCCACAACATCACCAGAAGACAAGCTTCTTCAGCCGTTTTACAGCTTGTGTGATAAGCGGCCCACATGACAACACCTTGTATCTCAACACCTCTACATTGGACCTCGTCTCAGGTTCAACGGTAAAGAGACGCCATGCCATGCAGCACTGCCAGTGTACTACTGAAAAGACTGGGGTGTTCCAAAACTTTTGACCACTTTTAGTGTATTTACTCAGTACTCCTACCTTTATGCCTAGCATGTTCTAATCCATTCTAACGTCTCAGAATCAATGCTGTTGAATCACCACCTTCAAACTGACCCGCTGATGCAGACAACCCTACAACCCTAGTGTCCGTTATTTGCACAAGTGTAGGCTCAATCAGCCCAGTAAGGTAAGCAGCAGTGGGAGCAGGCAGAGGCCCCACAGTGCCTTCAGTGTAGGTCCTGCTCCTTTATGATACAGGGGATCTTGCATTTCGCAGCTGTCCCCCTGATAGCCACTAAAGCACTGGCACCTGAAGTCCTCCTTCATCCGCTGCAGCTCCTCAGGCCCCGGCTGCCCGGTCACGGCCAGGCCGCTGCCCTGTGCCACCACGGCGTGGTTCTGAGGGTCCAGGTGAAGATAGGTATCCGTGTCAGGGTTCCTGCGCAGGCAGCGGCCGCGGGAGCTGCACACGAAGCGGCTGCAGTGCTCCGCTGCTGTGGAGACATTGAGGAGATAGCGGCCCAGCGGTCCTCGCAGGTACTGGTTCAGATTCGAACAGCTGGCCTGGACGGAGAGAGGCAGATTTAGTCATGAATCAAACTAATCAAATGAAATAGCGTATAAATACACTATGTCCAAATGTTTGTGGACACTCCTTCGAAAGAATGCACTGAGCTACTTTTAGTTGCACCCATTGCTGATATGGATGTGTAAATGCACACACACACACACACACAGCTTGTCTGGTGCTTGTAGAGAAGTACTGCCAACAGTTTAGGACTCTCTGGAGCAGAGAAACATTAACATATTCGCATCATGTCTGACTCCAGGTGTGGGCTAGAAGGTGTATAAAGTCCCCAGCATTGAGCTGATGAGCAGTGGAAGAACTGTGTTCTCTGGAATGATGGTGGTGGTGGTGGAGCTCCAGCCAATACTTTTGGGCTGAGTTGGGGAGTTGGGGATGAGGTGAGGTGGGGTGGGATCACTCTTTTCACTAAATGCAATCAAATGCTCACAGCAATGCCACAATATCTGGATATTCTTTGAGTCGCTTCACAGACCTTTTTGAGCCCATATTTTCAAGTGTCTTTGTCCAGTGGCTATTAAAATTGGTCATCGGCTAGCTAACGAGTAGCATGCTAGCTACACGACTGGCTAACGTATTGGGTCTTAAATGGTCCTTCTGTAAGATGACGTCAGATGGAATAGGATGTGTCTGGGGGGATAGGATGTGTCACGACACTGGCCAACTTCTTTTAAGAGTGATGATAGTGGAGAGAGCGCCATCTCCCTACCTGGAGGGAGCATGGCCAACTGTGCCCTCTCAGACTCCGGCCGCTGATGGCAAAGCAGGATTCTAATGTGTTTTTGACTTGATTTTCAATATTTAATATGTCATAAAGCCAGAATTATATACACATGTGGTCCATCTCTAGCATTTAGTATGGGTAAATCTTACCATGCTGCTGGCATAACTGGCATCCCCCCAGAGAATGATGCCAGCTGCCCCCAGGGCCACGCTTTCTCCGATGGTGGAGATCAGGTCCGTCTGCATAGAAAAACAATTAAAGAAATCACTGATTAGCAAACCATTTAGCAAACATTTCAACCAATCACTGGCCTTCTCACTGGATCTGACTGAAGATCATTCAGAAGATCCTAACTGGCTACTTTAGCTGGCTGCATTTTTGCACATCCGCTCCTATTTTAGTAAGGAAATAACTGGAGGACTGGTACGGTGGGTGGTGGTGAAAAATGTGACCAGCACCCTTCCTGCATGCACGCTTACATGTACACACACACACACACACAGGTTGGAGCAGGAAAAGGCTGCTGATAGAGATAAGGGGTGAAGGTTAATGTTAGGGTGCGAGGCAAAGCTTTATGGAAACTTGCCCTGAAGATCAAATGGAAAAAAGAAAATGATGATAGGGCAAATTCACCAATACAGCCATTAGCTTGGAATAGTCAGCTTTAGGAGAGAGGGGGGATGATATGTCGATATTTGATCATATTGTGATAGACTGTAAGCTTTTCGGAGCATGTGGTGGATATCAATGCTTAAAGAACATCAACTCCCTGCATGTTTTAATGCAAAGCTCATGATTAGTCCTGTTTAAACGGACAGAGTGCAGCAATGACTGAATAGAAATCACTGCACCAGTCTTTTGATAGCAGTGCTAACAGTTTAATTGCAAAAAGGTTATTAAATGGTTCCTTAAAAGGGATGTCATAGGAGAACCACAAGATCATTGTTTGTAATAGAAATGTACAGTATGTGTGAAAAACCTTTACACCAAGTCACATCACACTCACACATCTCTACTAAAAACTTAATGGTTCTTTATGGAACCAAAAGAGGTTCTTCTGTGCCAGTGGAGAACTATTTAAAGTACCGTAATTTTTAAGAGTGTGTAAATATGTCAAAATATCATGAGAAATATTGTTTACCATGAAAATGTCTTTCATGAAATGTCATGATACATTATTTTCACCATATCTACGTTTCCTGGAGGAAAGAGGTAACTCACACTGAGAGAGCACTGAGAATAAGAGGAAAAGTAAGACAGACTGGAGGATGTATTGAACAGAGACATCTGATCATTCTGATTAAACACAGTCCAACTAAGATTGTCTTAATTTAACTCACTTAGAAAATTCACAAAGCCAGAGTTCAGTAAAACATGTTTGGCCAAGGAAATGTTCAATGTTTAAGAATCCCAATCTACAGGCTTATGCAAAAGTTTGGGCATCCCTGGTCACCACTTTCAAGTTCACACGGTTTCATAAGATTTTCTAATAACCTTCATGCTGCTTTCTTTAGGTCGTCAATTAGATAGTTTACACTTGAAACTCATCTTAAAACTCATCTACTCTCAATCTGCACAACTCAAATCTAAAATGTTACTGGTTTGTGTTTTTTTTTTTATCATTTTGGCTGTTTGTTAATTCATTCAGTGGATTTATTTTATTTTTGTACAAGTCTTTTCTTTTTTAGGTGCCCTGTACTTTCCCTCTATTTCATTATCTTTTCATTGGCTTGTGTTTACTATACACTCTTGTGCAAATAATAATACTTTTAAAAGAAACAATTTGTTAAATTTCTAAGGGAACATGAAGCTGTAAAGAATTGTTTTTACAGAAAACCATATTAAATATGCCATTTGTTGCCTGTAAAATAAATTTTTGAGCCATTTCTCCACAAGCTATATTTATTGTTTTTTTGTGTTTTTTTGCAATTTAATAATTAAGCAAATAAACGATAATTAATGTTTTAAAATGTTCAAAAGGTGTCTTTGAAGTAGATGACTTCAGAAAATCAATTTTAGATACAATTCCTATTTATGTTCAGACTAAGATATAGTAGCATTTTGGCACATGTATTTCATGTGCCATTACTTTTTCCATCCATTTGTTGTTAAATTAGGCAAATAAACAGTAATTATACTTCACAGTCTGCAGAAGTGTGTCTCTCTCGAGGACAGAAACATTGAAAAACAGAAAAATTGAAAAATCAACATCACATGTAATTTGAGCAGGAGTGATCCAAATTATTGCATAAGACTGTACAAGCAAATTGAACAGTGAGGGAAACAGACTGACGCTGGTTTGATGATGCATTACTTAGGTAGGTTTGGAGGTTGAATCTCAATGAAAGTCAAATATGAAAAGTAAGTATCTTGGAAAGACAGTTGTGAAAGAGGTGCTGTATCATGGGATTATGTTTTGCAAATACTGTATTAATTCTCAGAAGCACAGTATTGATTATTAACTAATAGTTTACATGTAAATATTGCTGTCAGACAGTGGTTCATTTTGTGTTTTGTTTAAACCCGACCGCTAGATGGCAGTGTCTTCTGAACCCACTGTTCGGATTGGATAAAAAGGCAGTTTTCCTAAAATAACAATGTATTGCATTATATTAAATCATAACCCCCGTATCGTGTGTCAGGTTCTTGCCAATACAAACCCCTAATAAAAAATATGACCCACAATGTAATTAACAACCTCACCTCCGTAAGCAGCTCCAGCTCATTGGCATACGTTGGCCGGGTGTAGACAAAAACCGGACATGCCAATCCCTCGCCCACCGACGCCAGCCTCATTCCCTCCTTCACCCTGTTCCTCACAAACTGGCGGGCAAAGGGTGTCGAGCGCAGCACTGATCCTATGTAGATGGAAGGGAAAAGGGCTGTGCTTTCATTCCACAGCCACTTTAGCTGGTCATTCCGTGCCATCTCTGGGTCCGGACAGCGACCTGTATAGTTCTCCAGGCTGTTACGGTAATTGTGATTGTAGCAGTCAGGGAACAGGTAGAAGCCCCAGAGCTGGTTGGGCCGCAGGCTTTTGGCCAGCCGCAGAGTCTCCAGCATAAATGTACGCCCCGATATCTCAAACTCCTGCTGGGCCACTTTGTTGACCCGGATCTGGTCCCAGGTTGGGTTCTTCTGGGACACCAATCGCCGTGACTCGTTCCTGTAGATGTTCTTGGCATCCCAGTTCCGAATCCAGAGCGGGCGCCAGTCCTCCCAGTCTATGACGGCGAGGCCTTGAGCGTTTGGGTCACGGATGTACTTCTTGATGCCTTCAGGCATCTTCTCAAAGTGCTGGGTGAGGCTCGCGATTTGAGGCAGTCCACCGTTAACTGGAGTGCCAGACTCAAAATACGGGTACAGGCCCAGGCGGTCTCTGTAGAAGATGGTGAGGTTCTGCTTTGTGAAACCCTCATTGGGTGAAGCCACAATCTGGAACATATCCAGCTGGAACTGAATGCGGTGCCGGGGTCCACAGTCCTCGGTGGGGGCATTCCAGGCTAGAAGCAAAGGTTTATTGGGGTACAAAGGCCATCTTGTGGGCTTCAGATCTTGGGCGACAGTAACACAGTCCAAGACTAGTGGAACTAGAAGCCAGACCTTCCACTTGGACAGGAACCAAGTAGCCATGGCTCGTGCCTTGTGTTTTCACAGCAACAGCTTTGCCTCTGTTAAAGAACACAGAAAACATTGCACACTGAAGCTGAGAAGATCTTCAGCACGACTGCTGGTCCACTTACAGACCACAAACACTTGTATTTCAACTGGAAGACCTCCATAAATACCCGCCCTGATCCAAATAAACACAGAAACATGAGGTTCGAGGTTCTAGGACAGATCTGGATCTTATTTAAATCCATTTTGTTCCAAGATAAGCTATTCACCCACTGCAAGAACATCACAGTGCTATCAGTTACCCCATACAGAGCTCATGAAACACAAGGCACATGCCAGTATGAGCCTCCTCAAAGCAAACCGGCCTGATTGACAGTGACAGATGATATGACAAACTGAAATAAGCACTCCCATGAAACCTAATACAGACCTAAATATGAGGCAGGACCTCTTAAGCACCTCAGATGACTACTTTTACTTAGTAGAAGAAAGAAGTTAAGAAAGAGGCACAACTCACCACAGACATCAGAATGGGAGAACATGCTCGGGTAAATAATGCCCCCCTGTTGTGTGAGGGTCACATGTAGATGTACCACACACCCTCTCTGAGACCTCAGACATTTCTCAAGACCTACTGGTTAAAAAGCAAACAGGGAGAATTAACATCCACGTCTTCTTTCTCTTACAACAACCTGAAGACCTCCAGTTAAACGCACTGGTAGGAGAGAGCTCATCAGTCCTTCGCCTGCTTCATTGATAGTGAGCATGGGCGGGGCCAGGCTCCTACTGCTTTTATGAAGGGCTGCTAGTGGGCGGGGATTTCACAGAGCACCAATCATTTTAAAGATGGGCGTGGTCCTGCAGGGAGAGGGTGGGGCTTTCCTGTGTGCCTTTGGCATGCGCTGTGAGAACTGGAGGAGCAATCCATCCACGTGGAAACTCTTCTTCTCCAAAACCATCACAAATGTCTCAACTGAGAGACTCAACTGACCCCACACACTTTCTCAGGTCAGGTTTACTGCAAAAGTACTGTATACATCTACCTCAGTAACTGCTGTATTCATATACACTACATGTCCAAATAATAGTGGACACCCCTTCTAATGAATGCATGCAGCTACTTCTTTGCTAAGACAAGATGGCTTGTCTAGTCCTTGTAGAGAGGTATTGACAATAGAATAGGACTCTCTGGAGCAGATAGTAAACATGAACCTATTGCCACCATGCTGCCTAATGCCAGGGGTGGGCTAGAGGGGTATAGAGCCCCCCAGTATTGAGCTGTGGATCAGCGGAAGAACTGTGATCTCTGGAAAGATGGTTGGTGGAGCTCCATCCAGTACTTTTGTGATGAGGAGTTGAGGATGATGAGGAGGGGTGCTGATCATCCAACATCGCTGACTGCAATCAAATCCTGACAATCAACAGTGAATGAGCAGGTGACCAATACTTTTGTCCATTTAGTGTATGTTATAAGCTGGCTGTCAGCCATGGGAAAAAATAGGACACCCCACAAAAGCCTCTTAGCCTCTTTTCATATATTAAAAGATATGGATATTTATGTATTTAAATATTGATCATGTGAAAAATATTGAGAGATGGAGGAAATACATCTTTTTAAAAGTAATTGATTAAAAAAAAAAGCTAGAAATAGAAGCATTTTTTTAGGTGTGAGAAAAAAAAAGTTAGGACACCCTCCAACATTTATTACCGCTTAATGCCTAAAATTAGAATCAGGTGCAGAACATCAGCTGCAGATAATAAGAACATGGTCAGAGAGGATTCTGGAAGAGCTTGTCGTAATTATTATCCCATTACCGCAGAAAGGCTTATTACAATACACTAAGGTGTGTTACTCAGTAACTACAGGGCCTTCTGGTGTGGCTATCCTTTGGTATTACCAAATAACAGTTCCGGCCCGCTGAAGGGGCATAGGCTGTTTAAGGGGTTAACCCCTTAATGCAGAAAAGCTTATTACACATTAAGACTTATTATTCAGTAACTACAGAACTTCTGTACAGACTGGTGAGACAGTTCTTTGGTAGTAGAAGTTTGTAATAACATCAATAGGCTGTTTAAGGAGTTAACACCATCCACTGAAAGAGAAAGAAACTTGTCAGACTCATCAGACTCATTAAATATCACATTAAAAGTGGCCAAGCATTTCTGCTTTTAACCTAAAAGCTGTTTATCAGAACAACACTGGGATTATTTGCTCAGAAAAACACAAGATTACATTATATACAACTGATATACAATCATTAGTGGTGTGACATATGCTGGACTCTTCCTTTAGGAAGTCGCTTATTATTTGCAATTATCAAAGAATACCTGGTTCAGGTGTGATTTAATATGAGGAGAAATCTGGAACCGTGTTCCTCAGACTATATAGATATACTACTTTATGACATTCTTGTTACTTTTAACATAAATTATTATTATTATTATTTTAATTTGTAAACACATGTACTGATAAGATGCCAGAATTGTTTTTCAACTATTTGCTAACACTCTAAAAAATCAAGATGCTGCAAAAGGAGCAGCGATCTTTGAGCGATGCCATAGAAGATCCATGTTTGGTCCCATAAAGAACCATTTGTGTAATAGAGATGTGACCTATAAACTGATAAGCAACCTTTACACCAAAAGAACATGTTTTGGGTCTTTTAAAGGTTCTTACCACTCACACTCTCTGGGTAGTGGTGGCTCAGCAGTTAGAGCGCCGGGCTATTGAGGGTTTGATACCCGGGCTCAGCAAGCTGCCACTGTTGGGCCCTTGAGCAAGACCCTTCCCCCTCTCTGCTCCCCGGGCACCACAGCAATGGCTGCCTACCACTCCAGGCATGTGTGCTCACTTTCCACTGTGTGTGTGTGTTCACTGCATGGATGGGATAAATGCGGAAGCCAGTCCAACACTAATGGTCAATATGGTTGTTTAATGTTAACATGGAACCAAAAGTGGGGTTTTCTATGGCATCACTCAAAGAACTGCTTGTAGTACCTTTACTTTTAGTTTAGGTGACGACTCTACTAAATACTGTGGTGTTTTAAATAAAAAGCACCAAAGTCTGTTCTATAATATCATATTCCCAACAATTATATTCATTTAACTAAACTACGGTCATATAATATATACAATGACATGTATTCATATAGGTACTATATAGGTATAGGTATATAGGTGAACTATTACATTAGTGTAAGTACAAAGTCACCAGCTAGACAAAGGAAAGTTACTGATATGTTGGCTCTAATGTCACAGACATTGAATTTTTAAATGAAAAATTGAACATTTTTATGTAAAAAAATAAAATAAAAACATGACATTGTACAGATGTTGAATTTAGGTTGGAAATCAATGTCACATATCTGTCAAAAACAGCTTTGGGTTGGCATCTCCAACATTAGTCAGGCCTTGTTTTTGGTTTTGGTTATTTAACACACTGTGACTTAAAACCAACAACAAATCAACGTCTAACGATGTTCGTATTTCACGTAGTGTGTTGGTGAACATTCTGAAGTTGAGCAAATGTTTGGTTTTGGCCTCCAAAGGAAAATGGGCTTTTGTTCTCTTAGTCTGAGGACAAATAGAGCAGATCTTAATATTGCTTTACTGGTTTCTGAAACTTAGGAGAAAAGAGGAGATCAACGACAGCGCTTAACTGTAAGGGGTTTTGGACACAAATGAGAAGAGCATGAGATCTCCTCCTGCTCTGATAGACTGCTGAAAGATCTCTGAGGGAAAGAAGATTCGGAGATTAAGCCACCTGTGAGACATTATTCTGATCAAAGTGAGAAAACCCAAGGGTTGTTTCTCAGGAGCTACATTTCGGAAGCAGAAGGAGCTTGCTGAGGTCTTACACTGGTCTCAAACAGGACTATTCTGTGTCTGGGAGAAATAATGGGACTAAGATCTAAGAGGAGATCTTACAACCTCAATATTTCTTTCATCTGGGCCACAAGTAAATGTATGACATTGGCATTAGACAGTGTGTGAACAGTGAATTTTGGTCACCCAACATCACAACTTTTATTTAACCAGATAATAACATCTATTGACGTCAGTGGTCAGTTAAATTAGAGGAACACAGTTAGGAGACCACAGGTTTGGGTGTTGATCTTCTCTGCGAACTGTATGAATGCCCTGATTTATTTTAATGAAGGACTGATCAGATAAACTAGCTGTTGGATGGGAACTGGAAATACTGGCCTTCCTCCAGGACAGCTCTGGGAATGGCTAGGCTAGCACACACACACACATACACACACACACTCAACAATCACAATGTATTGTTTATTTATTCAATTCAATTTATTTCTTTTTTTTAGCAAATAAACCAACAAATAGCTTCATACCCCGATTCTTTTTGCAAGGTACATTGTGTTCATTTAATTTGCCACGTGGACAAATGGGGACAAGCTAATTAGGGGGGTCACTGTGCTGTACGAGAGGACGCGTGGAAGTCGGGACCCTCAAGGGAGCACATGACAGGTAGGACATGAGGTCACCGTTGGCCCGCGCTGTTCCTGTAGTATTCCCGGCTAGCAGTGACCTGCCCAGATCCTGTTCCGCCATTTCTCCTCATTTCTGCTGACTCGCCTAGAGCTTCTGAATGAGAGAGGGAGGGAGAGCGAGAGAGAGGGAGGCTTCCTTCCTCATGACACTTCCCATTCACCCTGGAAGAGGCTTTACATCACGGTTGCTCCCGGGCAGGCCGGGCCAGGAAACTGTAACAAAGTGAGGGGAACTGAACTCACACACACCCTCTGCTACCCGCACCCCAGGAACACAAACCCACCCATCCTAACACAATAGAAGAGGACAGGGATATCAGCCTGTCGCTTACTCATACTCATGCTTGTTTTGATAGAAAGACACTCAGCTAAATCAGTGCCAAAGCAGCGTCACCTGGAAAGTTCAGGAAAGAGCTTGCTTAAAAATCTGGGGATGGTGACATACAGAAATATGCTTTTCTGTTCTGAACTTGTGCTAAAACTCATAACTCTGATACCAGTATTTAAGCAGAGGACAGCAGAGGACATAACCACGTACTCTCCCAATGCTTTTACAACAGCAGAGTCATGAAATACGCTGACATAACTATATCTATATCTGATCCCTGGACATCATCTGTTCCAACCACTCCCCTCTGGTAGAAGACTCAGGGCTACCATAACCAGCTCAACTAGACATGCTAACGGCTCTCCCCCAGACACTATATGGACAGTATAGTGCACAGCAATGCTCCTCCAAAATCTAGTAGAAAGCCTTTTTCCCTGGACAGTAGAGACAGTTACTCCAACAAAAGCAGGAGAAGCTCTTTTTGAATGCCCTTGATTTCAGAAGAGACAATGAATGAGCAGGTGTCCCAATACTTTTGTCCAAATATTGTAACTGTAACTCTAAATCTAACAATGTAGCAATGTTAGCAGTGCCCACCCACCCGGGCACGTGAATGGTTTAAAGGTGGACGCCAAATTTTATCTGTGTCCAACACAAATGGTGGATATGGTTGTCTTGTCTTGAAGATGGGCATCTTGTTGTTGTCCCATGTCACCATGTCCTTCTCGAGGAACAACCAGTCTTGACATGTCAGAGAGTTTTTGAGGCTTGTTGTTGAAAATGCTGTCTAGTCTAGGCCCTAGAGAAAGTGCCTGTCATGAAAAGACTGCAGATGCGTATCCCTGTCCCTCGTAGCCTATACCATACCCTTCAAACCACCCTACGTCCCAAAGACACACACCCACCCTGTAGGGGGACTGTGGTCTTCCACACTCTTACATACCTCTCAACGGTTTCACCCTCACATTCACAACCTGGGTCGCTGGCCTATCAGTGTCAGTGATTGTGCACAGACATGGCATCCTGTCCTAGCGTGTTTGCACCATGTGTGGATGGGTGGGACCACCGTCTCCGGTGCTTTCAGTGCTTTCCCCTCAGTATCCGGTGTGGGCCTCTGCCCAGTTGCTCCAGGCAGCCTTTCCCCCTGTCGTTTACACCAGGGCCGGGCAGCTGCTTCCAATGGAATGTACCTTCAAGTGCTGGCCCGGCTCAGATAATGCGTCTATTGCCATGACGATGAAGCAGAAGCCTGTGGAGGGCCCTCCCAGCGGTGAGCTTCAAAGGAGGGGTGGAAACACAACAAAGAGCTTAACCTCTGGCCTTTCCACCTTACCACACCCACATTCCTCAGCCTGGGAACAGTGCGGCACAGCTTGCCAGGATAGAGACCGTAAACACAGAGTCTTGAAATTAAGCTGGGGCAGACAAATAACCTAAATGCATAGCGTGGGAATGAGAACATTGATTCCCTGAAGAGCAAATGACTTCTGAACCATTGCACCAATCAGTGTAAAATCTTACTGAGACGTCTAATATACCCATCTAGAGTCTGGTATGCCACTGATATTGGGTATCAATGAGCCATTATGAGCAGAAAATGAGCAGAAAATGATTTGTACATCTTAAGTGAAGAGCTTCCCTCATGTAAAAGCAGAAATATCACATACTTTATGTGTCCAAATGTTTTTGGACACCCGTTTTAATAAGTTGCAATATGCATACAGATTGCGTATTTGCGTTCATTGGGTTTCCTAACATTTCTAAGGAGACTTCTTCAGGTACAGATTTTCTCTATTTTCTATTTGTCCAGATTCCTTCTCAGCTCATGATCTGCACGCTCCAAATGACACCAGCTTGTTACGTTTGGTGGGTAGACCATTTTATTCAAGTATGTCAACCTTCATAATTTACTATACATCAAATAATTACTAGTGCAGGTCTGGGCTCAAATACAACAGACAGAGGCAGACTCCGATATAACAGAATAGTTATATACAATACAATGATTAAAAACATGCCACACTTGGTCAACAGACAGCCATGCAGGATGGACGTAACAGTCCCTGCATTTCAGAACTCTTGCTTTCCCTGGTTCGCACACTCTGACAACACACACTCTGACTTGTCTGTACATCACAGAAGGCAGGAGAACGTAGGTCTACTGTCTATCAGTATGCCGAAGAGTGAGACGCTTACTCCAGTCCACACTGCTTGTCAAATGCCACTTTACAGCACTGGTAAGAGCGCCTCTAGGCAAAGCCTGCTAAAGTGCAGTGAGTCCTGTGAGGACAATGTGGCGCATCCTCTAAGAGGGACACGTATGGTCACGATGAAGTTCGGAGCAGCTGAGGCCCATCGAGGAAGGTAGGATGGTAGCAGAGAGGTGAAAGCATTGATTGGTGCAGCGTCTCCTAGACTCAGATGGTCGGTGTCTTTATACTTCACAAAGGATGACGGGGAAATCAACATGGATTCGTGGATGATCCAGTTTCACGATTCCCTGGAAACAAGAGATCTGCTTGTTAAAACAGCAAAATGTAAAGCACTACTTAGGACAGCTAGATTATACACTACTGTGCAGGGGTTTTAGGCACTCTTAGCACTAATATTAGAATAAATACAAATAATATTCACAATAAGACACACAAAACATTAGGGTGTTCATTGAAACATCTCCAAAGTTCAAACATTCTCCAATGTTCACCTGCATCTGTTCTGATGAGATCTAGAGCTTCTACAAGCAAAAACCCTCTAAACACTTTTTAAATAATGACACAGATGTGCAAATGCACACACACACACAGCTTGTCTAGTTCCTGTAGAATAGGCCAGTAGAATAGGACTCTCTGGAGCAAATAAACATGAACCTGTAGGCATCATGCTGCTTAATGCCAGGCGTGGGCTAGAGGGGTATAAAGCCCCCCAGCAGCATTGAGCTGTGGAGCAGTGGAAGAACTGTGCTCTCTGGAATGATTGTTGTTGCTCCATCCAATACTTTTGGGATGAGTTGGGGGGTTGGGGATGAGGTGGGGTGGTAATCAACCAACATCCTAACAATCATCTAACTTCATTGTCCCTGAATGCAATCAAATCCTCACAGCAATGCTTTAAAATCTAGTAGAAAGCCTTTTTCCCTGGACAGTAGAGACAGTTACTTCAACAGAAGCAGGATAAACTCCTGTTAAATTGCACTTGATTTTAGAAGAAACAATGAATGAGCATGTGTCCCAATATTTATGTCCATTTAGTGTAAATATTCTATCAAATAAAAGGAATAAAAGAAAAAAGTGCCAGTCTCAAACTTGATGGAGGGCACTGTATGTTGACGTAATGAGAGTAAGTAAGAGATCGATCCTGGAGTATCAACATGCTGTTCATCAATTAGGTAGATCAACAAAGCTGCACAGATCAAGATCTTCACAGATCACAGATCTTCTCACTAATGTCACTTTATTGTTCATTAAAGAGTATCTTCTCCTCATTCAGCATCAGTTACCATGCAAGACTACAAAAATCACCTCCTGACTGAGAAGATTGACCAAGTTGCCAAACAGTAACCACCTCAAGTTTGAAGGTCTTCAAATCTGCTGATGGAAACACTCGCTCACGATCTGTCTCTATGATTTTAAGTGAAAGCGTTACTGAAGGCATTAAGAACGAGCTTGAATCCATTAGCTAGGTTTTAATCTTGTTACCTGAGGTATGAGATTCTTTTGTATCCTTTTCAGCTTGGCCTTCTTTCGTCCATTTTTGGTCACCACTGTCTCCTCGTAGAACTCGTGAGCCAGATCACCATCCTCATCGTAGTACAAGGAACTGAAAGCACACATATCCCATAAAGTTGCCACCAAGGCTGTACGCCTGTATGATTTCAATGCAACTTACAATCACTCATGACCCGTTATCAACAGCATGTCTGAAAAATATATGGTTCAGAGATCGGGGGTCACAAGTTTGAATCCTGAGCTGTGTGGCTTTGCCATCAGCGGCCGGAGTTTGAGAGGGCACAATTGGCCCTGCTCTCTCTCCTCTCATCACTCTTAAGCAATGTTGGCCGGTACAGATGTCTGTTAGCTGGTGTGGTGAAGCTGGGGACCTAGCGCTTTCCTCCGAGCGTGTCAGCAGTTGGAAAAGAGGTGGTGGCTGATTTCACATGTCTCAGAGGAGACAGGTGTTATAAGTGTCGGACGCAGTGCTAGTGCTAGGGGGAGCTATGAACAAAAATTTACAAACAAATTTATAATAAAATAAAATAACTAAACTCTAAATTTAGCACAGCTTCTTAAATTAATTCTGTTCTTAAGCTAACAGAACATGTCACTCCTCTAAATGCTTTGATTTTGTTAGCTTGCTATCAGGTGACAGTTACATCATTGTTGGGACTACACACCGATCAGCCAAAACATTAATGCCTATTATTAAGTAAGTGGCAACACAAGAGATCTAACCATTCGAGGCACGACCTTCACAAGACCTCTGAAGGTGTCCTGTAGTATCTGGCACCAAGATATTAGCAACAGACCCTGTAAGTTATGAGGTAGTGGGGCATCCACCAATGAGCTTTAGGTGTCCATTTTCCTGCCTTTAACACCTTCATCACCTTCAACAGACTGTTTACTTGCTGCTTAAGATATCCACCCCTTGACAGATAGATGCCACTGTAGATGAAGATAATCAATGTTTTTCACTTCACCTCTTAGTGGTGCTAATGTTATGGCTGATGGGTGTAAATAAATACTTACTTCTGGCTCCAAAGCAGCTGTCTGTGGAGATATTTATTGGCCTAGATTGTGCATTTAGCATATGCAATATATTTAATACATAAATAATGCTGCATTTGTATCATTTGTGTCTATAAACTGAGACCTGATTAGAGTAGAAGGCCTCTTCGCCCTCTTCTGTGTGATTTCTAAAAGCAATCAAGTTCGTGAAAATAGTTGTTAAATAGATAATATATATATATTTACCTTCTCCTCGTAAAGACAAAAGGGGTTGCGTTTTTGGAGCCACGGAGTCGGGCTAAAGACTGCTCGCTGACCTCACCAGAAGAGTCTCCACTGGCCCCTGAGCCAGAGAACGGCCAGACTCCTTTAGCTTTGGATCCACTGCCTCCCATTTTCAATGACAGGACATTATTCAGTGGGACAGACAGGTACAGGGCCAGGGGATCTCTGATGCTCAGGCCTGAAAGAAAGAAAGAAAGCATATGCTGTAGTTCAGCTACAAAGTAAACCATATTACCATACTGTATGCAGTTTCTTGCTTGTGGTGTGGCTTCAAAGCACTACTGCGACTCGTCTAGTTCTCTTTAGCTAGTGCCAGAGACCACAGCGGCAGCTGCTCATTATAGCCCCTAACAGAACGTTGCAATGTGGTGAAGCGTTAACAAAGCACAGACCAGTATTTCTGCTAACCTAAACCAGTGGTTCTTCTAGTTTCCGAAGCTCACTACACACGTCCCATGCTCCAGCACCATGGTTCTTAAAGTGGGATCTGTAAAGTCCAGCCAGTAAAAACTGGGACAAGCAAGAAGAATCAACTAAAAACAAATGAAGGGTGCGTTTATACTTGTAACTCGGTTCCCTCGGTCCAGACCAGGCAAGAAAACGATGCATTGTTAGATTATAGTCCTGATTTGCTTTGCGATCATACGGACATATGTGCATTTTTTACATTTATAATTTTATAATTTTATAATAATTTTTTACTTTATTATTAAACCACATTCCTTTTGTTTTTTAATATAAATTTCCCCCCCATTTTCTCCCCAATTTGGACCAGTAATTACCCAACCCGTATGTACTCTCTCCCTGCATCACACGTGAAGCCCCTGGCACTAGTGAGGGTGGACCAACACTGCCACTGATGTAGCATCACTGGGCAACCAACCAACGTGCCAACCAACGGCCAGCACCGCAGCGAAGCGATGTGGGGAGAGAGCGCCATCTACTCACCCTGTGGTTTTGGTTCTGTAATCCACTTGCTAAGCTAGCCTTATCTTAACCAGCTAGCTCAGCTACAGATCCACAGTAGCATCAGACAGCCCAAGCAGCTGCTACTCACTTAATTGCTGGTGAGAGCGAAGTGAGCAAAATAAGAGAGCGGTTCTGCTGTGTTTGGACATGTAGGTGGTCAGCCAGGCTTAGATACATTAGCTAGCAGTCTAAACACCTCAGCACAGACCATGTTCCAGCTAACTGAGGCTCAAATCCCACCCGTTTAGAGGATAAAGCCTCATATGTAAGAGCACATAGTCATGTGAAATGTCTTAAAGGAGTGTTTTGGAATGGCAGACTAGGTTAAAGGACTGGTTCATCCAGGTTTGCTTGCTCTCCCTTTCAGTCGAACACGTTGGTAAACCCACAGCTATGGTGGGCTTGTTCCCCCCCCACACACACACCTTCTTTTAAAGCAAGACATCAGCAATCTGTGAGCTCCCACAGCACCCCACCCTGTGGCTCCCGTAAAAGCACAGGGGGAATGAGCTTATAAGGTCATGTGACACATCAGACACGTTGTAATTTTGAAATACCGTCCTCATTTTGAGATACTGTCAAAATGTTTAAATACTGCGGTACACACAAATCCTAGCGGGAGTACACAGGGAAAATGAATATCAGTGGATAATATAACTGCTGCACAATGAGCTCATTCATTTGGCAAACTGGAACTAGTCTCAAATTCTGTGCTTAAAAGTTGCTGGTACTGATGCTGTAACATCAGCAGTTTAGTAGAACCAAATCAATCTGTTCATTAATATTTTCCTAGGAAAGACGACCAGCTGAATTGACAACATGCCGACGTCAAATATAGGGAGATGCAGCCCACGTAGGTGATGAGGACAGGCCTTCTGGTCTGGACCTTGGCCCGGACCTTCAGTTGTGAAAATGCCCTTGGTGAGAACAGTTGTTGTGAGAGTAGAGCACGCTGTGATCTGTCTGAAGGTTCTAGTAAATGAGACCATGAAGCTAGCCAAGCTACATCTGCTTACGAGGCACACTGATTACACCAGCAAAACAAAAGAACTGAAAAAACGGCAGAACAACAACCTTCAGAAGAAACAAACAGAGAGCCTAGACACTGTTGGCAGCTCAGCGGCGTGACAAGAGCCAAAAACCACACTTCACTGGACGAGCGCTCACACTCCCATCAAGTAAACATGATGTTTATTTGCTCAAAACAGTTGGATTGTGTTCATAAAGTGGATCTGTGGGGGGTCTTTGGATTTGTTTCAACGCAGGAAGGCGTCCCTGGCTGCAAAGACAGCGAGAACGCCTGTTCTGAAACCCCTCAGGTGTGTTCCTATAAGATATTTATAAAGCCACTAACGAGCTGGGGCAGGTGTGCTACAGAAAACATGATACGCTTGTCTCCTGGTCTGTTCATTCAAACAGGAAACGTACGGGGGTGAAATGGTAGAATTAACACGCCTAAGTAAAACAGGAGGTTACAGGACAAATGCTATGATTCATGATCTCACTGTTTGGTCAACAAAATGTAGCTTCTTGTCCAGCTGAATCTGTAAAATAGCCACATGATGCTGAAAAGATGTACAGTTGTGCTCAGAAGTTTACATACACTCATAATGGAAATTAATGTCATGGAATTTTTTATTATTTTGATGAATAATTCATCAATTTTTAGACTTTTTAAAGCATATTAATTCTTTCCCCACTGTGTTCATGTGCTGTCCCCTTAAAAAACATACTACCGTGTGTGTTGTCGCATCACTCCCGTCCAGGGTCCCGTCCAGTCTGCGACATGGAAACAACATGGGGGAGAACTCAAAAACTGTTTGATTAACTGAGGTAAAATGTTAAATTAATTGTGATACTCATTTAAGGTTATATCACCCGATACTATTTACAACATACACTGTAAACAGAAAAACAATATGGTGAACAAGATTTGATGTTTTTAAGAGGGGTTCTGAAATCAACCCAGGCTCAGAAATACACATACACCTACCTAGATCACTAATTAAGTGCTGCTGCAAGCTCTAAAATGTATAAGTCCAAGTCCTCTTAACTTACGGTCAGTGATCATGATTGGCTACAGTGGATCGCTCCTCTGTGTCCACATAAACAGGGGTTAACTGTTCGACAGCACTCGCTGAATTGACCAACATACAGTACAATGGGAGCGCCCAAGAAGCTGGGTGTAGCTCTAAGAAGGATGATCGTAGATTTACACAAGTCAGGAATATCTCCTGGAGCAGTTTCTAAACAACCGCATATTCCAAGATCATCAGTTCTAACATAAGTACAGGGAGGTGTAGCCACTTTGCCAAAGTCTGGAAGAAGACCCCAACTGTTGCCTTTAGCCGCATGGTTCAGATGGTCAGGAACAACCTAGGAACCGACCAATGCATAGGCCTGCCATGTATCATGATGACCCGTTGTTGATTTCAGGAAACTCCAGACTTCTCAAACTTGTGCACCACCCTTGTTTTGTTCTAAAAGATGTGTTGTAACTCATTCTGTCCCTGAAAAAGAACAGTTAGAAGAAATCACTGAAAACCCAATACTGCCATGACATTTACGTCCACGATAAGTGTATGTAAACATCCCACCGCAGCTGTAATTGGTTCAGTTAAGCAGAACATTACCGAAAAGCAGAGTAAACCGTCAAGAAAACTAAACTGCATGTCTGCACTAAAGAGCCCGAGTGTAAGTACAGCTGAGCCTGACTTTTATTTGCTGACAAACCATTACCTGATTCAACACTCAGGGCCCAGCAAGCCTCTCACTGTAGGAGTGCTGATATGCTCCTGTGAGTAAAGTCTCCAGAATTAGAGGATAAATCTGATCCAGAGGCCCTGACTACCTTCACGACCTTTGTTTCCGGACAGGTTGATCACATTAAGCTACAAGGTTTAAGTTTTGGTTTTTAGTAATATGCTATATAGTAAACCCTTAAAAAGCAGGGGTCATCCTTTCTGGTCGTGGGGGGCTGGTGATGTTCAGAATCTTTGGTTATATCTCAGCTCAAAGTAGATGTTTGAGAAGGAAAACCACCAAACGGTGCTAAAATACTAATATTTCAATTTAGAAACACTGCACCCAGGGATGCCAATAGTGGAGGGGTAACTTTTTGGCCTGTGCACCATGCAATAATAATAATAATAATAATAATATCTACTGAAATCATCACATATACTGAAATTCCACCTTCACAAATCATACACAGTGAAATTATAACATCTACTGAAATCATCACATCTACTGAAATCCCACCTGTTGAAATCATACCCAGTGGAATTAGAACATCTTCAAAAATCATAACATCTACTGAAACCCCACATACTGAAATCATACCAAGTGGAATTATAACATCTACTGAAATCCCACCTGTTGAAATCATAACATCTACTGCAATCATACCCAGTGGAATTATAACACTGACTGTAATCATAACATGTTCTGAAATCCTAGCTACTAAAATCATAACATCTACTGAAATCCCACCTACTGAAATCAAACCCAGTGGAATTATAACATCTACTGAAATCATAACATCGATTGAAACCCCACCTACTGAAATCAGACCCAGTGGAATTATAACATCTACTGAAATCCCACCTGTTGAAATCATAACATCTACTGCAATCATACCCAGTGGAATTATAACACTGACTGAAATCATAACATGTGCTGAAATCCCACCTACTGAAATCAGACCCAGTGGAATCATAACATCTACTGAAACCCCACCTACTGAAATCAGACCCAGTGAAATCATAACATCTACTGAAACCCCACCTACTGAAATCAGACCCAGTGGAATTATAACATCTACTGAAATCCCACCTGTTGAAATCATAACATCTACTGCAATCATACCCAGTGGAATTATAACACTGACTGAAATCATAACATGTGCTGAAATCCCACCTACTGAAATCAGACCCAGTGGAATCATAACATCTACTGAAATCGCTGCTCCTCCAAATCAAACCCTCACACTTCACCAGGTAACCCGGCGCTGGTAACCCAGATTAGTGGGTGACTCTACGCCGTATTTGCATCCAGTGAAGTCGCTGATGAGAGCACGCGGTTCATCACAACAACTCACTCCAGTGTTACAGCCCAGAAAAGACACGGAGCGCCCATCCTCCCTGATTAACGAGCACTGTACCGCCTGTGATCTGAAGCCCTGTCCGATAACAGCCCGAACAGAGACTCGGAGCTCAGACTCGGAGCTCAGACTCGGAGCAGACCTCCAGTGTAAACACACCCGGCCAGCTGGGCAGATAGCTAGCAGCTAGCATGCAAGAGTTTGTCACTTCACACAGCATGGTCGCAGCTGGCGTAGCAGCCCCAGGTGTCATCGATCATAATCTTACGGCGCTGTACGTACTGTACTTAAATATGACATTGCTGTGTTTCGGCCGGTTTCGCGTTCACACCGCTGTCCCGCTTAGCTGAGGATCCGTCCGCAGCGCCATATTTACTCCTGCGTTCTTCCGGTACAGGACACGCCCACTGTGAGGACCGCGACGTGATTGGAGCTCGGGAAGCAGTTCCTGAGCTGTGATTGGACAGGGCTTCTCCCTCCGAGGGGTTTAGCAGCTGTCAATAACTGGTGGATGGTTCACAGGGCAGGAGGCATGTCATCCAGCCACCTCAGCTAGCTTTTAATAAATATTATTATAAATTAAATAAATATTAATAATTGGAACTGGAAGATTTAGCATTTAATTTCACACTTTATTACATTAAAATAAGAAAAATCATGAATTTTAAAAGAATTAAAAGACCTGTATATACAAGAATTAATCGTGATACTGGTTTGAGGTCATATCGCCCAGCACTGGTTACAACATCATTAACAGAAAAAATAAATTGCACAAGATTTGATGTTTTTAGGGGGGTTTTGAAATCAACCCAGGCTCAGAAATAGACATACGCCTACCTAGATCACTAATTTAGTGCTATTTTAAGCTCTAAAATGTATTTTTAACCTGACAAATCCAAAGTCCTCTTAACTCCCTGCCAGTGATCATGATTGGCTACAGCTGGTGGCTTATCTGTATCCACATAAATAGGGTTTTATATAGGGTTCATCAGCACTCGCTGACTTGACCAACACACAGTACAATAGGACAGTTTATAAGATTTGATTTGATTTGATGAAGGTTTGATGAAGTTCCCTTTTGGAAATGTCCAGAAGAAATCTGCAACCATCTCACATATATAGGATATACACTGTTGGGCAGTGGTGGCTCAGCGGTTAGAGCGCCGGGATATCGATAACAGGGTTGTGGGTTCGATTCCCGGGCTTGGCAAGCTGCCACTGTTGGGCCCTTGAGCAAGGCCCTTTACCCTCTCTGCTCCCCGGGCGCTGGAGTTGGCTGCCCACCGCTCTGGGTGTGTGTGTGTACTCACTGCCCCTAACACATGTGTGTGTGTGAGTGTGTGTTCACTACCAGATGGGTTAAATGCGGAGGACACATTTCGCTGTACAGTGACGAATACGTGCACCTTTACCTTTACCTACTTTTTAAAAATGAGAAATCATTCATATATATGTTATATTATGGCCATAATATTTGTGAGAACCATTGTCCATCATCATCTACAGTGCCTTCATCTCTCAAGGGGTGGATTTATATATTAGGCAGCAAGCAAACAGTCTGCGTTCTCCGTTCTTGAAGGTGATGTGGACAATGGAATGAACAAATGGACAAGCTTATAAATCTGAGCCACTTTAACAAGGCCCAAACTGTGACGGCTAGAGGACTGGGCCTTGAGGACTGGGTCAGAACATCTCCAAAACATCAGACAGGTCTTGTAGAGTATTCCTGCTATGCAGTGGTCAATACCTACTCCAACAAGCTCCCATGGAGGCCTCAGCACCCTCAGCAAGGATCTGCTGCTAACCTCTTGGTGCAAGATACCACAGGACACCTACAGAGGTCTTGTAGAGGCAATGGCTTGAATGGACAGATCTGCTGTGGTAGCACAAGGGGGGGTCTAGTCTACTCAGCATTAGGCAGGTGGTACTAATCTTATGGCTGAAGGCCCAGACACTCTGGCACCTTCTGTCAGATGGCATCATTGGAAAAATATGTGTGAAAGATGGGTTGGGTCCACAATGCTAGTGGCTTTGCAGTAACAGCATGTGGTGTAAATGTCCATGATGGAGGGGAGAGAGGACCTGATGATCTTCAGCTGTCCTCACTATGTGCTTTAGGCTCTTGTGGTCACAGAAATTAGAGTCACAGTTCCCTGCCTGGAGAATCGAACCTCAGTCTGCCACAGGGAAGGCGGTGTTGAAGCCCAATACTCTACATGTGTGGCATCTTACACCTAGAACCTCTCACAGCAAAGGCATGAGGCGTGGAGTTTACCCACACTGAGCCTGTATGGTGACTCATACAGGCCAAGGCAGTTGCCTAGGGCCTGTATGAGCCAAGGGCCCGATAAAATACAAATCAGATGTATGTTGACGTTAAAGATCTGATTTAATTGTCTGTACTTTTAATGGCTATGATGATTATTTTATATTTTAGCAGGTATTCATATTAACTTCAATGCAGCCCAGCTAGTTATGGATACAATGGGCTATTCACAACTTCATGAAGGCATGAAGAACAACACCAGCAAGGACATCAAGCATCAGGCTACATTTTGGAGATTTTCTGAACATGATTGAAGCTGAGAAAAGTCTTATTTTTATTAAATGAATTAATATCTCAATATTTTGAGATGATTTATTATTATTTTGAGATACTAGATCATTATTCTAAGGTAAAATATCATTATTCTTACATATTAAGTCATTATTTGAGGTACTAGTTCAACAATGTGAGACAATGTCTCATTATTTTGACATATTAAGTCAGTAATTTGAGATACTACATCATTATTATGAGATATCGTCTCATTATTTTTGTATTCTTTCTAATTTTAACATACATACTCAATACTAATTCAAGATATAAAGAGATATAAATCCTAATTATAATGACCATAATCTAATGAAGATGAAAAACATGACCTCCACAACTTAGGTCACCTTCCTAACCAGCAAGACACACTGTCAGATGATCCAGCACTGTGACCCAAAAGGCTAAGTGATGTCACTTGGGTTGTCTGAACAATGAAGAGATGAAGTGGCGCCCTCTGCTGAGTGTTTCTCAATTCAACACATTCTCATATCAGATCCATTCAAATCTCAGGGACTGAATTAGGCACATTATCAGTGATGCATCCCCAACAACACTGAACTGTAGGAGATGCCTGATGCAGTTTGTTTAGCATGACGTCACTGCGATATTAAGGTATATCTGATATTACGTCCATATTTCACTAATTAACAGTAAAATACAGATATTGTTTATGAGTGATTCACCAAAACAGACTAATAGATTAATTGTAGTTAATCCTCGCAGATTCTCGATCACAGTTCATGATGAAAAGCCTACGTATATATAATATATATGTTTATATTATCAAAATATTCACTAAAATGTAGTAATTAAAATAAATAAATAAATCATAAATGATATGTATGTAGCTTAATCTATGTTTCTGCATTTACAGTATATTTTAATAAATAAGAACAATACTTAATATTACTGCAACAATAACAAACAATAATAATAATAACAACTATACAAATATTACTACTACTACTAAAATGTATTATTATTATTATTATTATTATTATTATTATTTGTCATTTTGTGACTCTGGAAACCGAGTCCTGCAAACAGGTTAACTGGTTTTTGGAGGTCCGTTCTGGAGGTCCATTCTGGAGGTCCGTTCTGAAGGTCCATTATGGAGGTCCATTCTGGAGGTCCGTTCTGGAGGTCCGTTCTGGAGATCTATTCTGTAGGTCCATTCTGAAGGTCCGTTCTGAAGGTCCATTATGGAGGTCCATTCTGGAGGTCCATTCTGGAGGTCCTTTCTGGAGGTCCGTTCTGAAGGTCCGTTATGGAGGTCCATTCTGAAGGTCCATTATGAAGGTCCATTCTGGAGGTCCATTCTGGAGGTCCGTTCTGAAGGTCCGTTCTGAAGGTCCGTTCTGGAGGTCCCTTCTGGAGGTCCGTTCTGAAGGTCCATTATGGAGGTCCGTTCTGGAGGTCCATTCTGGAGGTCCGTTCTGAAGGTCCGTTCTGGAGGTCCATTCTGGAGGTCCGTTCTGAAGGTCCGTTCTGGAGGTCCGTTCTGGAGGTCCGTTCTGAAGGTCCATTATGGAGGTCCGTTCTGGAGGTCCGTTCTGGAGGTCCATTCTGAAGGTCCATTCTGGAGGTCCATTCTGGGGGTCCGTTCTTGAGGTCTATTCTGAAGGTCCATTATGGAGGTCCATTCTGGAGGTCCTTTCTGGAGGTCCTTTCTGGAGGTCCGTTCTGGAGGTCCGTTCTGGAGGTCCTTTCTGGAGGTCCATTATGGAGGTCCGTTCTGGAGGTCCGTTCTGGAGGTCCGTTCTGGAGGTCCTTTCTGGAGGTCCGTTCTGGAGGTCCATTCTGAAGGTCCATTCTGGAGGTCCATTCTGGAGGTCCGTTCTGGAGGTCCATTATGGAGGTCCGTTCTGAAGGTCCATTGTGATGCACCTGCAGTGGAGCTCTAGAACGGTTCCGTGCACGTTCTTAAATAAAGAGAGAGAGCGTTGATCTTCAGTCGTTCACCGATCGCTCTACACTCCAGCTGTGTTCTCCTGCGCTCCGATATCGCTTCAGCTATCTGCACAGCTGCAGACAGATGTTCACCGTGCGCAGCATCATTTCCCCCAGAGAGCGCCCTCTGCTGTACGTGGCCGGAGCTGCCGTCGTCGCGGGGAGCGTCTACTACTTGTACAGGTGGAGGAATCAGCGGCGGAGGAGCAGAGAGGATGCTGAAGTCCTGCTCGCTGTAAACAAAGGTAGCCACATTAACAGCCCTGTAATCAAGGCTGTGTACCATCAACAGCAACGGTGCAGCTCAAATCACACAGTTATTTAAGACTGAAAGCTAATGTGCTAGCTGCTGTGTGCTAATGCTATTAAAACCTTGAACCTCAGGCATATTTTTATTTTAACTTTAAGACCTGTTATTCAGTGTCTACTGTAAATGATTCAGTATCTACTATCAATGATTCAGTGTCTACTGTAAATGATTCAGTATCTACTATCAATGATTCAGTGTCTACTGTAAATGATTCAGTGTCTACTATCAATGATTCAGTATCTACTATCAAAGATTCAGTATGTATTATAAATGATTCAGTATTCACTATCAAAGATTCAGTATGTATTATAAATGATTCAGTATCTACTATAAAGGATTCAGTATGTATTATAAATTATTCAGTATCCACTATCAAAGATTCAGTATCTACTATCAATGATTCAGTATCTACTATCAATGATTCAGTATCTACTATAAAGGATTCAGTATGTATTATAAATGATTCAGTATCCACTATCAAAGATTCAGTATCTACTATCAATGATTCAGTATCTACTATAAAGGATTCAGTATGTATTATAAATGATTCAGTATCCACTATCAAAGATTCAGTATCTACTATCAATGATTCAGTATCTACTATAAAGGATTCAGTATGTATTATAAATGATTCAGTATCCACTATCAAAGATTCAGTATCTACTATCAATGATTCAGTATCTACTATAAAGGATTCAGTATGTATTATAAATGATTCAGTATCCACTATCAAAGATTCAGTATCTACTATCAATGATTCAGTATCTACTATCAATGATTCAGTATCTACTATAAAGAATTCAGTATGTATTATAAATGATTCAGTATCCACTATCAAAGATTCAGTATCTACTATAAATGATTCAGTATCTCTAATAAGTGACTCAAATTATACAGTATCTATAGTAAATGTTTCTGTAGATTCAGTATGTACATTAAATGATTCAATATCTACTTTAAATGATCCAGTTTATACACTAAATGATTCAGAATATATAAATCACTATTAATGATAAATGATTCAATATCTACTATAAATGATCCAGTTTATACACTAAATGATTCAGAATATATAAATATAAATCACTATCAATGGTAAATGATTCATTATCTACTATAAATGATCCAGTTTATACACTAAATGATTCAGAATATATAAATATAAATCACTATCAATGATAAATGATTCAGTATCTACTACAATTGATCCTATATCAACAATACATTATCCAGTATCTATTTTGAATGATTCAGATTCTACTATAAATGTATAGAAACTGTAAACTGTATAAAATGCAGTTACTGTTACGTAAAATTAGTTTCTGTGGTTTTTTAAACACTCAGATTATCCCCATATCGTCAGTGTCAGGCAAAAACCGTTTATCTTTAAAACAGCATCTTTACAGGAGAGGAAAAAACCTTACATTTTTGAAGCATTTTTATTGGTCCTTCTTGAAATTCTAATATCAGTCACCATCAAACTCCCAGGATTTAGTGAAGTGGCTCCATCTTGTAGTTTAATTGTATTTTAATCCTCACAGAAATTCAAGCACCTCTCCAGAGTCCAACAGTGCCAACTTCTCAGCTACCTCCTCCACCACCCAGACCTTCTTGCAGCCACAGTGCTCCAGAGGTTAGCCCATATCAACTCTACCTCCGGCTTAATAGTTTTATTAATCAGTAAGAAGTAATAATCTAGGTAGAAGTAATAACAGCATGTTCGTCACTGTAGGACTCAACAGTTTTAATTACAAATGAAAAGAGTTTCATTATTAATAATTGTTGCATTTTGGCATTATAGACAACTGGAGATACTATCTCTCCACAGAGCCCACCCACATCACATCCCCCAACTCCACCGCTGGATATTTCCCCACCTCAGCGAGCACCTGAACTTCCACCAGACTGTCCAAGCCAGAGTGCTCTTGAGGTAACGTTCTACCACCAGCTCATTAGGTTCAACTACATTTAACTATTTAAATCATTAATGCTGCATATATTTGGAAATACAGGCAATAGGAGATACTACATCTCCCCAGAGCCCACCCACACCACGTGCCCAGGCTCCACCAGTGGCACCGCCTTCATCTCAGCCACCAACCAAGCCTCAGGCACTCACAGTTTGTTCAGTCCAGAGTGCTCCTGAGGTAAAGACAAGTTCAGACAACTCATCTTCAGCTTTTTTACTCATACCTGCTGCATATTTGGCTTTTCAGGTGATTGGAGATATCACCTCTCCACAGAGTCAGCCCACACCACGCCCCCCAACTCCACCACTACCTCAGCCAGCAGCTGAACTTCTCCCAGTTTGCTCCAGCCTGTGTACTCCTGAGGTAACGTTGAATTCACAACTCCTCGGTTTTAACTACATTTTCAAAATATTAAATCTGAGGACTGAATATTTGGCATTACAGGACACAGGAGATACTACATCTTCACAGAGCCAGCTCACACCAGGTCCCCCAACTCCACCTGTGGAAAACTCTCCACCTCAGCGAGCACCTGAACTTCTCCCAGTGTGTTCAGTCCAGAGTGCTCCTGAGGTAACGTTGTACAGATTCATCAGTTCTAGCCACATTTCCAACTATTTGAACCAGTAATCAGTGCTGCATATTTATCATTACAGGCAATCGGAGATACCACATCTCCACAGAACCCACTCACATCACTTCCCCCACCTCCAACTCCAGTGACAGTTTCTCCACCTCAGCGAGCACCTGAACTTCCACTAGGATGCTCAGTCCAGAGTGCTCCTGAGGTAAGGCTATGCTCATTCCCCTTACATCAATTATGATGCCATTTGTAACAGCTGTATTTATTAGTAATAATAAGGATGATGGGTTTATGTAAATTCAGTAAACAGGAACTTATTTATTAAGTCTTGACTAAACTTTAAACTTTAACCAACACTCTGTCCCTTTTTACCTGTACTTACCATACTGCATGTCTGCTGTTCCAGGAAACTGGAGATGATACATCTCACCTGGACCAACCCTCATCGACTCCTCAGGCTCCTCCACTGGTGCCTACCCCACCTCAGCCAGCACTTCAGCCTCTACCACACCCCCCTCCTTCTGACCAAAGTACTGCTGAGGTAAGGCTATGCACACTGTCCTCATCAATTCTGACTACATTTTCATCAGTAGTATTTCTACTAAGTACTAAGTGGTACCTTTTTGACATTACAGGTAGCTGGACTTCCTACTGTCCCTCCTGAGGCCCATCAGGTGCCCACATTATAGTGAGTCCTGCAGTTTTCACTCTTTTTCTGCAATATGAGCTCTGCTGGTTATGTTTACTTGAAAAAATGTCCGCACAGTGTTCATATATATAAATATTGTTTGATTTTTCTCCACCAGCAACTACTTTACCAACAAGAGCATTTCCAACTTCGCTCTTAGGCTTTCAGCCTTGCGCCAGGCATTCACCGTAAGTATGATGACTTAACCTTCCCAGCTAACATGATCATGTAGGCCTTGTATGGGTAGCCGAACTGGGAACCAGAAAGTTTTGTCCTTGGGTTCCATGTTGGCCCCACATATGGATGCCCACCAGGTTCAGTGATGGGACTATGAGAGGTTAAACATGGGCCCCATCTGGGTTGTACACTGTATATGTGGACGAGATGGGGCCCATGGGGCTGTAATGAAGGTAAAAACTCTTGCCCACCCCCATGTCCACCTGGAACCCACCTGAAACCCACCTAGTCCACGTTCCACCCATGTAAGCCCCACATGATCATGCTGGCTGGGTTTATTCGTAATTCTCACTGACTGTTCTTTTCTAACAACTCTTTCATTGGTTTCCTTCTATAGCTTGTTCTGAACAACAGCCACCATTTGAAGTTCATCAGCATAGCAGGCCGGGTCATTCTCGGTGGACTGGCCACTAGAAATGGCAGGGTAACACAACACATTCATCTCAAGCCGATCTGACTGATATTGTCTGAATGAACTGATCAATATGAAAGAGACACGCCTCTTTCTTGCAGGAGCTTCCAGTATTCCAGCAGGCATACAACCACCTAATAGAGTTTGCTCAAGATGCTTCCCATCAGGAAGCTATCTGCACAGAGCTGGCAGAAGTAGGGGTGAGTCCATGTTCTCTTGACCCTATTCCACAACATGTTCCTCGTTTTACTACAGCGAATTAGGCTTGGACACTAATGGTTCTTATCCTCTTAGATCCAGCACTTTAACCTCATAGATGTTCTCTTTGAGCTGGTGCTGATGGGAGTGCTGCAAGGAGCAAGACCTCTAATCTCTCCAGTAAGAGACTCCACAATGACTGTATTGTTGATTAGAAGAATAGAAGAATCATCTCAGATCTCTAGGTGGTGTTGAGTAGACTGCAGAACGTCACCGGTTGCAGATAAAGACCATCTCATGTTTTTCCTCTCTCTCGCTGTTCCAGACACCTGGTGGGTTTCTTGAGCTCTTGATAAATGTCATTCTGTCCTTTGCTCCAGTCAACACAGAGAGCAGGCCCAGAGCTGAACAGTACTTGTTCCTGATCCAGGTATCCGGTGCACATTATTCATACCACAAGTGTGAACATCAGTCCAACTCTGATGAAGCTATTAGCACCATGCGTTGACGGCATACGTTTGGGATGAGTTGGGGAGCTGGGGATAAGGTGGAATGGTGATTACCCTGACCTCATTAATGCTTTTGTGGCTGAATACAATCAAATCCTCACAGCAATGCTCCAAAATCTACTAGAAAGCCTTCTTTCCTGGACAGTAGAGACAATTACTCCAACAAAAGCAGGATCAGCTCTTGTTAATACTTTTGATTTTGGAAGAAACAATGAATGAGCAAGTGTCCCAATACTTTTGTCTCCCACTCTCACATATTATAAAGGTTCTAGATAGGTGTAGAAATTTTACAATATGTGAATCTAAAAGTTCTCACACATTTCATTCACAGAAATGGTTCTTTAGGGAACTAAAAGTGGTACATTCAGGGCGCTGCTCCAAGGACTCTTCACTGCACCTTCATTTTTAAGAGTGTGTGTGAATTATTCGTGACAGTGGAGGTATTCCCTGTTTTCCGTTGATTACAGCCTTGCTCTTTCTCAGGATGAGGCCATGCTCCTTTTGGACGACATCTTTGGTAAAGAGGAGCGGCTTTACATGGACCCAGGAGCCCTGGCCCTTACTTTGTGGGACTGCTTGGAGAAGCATGTCCATCAGCTCTTGCAGAGACTGAACGGCACATAGCAGCCCTACTCTTCTATGTAGATTATCTATAATCTACCTCAAGCATATATAAAAAAATAAAAAAAACATATAAAATCCTATATAATGATTCCAGTGTAATATCTGCATATTATTATATACTATTAAGGGATTATACCGACTTACCGACTTACTCACTACCGAGTTGCCGACTGTCAGCTGGCATATCTGAGTTACACTCATTTACCATTGAATTACATATGCCTACCATACACAGTCCTGTGCAAAGGCTCAAATCACATGTACTGTATCTGAAGTTTATTTCCTCAGTAAAACACTAATATTAGAATAAATACTAATAACATTCAAATTGTGTTCATTATAAAACATCTCCAAAGTTCTCCTCATGGAGTCTAGTATTATTTAGAGTTCTCCTCAGATCAACACCTGGTTTGGTGGTAAATAAGGCCTAATGATGGTAAATCAGTTGAGCTGCTGCTGCTGCTGCTGATGATGATGATGGAGTTGAACACATCCTCCACGCTGTGCTGGCTGGACTGGGGGGCGTCCAGGAGAAACCTGGAGGAACCAAGCTGTGTTCTTCAGACCAGCTCACCGACAAGATCTCACTACTTTCTTTATTTACTGGATCTATGTTGACCTGCATCTGTTCTAACAGCATCTGGAGTTTCTACTGTAAAAACTGAACTGCGGAGGGAAATGCTTTAAAATAATGTGCTTATGGGCCTAAAACCTCTGAACACTACTGAAAATACATGTTTTTTGGACATACAGTTACAGACTGTGGCTCATCTGTTGCTACACAGTTGAAGCCACACTCTGTAGTAGTCTGTCCACTACTAGAAAAAAGGGTTCACTACAGGAACACTGCTGACCAGACATTATGTTAGTGGTAGTTAGTGTAGACTTACTGGGCACTATCATATGCACATCACTTGGTGGTACAACAACTTTTAGTGATATGTTTAAAGACTGTAGCCCATGTCTGCAGGTTTTCTATTAGATTAGACAGATTTTGTATCTTTCTTATTACTATAAATATAATTAACTATATTATTACTACAATATTATATACTGTTATTGTTTCTACTGTTATCTCTCTCTCTTTCTCTCTCTCTCAAATATAAAGACTTAACAAAGTGTCATAGTTTGCCACAAGACAGAGGCGGACATACTCACAGGTAATAGATAATTTAATGCCAGACAAGAACACAGAACAAACAGAAACCAAACAAGCAAAGCTTACTAAATAAACACAGAAATCCCATAAACAGGCCAAACCTACAAACACTGAACTGCCATGGCCATGAACACAACATGAACATCTTCTCACATACATGAACAAGACCAGACAAGGGACGGCCGAAACAAAGGGGTACTTATACAGACACTAACAAGAGACTCATGAGGAACACCTGGGACTAATGAGGAGGCGGGGCTACAAAGGAGACACTGGTGGAAACACTAAAGGACAGGCCTGGCACAGGCCTTGGCAGCACATGGCAAAACCAAACAAAGGCAGGCATGACACATAGAACATTTTGGCTACATTGTCTGTTTTTGTCCATTGATTTTATCAGAAAAACTTTCATTCATGACAGATTTATAAAAATGTATATGTCCTATAAATAACAATTTTATAAATAACAATAATAAATAAATTAAATGATGTAAGCCTGTTCATGCTAACCTCTCTACATCTGATGCATTAAGGATTTTTTTGGTTCCCATCTGTAAGCAGGACTCCATGAACCTTAAACACCTTTGTCTCTTTATTAAAAAGGAAAACCCAGCATAACCAAAGCAAAGCTGTAAAACGGGCCAATTCCAAACCCTCTGAAAACTCTTACTGAACAGTCTTGGCTCATTTTCTTTACATTCCCAAAATGTACATACTCCCAGCCCACTAGTGAAAACCAATTAACACCTAAAACTGACAAAGGCAGTGATGACTTTGGGAAAATATGGTGTTGCTGATACTTTCAGTCAGTATCAGATAGCAAGCAGCACATCACCTCCAGACTCTGCTAGTTATGTGAGTATGGGTTTCTATGCGAACCAGGCCTCATAACCATGGCTTTTAATGTATCAGTGTCGGTAGAAGGGTTAGTCAAACTCGGCCAGAAGAGAGAAGGCTAAAGCTACGGAAGCATGAAAGTATCAGAGCAAGATTTTCTTTAGCTAGCTGACTGCACACTGCGCTGACAGGACAGCAACTGTATCCGACTCAGAATTCCAGACTCAGGAATAATAATTTAAAATAATAATTGTTACAATGGTAAAGAAAGCTATAATATTGCTATTAAAACTGCCAATAAAATCTCAGAGAGCTCTTTGTATATATTTATTTTCAGAATAAAACCACCATGTGAAATAACAGGGTTGTAAATAGACTTGTAAAACTGCATCTGAGCATTTTCCACCCCAACCAGAGTCACACACTCCCTATTTATACATGAATAACAACTTAAAATAAACAATAAATGCATTTTTTGGCACATTTAAAGTAGGAGCTTAATTAGTGATGGCATTTATATTATTGTAATTGTATTAGGTTGCAGGTCCAGGGGTTCGCAGACCCAGGGAATTGTAGTACACTGAGATGCTGGAGCTGTCGTCTCGCTGCTTACACACGATCACTCAGGTTTGTTGACGGTGGAGCAGATAGATGCTGGTGTTTTTAGGGTGCTCCCGTGTCTGTGTTACCTTCTGGCTCTCTCCTTTTAATCCATAAAATCCCTCTCAGAATTAACCCTCTCTTTTTACCTTCTCCGAGTAAATGGTCACCCTGCCCGACTTGCTGGAAGACTGCCCGCTGAGGTCCCCTCTACCTGCGCCAGACCAGCTGCCACCTACCGGTCCAACCACCCACCACCACCCATAGCAGACCAGCGGCACACCCTCCTACCACTGCTACCTGTTTAATGACCATGTTCAAACCTAAAAAAAAATGGACTCATAACTATCTGTTGTATCTGGTTTGGTCATTTTTATCATTAATGTTTAAATAGTTCTGATCAGAGGAGGACGGGTCGGGTCCCCCTTGTGAGTCTTGGTTCCTCCCAAGGTTTCTTCCTCCAGCTCTGAGGGAGGTTCTCCTTGCTACTGTCGCCGTTGGGGCTCACTGGGGGTCTCTGATCCTTCATGTCTCACATTATTTTCTTCTTTCTGTCTGTCTTTTATTAATTACTAATTATGTAAAGCTGCTTTGTGACGACAACAGTTGTAAAAAGCTATACAAATAAATCTGACTTGACTATTAATAAACTAACTAATAAACTAAATAGAAATGTCATGGTTACGGTACTTCAATCATTAATTGTAATTTACACTATATTCTTTTCATCATTAGATTAAATCATTATAGTATCAATCTAAACATGTTTATTACACAGGTGCAGGTGGTCCGATATGTACAGACGATATGTGTAGCGGTTAGAGCGCCGGGCTATTGATAACATTTTTGTGGGTTCGATTCTCGGTCTTGGCAAGCTGCCACTGTTGGGCCCTTGAGCAAGGCCCTTTACCCTCTCTGCTCCCCGGGCGCTGGAGTCGGCTGCCCACCACTCTGGGTGTGTGTGTGTACTCACTGCCCCTAGTTCACTAGTGTGTGTGTGTGTGTGTGTTCACTACCACAGATGGGTTAAATGCAGAGGACACATTTTGCTGTACATATATATATAATATATAAATATATATAATCTAAATAGTCTCTGAATAGTGCTGTGTGACTGAGCAGAGGATTTCCAGTGAATAGGTGCAGGTGCAGGTGTGTTTGGATGGGGTGGAGGTGTGAGGATACAGGTGAGATAGCTTGTGAACAGCCTTATTGCTTGTAGGGGGGTGGGGGGTGGGGTGGTTAGCACTATTTATATTTAATATGTCAGTAAATGTATTTAAATCATTAAATTAATCATTCAATAACATCTGATAAATAAAAAGGCCACTGTAGTGTAACTAAGAAAGCAGGACTGTCAGCCAAAGCAGACAAGCCCTCCTAGCAGATGGTCCGCCCCCTTTGTTTTCCATCATCCTGAGCCTCCCACTGGCTTTTCCATTGGCTTAGTTTTATTATCATAGCAGCACGTTAAATCGGGCAGACCTGTTCGTCTCCTCAAAAAGCACAGAGCACGTTTGTTTTGGTGCATTTTGCATGGACTCCTCGCAGGCTGGACTAGCTGGAGTGGGCATTGTCCTTTAACTCAATCAGAAGGCACTGTGCGCCGGAGGTGGGGCTTCCAGGGAGGCTCATAACACAACGCATTGCTGCGATTATTTTCGGTTGCCCTGCCCGAAATCAGGCGTGTGGAGTCAAGTGCATGTAAGTTAAGCTCCCCTACTTTGCTCGGGTCTGCCGGTTCAGAGCCAGCCCTCAGCGGTCTTGCGCGACGAGCGTAGCGGGCGCGGTGTGGCCGACGCGCGGCCACATACAGAGCGTGTTGCGCCTCGCCTCGCCTCGCCTCGGAGCGCGGTAGCGGGCTCGTCTAACGGGGTATCAAACTAGATTTGGGGTTAAACCGGTTTAATTTGGTGTGATAGGATGTTGGGGGGTGTTTAGGCTGTCGTGTCGATTTGGCCTGGTCGTGTTAAGGTGTAAACGGCTAGCTTGCTGTATTACTGATGCTGTGTTATTGTGGTTTTTGAGAAGGTAAGGTGAAAACATGAGCGATTCCGAGAAGCAGAGCCTTTCTCTGAAGGAAAAGGATGGAGTGGAGAAAAGGGGACGGGGAAGACCGAGGAAACATCCGAAGGTAACGGTGATAAGGCCAGCTGGATAGATATGCAGTGATGGGGCAGGCTTTCAGGAGCTAACAGGTTCCTTGCAAGTTTGCTTGGGCATAGGGGATTAGGCCTGTGTTTTCACCTTTTGCCTAAAGCACACATAACCTATGTAAAACCCTAAGTCAAAGACTTGTGTATCACCTTTTTCCCCAGCTTTATGTTGGAATTGTCCGGTCCACCTTAAATAGTGCAGAAGTTAGCTACATTGCTGCACTATTTAAGGTGGACCGGACAATTCCAACAACAACCCAACTTAAGCTCCACACAGCTTAATCCAACCTCAAATGTGATGATATATCTCCCAATCTCAGGAATCCAGTGGATCCCCAGTTCCCAAAAGACCAAGAGGGAGGCCAAAAGGCAGCAAAAACAAAGGACCTGCCAAGAAAGTGAGTGCTTTCAACATTGCCCATCCCATATGCTTCCTCACGTAAGGTAAACGAGGGTAAGTTGTTCCCAGCCGAAGGATCATCCTCAGGCCTCTTCAGTAGATGGCCTACTAAGTGCTAGCTGTCTATCGCCCACCACGTCACAGCTCACAATGAACTCATTGGCCCCTCCACCTGCTTTCCAGCTCAGCAATGGCACCCTCTGTTGTTCTGCACTGGTAAAAATCTAGTTAGTTTACAGTAGATGGTTCATCATTTATTGCATTTTTTATTTATTTACTCTTTGTGCAATGTCATAACTCTCAGGGGTTGATATTCCTAGTCAAGCTCATTGATATTTATGGCAGGGTGACTTGCGGAAGTGCTTCCGTGTCCACTCAGAGGACGTCCCAAGATACCTCTAAGCTGATACCTAGATAGGGAAGATGCACAATACTTTGTGCACAGCTAGATACAGTACATAGACACTCATCAACAAAAAAAAATAGACACACCATTAAAACCAGGGTGCTTTTTTAACATATTTAAACATCTGGACACAATCACAACAAAGAACATCTGCTGCAGATGATCAGAACATGGTTAGAGAGGATTCTGGAAGAGTCTGTCTTATTGAAACCTCAGATATTTAGTCTGGTCTGCTCTTGATGGTCGAAGTGAGTGGTGAAGATCTCTGAACATTGAGGAATCAGCTGTTCTACTGTCTGATAAATCATTTATAATGGAAACGACTGCCGGCATGGACAGATCAGGCTGTCTTAGCAAGTTCAGGCCAAGAGCAGACCATAAGATAAGTAAGGAAGTCTCCTTATTTACAATGCTAAAATATCATCAAGGTAGCTATTGCCACAGTTGAGGGGAGAATACAGCATCTACCATTAGAAATAAGCCAAGTATCCAAAACACTGGAAAACTTTAATCTTGACCTATGATGGGTTTTTTTTTTTTTTTTTGGTTTTTCTTTAGTTCACTACATCATAATTATGTAAATTAAGACAGTTAAGTGGGATCACAAGTTTTTTATAACTGCAGAATTGGGCTTGAGTTAAGTGCTCAATCCCACCTCAGCAAACTGAAAACTGACTAACGTGATATTCGTCCACAGAGAGCGGTGTCGTCTTCAGGAAAGAAGCTAAAGGGGAAGCCCAAGAAAGAGGTAACGGACCTGACACACAGAATCCATTCATCTTAGTCTTTTTTAACTGAGCATATTGTTCATATTGCACAGAACAAAATCTATTGTTTTTTTATGTAAGCATAATTTGACCGATTGACCAGTGGGAATGGCCCATGAATGCTTAGACACATTAGGATCTTCCAACTTCCAAATGTTGGACGAGACGGTAGGGATAAGAGCAAGAACACGTCACTTCCATGTTGTCTGATGACCAAGCCCACATTTGGGTGAACGCAAACTTGGCCAGAGTGCTGGTGCTGAATTGTCAATACACTGTGACCTCAAATAATGAAGGACACCAGAAGCAGAGATTAGTCGCGGTACCCGATGACGTTGCCAGCCGCTGAAAATGCCTAAATCTCAATATTTTAGGTCGACATGATGGTTTAAGTGATGGTTTAATTTTTCATGATTGTAGTTTTTTACGCCTCTAAAAGACTTTCCTCATTACCACTGCGTAACTGCTTCCCGAGGACAGTCGTTTCTGACTCCAACAGCAGAGTCCCACTCGTTGGCGAAATAGGACTTTAACTGTTTTCAAAGGCCCAAGGCATCGAAAGGGACTATGCCTAGGAGAGACTGTGCACGTAGGTATTTCACTCCCTTTTACACCTGTGTAATTCGATGTGACAATAAACATGATTTGATTTGAAAGTATGAGAGAACCTGAAATGAGCACAAAATTAAAAAGGTGGTTTGTGCACTGGGTAAAGTTTCGAAGGCATACCACAGCACCATAAGCACCTTAGGAGAATCTAGACAATGGACCGGCAAAAACCCAGCAGCAACAGAAGAGGAAAACCGCCGTAACTGTTGTCTTAACATGTTTAAGGCTGGTTCATACCAAGAGTGGACATGCACTGCATGTCTTAATATTCATATTGACTCTGTTTTGTCTGCAGTTACATCACGTTGTCTTCGCAGTCCACAGTAGGTATGAACCAGCTTTTATTAACTGTTGGTAGAAAAGCTTTATAAAATGTTATATTCGTCTATATTCGTGCTACCAGTAGAATTTCCAGTGACTATGTGACAGGTTAGGGCTATAATCTGGACTTTTACGTTGATTGACGGAGCCAGTGTGTGTCTTCGTGCATCTTGGGCTTATATAAACCATATCTAGTGATTCTGTTCATCCGCTATTTTAAGCACATTTCTTGTATAAATACAGTAGATACACATGCACTTTGATAAGGGGTATAAATACCCCACTGCACTGCTGACTGTTCTGCTTAAGCTCTTGTTTAAACCTAGAGTTTAATATATACTTAATATATAAACCTTTTATTATTTATTACATTTGAATGCTCAATTTCTTTGGAGGGAAATTAATCATTTCGATTAATCGACTAATCGACAAATAATCAATAATAGCGACCACTGTTCTTGCCTTTGTGTTTTTCCTTATGTGCTGCATGAAACAGGAAAAGGAAGATCAGGCATCTCAGGAGTCCTCAGAGGAAGACGAGGAGGACGAAGATGAGGAGCAGTAGCTGCCTCGTCCTCAGT
Source organism: Salminus brasiliensis (assembly GCF_030463535.1). NCBI lineage: Eukaryota > Metazoa > Chordata > Actinopteri > Characiformes > Bryconidae > Salminus > Salminus brasiliensis. Next base: position 38,330,855 of record NC_132884.1, on the reverse strand, counting down.
ACTACCTCAAGACACTCCACCTAGCACCACTCACTAATCTGCAACCTGTGTTTAACAAGGGAATGTCATCTGCGCAAAAAAACCTCAACAACTCTTTACAGGACTGATATACATCAAAGATCCTCTCCCTCTCTGTAACACAATCAGTTATGTAAAAAAACTGGAATAATTTTAGAAACCTGTGAATTAGATTATATAGGTGTTTAGTACATTTAATGGTGCTTACTGGGTGCTTTTCTACTTTTGTTCAGGTTGGCTTTTTATGTATTTTATGTGGCTTCTAATGTGGGGGGGGTCATAGAGTTAGAAATAGCAAGCTATATGTTTTGACTGTGACGTGTAGTGGTCCTATAGTTTTAGTGGAGGGCTTTCTGCTTAACCGCAGCCGTCTTTGAACACCCCTGCGCCAGAAACTGACTAGATATCCTTTTATTAGATTTCCTTTTATTATACCTATGTCTATGAGTAAGAGTGTTGGGTATTTGTCGAAGGTTAAGTGTGTGTAGTTTGTGAGCTATACTGCGTTTATGGAGTTTAGATCATAAAAGTCCCACTTTCAGATCCGTTGAGTAGGTGATGGAGATGTTACAAACATAGTTCTCGCTTCAAGAACATTCCAGTAGCATTACACATTAATATTTGTGACCAGATTCGACACCATAGCAGCCACCTGGGATACCACAGCAATATTCAGCCATATTTATCCATGGGCAGATCAGCCATTTCAGCTTCATTGAACAGGTCACTTTCCTAGGATAAACTAAAGAACACACTAGAGAAAATTGATAACGACTAAAGCCAGGTTAGCACAGTTGCAATTGGAATCGTCCCTTGTCTCTTGGACAATTGTCCCTCCAAATACTACTAGGAGTTTACAACGAACACTTGTGAAATAACGCTCACCTGAGCAGCCATACCTCAATCCCAAACACCTTGTGTTTGTGACAAGTCCACATTTCCGTTGCGATAGTGACTGTTTTTACTCTGAACTCACATCACGTCTCATCCGTCCCCATTTCCTGAACCATTGCAACAATATGCATTAGCCACCTCAGGAATTACAGTGTACAGAAAGGCAGCAAAAGACCAAGGTAGTGTTCAGATAGCACTGATGACTTCTGTATAGAATATGTTACTGTCTTTTCACTTGGATATAGCCTTCGCCCTGCACCTATTTTTGATGCAGCTGAGGAATTGTCTACAAACTTTTTTAGGCTTATACCACGTTTTGTTGATGCAGCGGCAGGATACATATATTTATTTCACGTTTAATTATTAAGAATTAAATTGTACCTGTGTAGCATGTTGTGTTGTTAATAAAATACATTTTCTCATTTCGAGGTCTTGTTAGTTTCTTTATGGACGTTAGGGAGAAGTTTGTGATCTGGACTCATCAACTGGACTGGCCAGTGTAAATTGACATTCCACATTTTACATGAGCACCACATGTCTAATACTGAGGGAATCCCCCACTACAGATCTGACCACTCGAGGCATGGACTCCACAAGACCTCTGAAGGCATCCTGTGCTATCTGGCACCAAGACTACTAACGATAGCAGCAAATCCTTTAAGCCCTGTAAGTTGTGAGGTGGGTGGAGCCTCCATGGATCTCATCAATGAGCCTCAGGTGCCCATGACCCTGTCTCCAGTTCACCGGTTGTCCTTTCTTGAACCACTTGTGGTAGCTTCTGACCACTGCATACTAAGAAAACTCCACAAGACCTGTCTGATGTTTTGGAGATGTTCTGACCCAGTCCTCTGGCCGTCCCAGTTTGGGCCTTGTCGAAGTGGATCAGATTCTTACGCTTGCCCATTTTTCCTGCTTCCAACACATCACCTTTAAGGACGGACTGTTCACTTGCTGCCTAATATATCCACCCCTTGTCAGATAAAGATAATCAATACTGTTCACTACACCTGTCGGTGGTACTAATGTTATGGCTGATTGGTGTATTTACTGAATGATAAAGGGTGTGCACAATTATTTGTGAAATATAATTATAATTAAGTCCTCCTTAGTTAAAAGTGGCGGTATGGCGATACACTTAAGAGTGTGTGGAGGTGTGTGTGGTGCAGAGACTAGTCCCTGCGCACAAATGTATGTATTAGAGCAGTTTAGTGATTTTTATGCTAATTTACACACCACTGCCTTTATCACTACTCTATCAGTTAATGGCCAGGTTCAGTTGGTGTGCTAGAGCAGAGAAATCCCCAAACTATCCCAGACTCCAGCCCTCAGCTCCTTACCCCTGTTTTATACTAACATGAATTTGATTTGAGGCCTTAAAAATAAAGAGAAGTCAAATACAACTGATTGTCTAGACAAAAAGAGAAATATCTGATCTTGAAGATTTGTAATGAGAACTATGAAGATGTAAATGAAAACAATGAAGGAAATAAAAGTGTTAGTGTCCCCCCCGCCCCCCCACCCCATGTTTGTGTGGGTCCCTCTGGGTCATCCAGTTTCCTCCCACCAGCCAAGAAGAACACACATGGTAGATGACCTGACTGCGCTAAATTGCCTCCAAGGTAGGAGTAACACTCACTAACGCTCCACTGTTCCATATGAAGTCACTCTCTGTGCTTCCAGTTAAGGGTCAAGGTATAAATTCAAGGGACGCCCTCTTTGCTTTCAGGCAGAGGAATGAATAAATGAATGAATGAATTAATTAATCAATTAATCAATTAATCAATTAATGCATAGAAATGAATATAGGCTAGAGTGATGCCTCACTTCCAGGCCTCTTTGGCAGTATTTCGGTCTTCTCAGCTGCAAAATGAAAATGTGTTTTTTGTTCACAGGGTTTGGGTTGAAACTGTTCTCTAAAGAGACTGGGCCTAAAAATTGCCCAAAGTCTGATTAGAATAACCAAATATAACAATTTGCTGAAAAGCTGAAACTAAATTTGTGGGGTGTTTCCTTCATTGGTGTGGTGTGCTCTGGTCACTCACTGTTGGTGGTTTTATAGCCCACTCCCCCTCCACAATAATTCATCTGGGACAGCCCAGTGAGTAGGGAGTGGACTGAGATGGGGGGGAGGGTGGTTTAACGTTTGATGTAAATTTATTATTATGACTTTTCTCAAGAACATATTTCTATAAAATTCGTATGAGGATTTTGGTGAATGAGGCCCATTGATTCCAAGTAAGCCCCGGACCCACTGCAACACTGACACTGAGGAAGAAGTGGATAAGATGATGGATGGATGGGATGGATGGATGGGCCACACTATGTTTGAGGAAAGCAAAAATCTGAATTTCCAACACCAAAATGTGAAACACAGAGGCGGTAGTATCATGGTGTGAAGATGCCCTACTGCTTAGGGTCTGGAAGTGTCATAACATGACAAGGATTAAGAATACAGGCCATAATTGATAGCTAAATCACCTATCCTGGTCCAGAGCGAAGATGGTCAACCAGCTTGACCATTCTCCATACAGCATATGCTAGTGGGATTGCTTTGCTCCAGTGACAACCACAATCACCGTTTGTGTTGGACACAGATGGAGTTTGACCACACACATACACAGCCAGACTGTTAGCACATGTGCCCAGAGCGGTGGGTGGGCAACCGGTTGGAGCAGAGAGGATTAAGGGCCCAACGGTGGCAGCTTAGCGAACCCGGGTATTGAACCCACAACCATCATCAATAACCCAGTGCTCTATCCACTGAGCCACCACTGCTTTGCTTGTTAAATGATCATTTTTTATGCCTTGATGAAGGCATGAGGCCTTGTAGAAATGTAGAAATCCTCATAATTTCTAACTTTTTTTCATCACAGCTGTGTGTGTACATGCCTGTGGGGGTGGAAGTGGAATAGTATGGCAGTGTATTATGAGAGGCTCCCATAGACGTGCTGCTTAGGCTCGATTCTCGATTCTGCAAAGCCGGCTACGCACGTTTTCGAGCGAGGAGCCACTCACAAAGGTTCCAGCTACGCTCACGGCGTAGCAGTTTCAGCAATGGCGTCTATGGCTGAGATGCGCTTGGCTTTGGAAAAATGAAGCGTAGAAGAACTTATTTCTTTTATTGAAAACGCGGGGTTTCCTTTAGTGAACTTTGCGTCGGAAGGCTGTGTCATCTCCTGGAGGTTCGAGCTGTGATTTTAGTCCCTGTCGTACCGAGATGATGAAGCTCAAGTCTAACCAAACTCGCACGTATGATGGAGATGGGTATAAGAAAAGGGCCGCTTGCCTGTGCTTCAGGAGCGAGACCGAGGAGGAGGTGAGGCCGGGGATGGAGGGATTGAATGGGCCGTGATCAAGACGACATACTGTGTCTGACTCATAAAATGTGAATAAAATGTTCACAAATCTCGGCTGCACTTTAGTTGCAGATACGCGTTTTGAGTTTATTAAGAAGGAGCCAAGTGCAGAGATTGAACGACTGTCTGTATAATGGAGTAAGCGAGCGGTATCTTAGCTGGCAGAGGTAGCAGATCCAGGTCCAGAGCGTAGGAATCCACCCCGGGATTTCTCCCCGGCGCAGTTCCAGCAGCGGTGACGCGGTTGGAACGAAATCCTGGGCTGGATTCGTAACCTTCTGGACCCGGATGTACCACCTTTGTTAGCTAGTGCGGTTTGTCAGCCTGAGCAGCCGTCTGCTCGCGTACCCGGGCGGATAGCGCGGGCAGGCGGACCGCTAGCGAACTTCTGCCCAGCTCAGAAATGTTAGACGGTACCGTATATATTTTTGAGACCAGGGTCACTGCGGTTTGAAAATGTCCCTCGTTTTGCTGACCCCGTTTGTGAGCGGTGGTTGCGCAAAACGAAAAGACGGCTATGCTAGCTGGGTAGCACTGAGCGAGCTAGCTAACCTAGCTGACCATGGCACTACGTTATACCAAATAGGCTAATATTGAACGTCGTGTTTTAAAGTATCTAGCTATATTAACCCATGTTGTTATTTATAATATTTATAATATTTATAATATTTAAAAAGTACAGTGCTTTAACTCTGGGGCTTTAATAGCTAGCCCAGCAAAACTCCATGTTTGTGTCCTCCTTGTTTGTTTATTATGGCTGAACAGCAAGTTGAGCAAACTTGCCATGTTATATAAGTTTAGATCTCATTTTAGCCTATTTCTTTGTTATATAGTGCTATATATTATATGTAAGCTGGTTAGCTGCAAGACTGGCTGTATCAGATCCTGCTGGGTCAGCTGTAATGTCAGTCTGCTGCTGTGTGTTGATTCAGGTGTTGCTGGTGAGCAGCAGTCGACATCCAGACAAGTGGATCGTCCCAGGAGGGGGAATGGAGCCAGAGGAAGAGCCCAATGTTGCTGCTGTCCGAGAAGTTTGTGAAGAGGTCAGGCCGGTCGTTCCTGATGTTGAACATCGAATTTCAGTCCATTTATTGCACTAATTACTAATGCAGTACAAATCAGCAGTGGACTTCGGACGCTGAGTCATGACACGGCCTTAAAACGTTACAGTTCAAGTCCACATTTATTTATTTATTGGCGTTTTTGACAGCAGACGGAAAGGGGGTGTACAGAGGTGCGTGCCCGAGCCCCAAGTGTTAAGTAAGCCAGTAGCAACAGTGGCAAGGAGAGACTCCCACAGAGACTCAAAAGGGGGTCCCGTTCTCCGTTGACCGACAATGGATCGGAAGTAAAAACAGCAAAACAATGAAATACGGAAATGACTAATTGATGACTACTGAAACCAAATATTAGCCAAAAGTCTTATCAGGGGGAGTGGGTACTAGATCTATGATTGCCACTATGGCATAAAATCAGAAAGAGAAACTCTGAGTTGCCACTGGTGGGTGAATGGCACATCCTAGGTGGTGATCCAGGAGATGGTCTAGAGGGTCTTCAGCGTCAGTCTTACATCAGCATCAACGCAGACAGGAGGGACAGGAGGTTCAGGCGGTTCAGCTGGAGTGTAGTGTACAACTGTGTTAAAAGTATAAGATCATAGACAGGCATGTTTGATGGGGCTGGGAATTGAAACACGATCTTAATGCTGTGAAAAACCTTGTTCTGTACCCTCTAAGCCACCCTGTATATCGATGGAAACCCTGCGTTTAGAGTTCTGTGCTACTGAATAGTGGGACTCTGTTATATCCTTGTAGCTGTTCTGAGCTAACCCTGATCTTCTGCTCTTAGATTCTTGTGATGGGCAGTGATACGCATCACTCATGTGGAGAGGGAGATCACGTTACAGTGGAGTGTTAAAGGGCGTTAAACTCAGATTAAGCACTGCTCATTACTCTACACCCTGGCTGTGCTCCAGTTAGGCAGAAGTCCAGCAGCAACACCAGGCAAAGCCTCCTTGGGCCTCTCAAAATGTAGACTTTTGCTCTTTGTGGGCTCAAGATGTTGGCGTAATGTGCTGGGAATAGAGCTGGTAGAGTTTGTCCTTCGGTATTGTCAGTGTTTACACCAATATTCCATTGACCTGTTCAGACGTCCAGACCACCCGCGGTCGCCATTTGCTAAATCACGCCCTTTCTAGTTATTAATCGTGGTGGAAACTTGGAAGTGAGAGAGAGGCTTTGCGGATGATACTCCCTGTAATGCTGGTGGTCACAGTGTCTGTGATATGTCATTAAATATTGATATCACTTAACTTAGGGATAGAACTCTTGACCTGTAGTTACCTGTAGTTTCGGTGTGATGTTAAGAACAGTCAATGCTCCTCCAAACAAACAAAAGCCAGATAGAAACCTTTTTTTTTTCACTAACATTGATTGTGGTAGAAACAAATGAATGTGCAGGTGTCCAAATAATTTTGTCCATATAGTAAATTAAAGTGAAATGTTGCCATACCATTACAGGTGAGACACCTCATGGACCTGGCATGTTTAGCTGGCTGAAGAATCTCCACAAGGGGGCGCTAGATTAGATTCATTCATTACATTCCTATAGGTTTTTGGGCTATAATTGTCCTGCAGTCTCCAATATCGGTTTCATTACGTGATGTGACATTTAGGAAGCATTAGGGAAGCAGAAACGTTGTTGGAGTAACTAATTGATAATGACTGCATTTTGTAATCAGTTTATTGGTCTTTATTAGTGCTTGGCAGTAAATAATTATGTTTTTAGAATCACAAAATACTGAATCAAATCTTGACCTCAGATTTGAAAACATAAATAAAAATTATACACAATAAAAATTGAATAAATAACTAAATAAAGTTTTTGAACTACTTTGCATCTAGCAAGTGATTATTTACCTTAAAGCCTAATCTGCTCATTATATTCCCAATAATAAGTTGACTGTTTGGTTTTCAAAACTCTGAAAATAGTAAGAAATTGGTGGGATTCTCTTTTGGGTTGCAAAGTTACCATGCTATGCCTAAAACCAGTATACCGCCTCAACCCTAGATATTTTTGTGTTTGTACCAATGATCAAAATACAGATTTGCTTGGGTGCAGATACAGACGATTTATTGCTGAGCTGTCTGGTTAAAAATGACAGCAGCCTTAATGGGGACAAATATTTATGTACTTGTATTAAATGCAATGTTTTGCTAATTTAATCACTAAAATCAAACAAGTCTGTATGTGTATTAATTGGCTTACTAATATATAATTAATTTGTTCTGGTCCTAACTTGAATTGTGTCAAAGTAACAGTGTGGCAGAGTATAAAGGGTGAAGTGACATGGAATAATGAAAGTGATGAGATTGCAAAAAATATATATATAGATTTTAATACAACATGAGAAACTACACTGTTTAGCATGAGTGGTATGGGACTCAGAATTCCTAGAATATTTTTCAAGGTTTTAGTACAAGTTGCCACTTTTTCAGGACTGGATTAAACCCGGTTCAGACTGAATTAAACTGTTTGTGGGATTTCTGAGTTGATGGCCTCTTTTACTTGCATAATCAAGGGGCATGTAGGAGTTCTCCAGCATTCAGCTTTGCTTTTCATGCTGTTAAAACTGTGTGCGTGTGTTTCTGTTCTGTTTTAACAGGCTGGTGTGAAGGGCACTTTAGGAAGACTAGTAGGAATATTTGAGGTGAGTTACACTAATAGCAGAGAGCACTAATAGCATAGCTTTTGTGACCAAATTAAACTAAGAAATTAAAATTACAGTTCCTGATGTTCCTTGTGTTTCTTGGTTGAGCTCAAACCCTAGGGGATCTGCAGTGTCTCAGTACAGGAGATATAGATAAATAATATACAGCTGCTAAGTAATTGGTGTCGTGTTAAAAGTATTCACAATATAGGAACACGCTGCTGCTCGTGTTTAATTAAATGTGTAATTAATTACCTTAATATTTGTGACTTTTAACATTTGAGGTTTTGAACGACTTTTCTTCCTGTTCAGAATCAAGATAGGAAACACAGGACGTATGTGTATGTCCTCATTGTAAAAGAAGTACTGGAAGACTGGGAGGACTCTGTAAACATTGGTGAGTACCTAAGTGTAATTCAGAGAATAGGCCCATATTATTGATTCATTTTAATACAAATATTGAACTGTTTTATATCAGACTTATGGACTGTGTCTAAGTGAATGCAGGACTATCTGGTAGATTTGGGCAATATTGACAGTTTAGTATCTTATTTGCTTTTACGGCATTTGTCTGAGGCTCTGACCCACAGCATCTTGCGTGTAAATCATGCTACACAGGTAAGAGAATGTAGAGTAATGCCTGGCCCACACTACAGGAAAATCGGGTCTATTTTGAGGCAGATTTGCTCTTCTTGTTGAATGCCGAAAGTCTCCCGATTTCAGGGTGATGGTTAATAATGATCTTCACAGATTGTCCTGTAGTCTGTGGTGTTTATAATTCAATCTTTAGTTCCGGATCTTCTCCCAGAGCAGTCGGTCCACCAATGAAACTATAATATTTACGACTCTAAAAAATAATGGCTTTCCGATATCATGCTGCAGTACTCGTATCTTCCAAGGAGTATTTATTTTCCTGTTTTCCTCCACAGTCTCGTCTAGTTCCTATTTACAGAATGTTTTAGTGCTTAGTTTGATTGTTTTTCTCCCTCTTGCTGTCCACTGCATGGATTTAACTGAATAATGGAAAATTGAAAATGTCTACAGAAGAAAACAATGAAGATTCTGTTAAAATGTAATGTAAATACTAAAGACTTTCCTAAGTGAATATATACATATATTATAAAAAAAACTTTTATTTAAGAACATTGGGCCTTATTCACCAACCGTTCCTAATAAGAAATTTTCACCTGTTTTCTTATGTGGGATTTGTTCAGTTTACGAGTACAGTGGGATCCATCACTGTAAGAGCAGAGCTTATGGGCTCCAATTGGCCTTAGCCGTCTAAAGTGCTGCCACTGTGGCCCAGGGGTCACGAGTTAGAACCCTGAGGCAATGCTGCTTTGCCATCAGCAACCAGGGTCTCAGAGAGCACAATTGTCCCCTCATCACTCTTAGACGATGTTTGCCAGCGTAAGCCTCTGTTAGCTGGTTCGGCAGAGCTGGGGCCCCGGCGCTGTCTTCCGAGTGTCACTGCATTGGTGGCACTTTGACAAGAAGAGGTGCCTGGCTTTGCATGCGTCCGAGGAGACCTGAATTTTGAAAAAGTGAAAATCTTGACAAAAAATAACGCTTAAAAATATGACAGACTATTTGTTAGAACTTTTCTTAAGAACATTTTTAGGGAGATATTGGTGAAGGAGGCCCTATTTGATCAACTTCTTAATGCTTTTCTTAAGGTTTTTCATAAGGGTTGTATTCCTATGTGTGAATCCAGCCCCTGCTGTAGCTTCATTGATTGGATAGTCTCGTTCTTAGTCAAAGTTTCTCAAAAGAAAGCTTTGGACGGTGCTGAAAAAATTGAGCATTTATAGAAAGTAAACAGTACCTATTTCAATAAGCTGTTTGGAAGCGTGCAGTAGAAATTGTGTTCACTGCAGTTAATGGTCAGATCCTGGGAGTAAAGTGCACAAAATAGAGTTGAACAGATATTGCTTGGTAACATAGGCATTGTTTCATGGATCTAACGCTTTCACTGGCATCGCTAAAGTTGAAAAGCAGCGTCAAGCTTGGTCAGTACCACAGTACACCGGTGAATGGCCAGCACTACTACTACTACTACTACTACTACGGTGTAGCATTAACCAACCTCACTGAGAGCACTCTGCCTCCTCTTCTGTTGACAGGGAGAAAAAGGGAATGGTTTAAAATAGACGATGCCATACAAGTGTTGCAGTGTCACAAGCCAGTTCAGGCCACCTACTTCGAGGCTCTACAGGAGGGCTGCCTGACCAGTAACGGGACGCCCCTAGTGGCCACGATAGGCGGAGACCTTTCGCCCACCTACAACATTAATCAGAGCTCTGTCTCTGATATCAGATAACTAATACACAACACTGACACTCCGGATGCTTCCGCCACCACCACTCTCGCTCTTATTCTTTCAGTATTCTTTCTTTTGTTTTCTTTATGTTTTGTCTCTCTCTCTCTCTCTCTTTTTCTCTCTCTTTTCCTTTTCTCTCTAAAAATGGTTTGCCTTGCCAACCCTCTTTGAGTGCCAGGAAAGTGGCACAAACTTGACAAGTGTTGGGTAAATATTCAAAAACACGTTTTTGTAAATGTAAATTTAATGTTTGTCTTTACTCTGATTTCTTCCCCACCTTACAAACGGACAGTTGCATGAAATGCCCCTTCCCTCTCTCCCCCCCCCCCTTCCCCAGGCCTCGCCTCTGCCCTCTCCCCTGCTTCCCTGCCCCTTAGTGCCCTCTGTGTGGCCCATGTGTGAGGTTAAATGAATGCAAGAACTACTTTTTACTGTTGTGATGTAAATACACATAGCCTAGTGCTTACGCTTGAGGCTTTCAATATTTCTACGCGTTCATTTTCCTGTATGTGAGCGTGAGTGAGCACGTATTGGTGTGAGAGTGCCGGTGTTATGTACGTGTTTGTTCTCCGAACCACCCCACAGTGAGAAGGAAATGCTTAGCTGCCTGAACGGATGGAAATGTGAGAGGTCGGTCATTTTGCATGAGCACTGATATTTATTTGTCTTATGAGTTTGGGTGGTCTGATGATGAATGTTCAGCCTGTATTTGGTGTCAGTAGGTCTTTTCAGTACTCTTCTTTCTCCCATTTATTTGCCCCTTTTGGCATTTTTGTAAATATCTTGTGGGCTGACGAACTACACACAGGAGGCTTAATTAGGCCTGTTCCCTGGCTAGTAAGTGGAGCCTGAGTCCTTGAGGATGCTGATCCCTTTTTAAAGGATGGTTAAAGTCAGCAATCAGACATGTAGGGAAAGCCAGCCGTTACCAGACATAGTTGATGCCCTTCTTGATGTCCATCCATTGGTACCCATGTTAACATTTCTTAGCCAGACAACCCATCTGAGTTGAAACCTCAATCAAACCTCAATCCAAAGGCTATAGGAGCATGCCTGTGTGTTGCCTGGCCAGCAGCAAGACCTAGATGTTCATTATGGTTTGATTTGAGAAGGTCCTTGAGGTTTGGCTTGCTGTTGGTAATCTCTCATGCAAGCTTTTGTTCAATTCAGTGCTTAGAGGGTGAAAGCATGCCAGCAAGCAATGAAGGATAGAAAACTCACCAGTTCCTAAGTTTTCAAAGACAGAACCACTTGAAAGCAGATTTCTTTTGGGGTTGAGGTGTTGAGAAGTCTGTTGACCGAGCTGGATGTAACCTGAAGGTTTAATGGAGAAGAACCCCAGATAGGCATATATCAACTAGAACCCCATTTGTATCTCCTGTTTTCTCAATTTCTTAGTATCAAGCAGTTCACCTTGATGGAGGTGTTCTTGTGTCCGTTGGAAGACTAGTCCCAGAGCAGTGAAGTGAAGACTGTAAATGGGCCCACCTTTTTTATTATTTATTTGTTGAGACCCTAAATCAGGCAGAACATACTGTATGTCCAAGACACTAGCCTGAGAAGTTCTGCGTCAAAGCACACTGGGTAATTTTAAGTTCAAAACGCTGAGGGCACTTTTAATTTTGGTCCAAGGTAAACCTCCCTTTGAATGTTCATGTTTCCAGCAGAAATCCCCACACGCCTAAGTTGTCCCTCAAATTCTTTTAAGCTTGTAAAAAGGCTCATGTCAGCTGCATGAAGGCACAAGTATTTAATGCTGCCTCTTGTTAACTGTGGTTCTCAATGGAAGAGTTGTATCTCATGCCGTGTTGATTTGGGCAGATGAAGGTGTTACATAGCCCTTATTTATATCTCTACGTGATCTTCTCAGTAGTCCATTTTTCTTCATCTCCTCAGAGAAGTGTTGAAGTGCTCCATACCTGCTTGACGGCAAAAACGAATACGCTGTTTGTAACACGATGCAGAGCTAAACAAGGCTTGTACAGATGAGACGTTGTTTTAACATAAAAAAAAAGCCCCGCCCCCCTTTCCTCTCTTGAGTCGTCTAGTAAGTCGTCTTAGCCTGGCTGCTTACCTGCCCTTAAGACGGCAAGCAGCAGTTGGCGCGATACTGTGAATCTGGAGCCACTGTAGTTAGCCATGTTTCTTTCTCATTTCCTTTCTGTATAGGTCAAACATGCAAAAATACAGAGTCCAGTACGTGTGGTTTGATGTTGGGTGTGATACACGTGAATTTCTGCCCATAGATGATGAAAAAGTCCCAAGCAGGATGTCTGCAAATCAGTTTTTCTCTTTTTGAGCTGTTTAAGATGATTGGCAGCTAAAGCAGTGGCACTTCTGATTTGAATTGTTTCTAATAGATTTAAGCATGATCAATAAATCTTAATCTCCAAAAGCGATTGATTCCACTGACCACTGCTATCCGCTCTGCCACTGCAAAACATCCTGATTAGGACTTTGATGGCTGGTTTCGTTGACCGTAAGCCTAATCCTGGACCACACAACATTTGTGAATGGAGATTCTGTGTAGTCCAGGACTAGGCTTAATCCCTGTCTGGGAAGCAGACTGTATGGGTGTGGAAATTAGTGAGCAAAGCGCCCATTATTCATTCAACCACGAGTTTAATAAAAAAAAAAAGGCCACGATAATGCAGTTGATTCAGGGAATTCCCAAAGTTTGATTAATCGGTTGTGTAATACATGATTTTGTTTACATGACTAGCCTAATTAATGTCTTTCCATCAAACACTAAAATCACAAGGTAGCAAGGTTGATCAACGTCCCCCTTCTCCCTTCCGAGCACCTTTATTAGCTGGTGTGACTTTGAGCCTTTCATTTCCTAGAAAGTGGTTGCTTTTTCTTTATATATATATATTTGTCCGAAGCCCAAATCACCTCTAGAAACATCCCAAATGTCCTGTGATGAATTTCTGACTCCTTTCAAAACTAAATCTCTTCTTAAGAGTAGCTGGAGATGCATGTGGAATAGACACCGTTGTAGCAATCCTCCGACCCTGTTCAGATCCGACGCTAAAGTCTATATTCCACAAAGTAATTCGCAGACCCAAGTCGAGCTGTAAAATTGACTATGCTCAGTCTCTCACCCTCTATTGCACCTTACTTAGCCCGGCATATCGCATTAGACCCTGAATGTAAACTTTTTCAAGTTGCATCCAAAAATAAAACAAACAAAAAAAAAATTTGATTAGATTTAAATAGATTTTGTCCCGATTAAATCACGTTGGAAATGTGTGTATTGAAGAGATGGCCTATAGGAACCAACAACATGGAGAACATGAAAATGAGATGCCGCTTGTCCAGTCCCTTAAAGCTGTGACCCTTTTCAGTTGAACAAGCATACCCTTCACTGGAACATTTTGCTTTGTGATTTTTGGGATTGTGGAATATACCAGTATGAGAATGTAATATAAATGTGCCAACAAATAAACATCAGTATTTCACATGAACATTTCAGTGAGTCTTTGTTTACAGATGTATTGTATAATATCTCTTAAGCGACAGATATAACTGTTTTCCATTCAAAATTATTTATGAGGTGCATACAACTAGGGTTGGAGTAAATTACAGGGATCTTTGGAAATATTCCAAAATATAAACTTTTAATGAAAATTATGAGAGTTTATTGAAATTAATAGGAAACATTGGATCACTTAAGGGAACTATATCATACACTATCAATGTACTGTTTTGTTTTTGTCAACAGCAGACATGAAGGCATAACAATACAAATAAATTTACCATGGGAATAAATGGGTAATTATGGAAATACTCAAAGCTAAATGAGAGAAACTTACATATAGTTGGTAGAAAATATACTGAAGCATAAGTTTGGCTAAAATAATTGCTATTTAACCGTTTTGGAATCATATCTAAATCATATCCTCACTGAAGGGCTTGTGAGACCACACCCCCTGCATTCCCTGTTCATTCCTCCATCACATGTACAGCATATGTCCAGATCATTTGGTATATCCAATTATTTTATGCAAGTTTATGCTTTAGTATATATTTACCAACTATGTGCAAGTTTCTTACCTTTAGATTCAAATTTCCCAACTTTGAAAATTCACAAAATATTGCAAGCAGATCCAGTTCAGAGTCCAAGCCTCTTTTGATCAGGTGGCTCCTTTGAGCCCTGATGAAGGACGAGAGGATGAGCAGCAGCAACAGATCAGAGTTTCCATCTCCGACTTTACATCTGTAAGATGGACCAGCGAGGTAGGAGTGTCTAATAGAGTGGACTGAGTGTTTAAACACTCCAGCAGCACTGCTGTGTCTGAGCCACTTGTACCACCAGGTCAGTCAGTGTCACTGCCATGCTGAGAATGACCCACAGACAGTACTACGCTCTGCTCTGTGGTGGTCAGTCCTGTGGGGTCTGGAGCATTGAACAGGGAGAAAGAAGGACAAAATATGCAAAGAAACAGATGGATAGTCTGGAATTATTACTACACAGTGCTTTTCTGTGGAAAGTGGGGTTGATGAGATTTTCTTCTTCATTTTGGATCATTTCTATTGGTCCATTCATCATAATTGTTTTTTTTACAGTGTAAAGAACCAGATGCCAGATTCACAGCAATTTAATATTAAGCTAAACATTAAAGCAACCTGCTGTGAACAGACTCATCTTACCAAACCCTAGACATCTTTCACTGAATGAAATAAAGGTAAAAGTGCATGTATTAGTCACTGTACAGTGAAATGTGTCCTCCGCATTTAACCCATCTGGTAGTGAGAACACACTCACACAGCCAACTCCAGCGCCTGGGGAGCAGAAAGGGTAAAGGGCCTTGCTCAAGGGCCCAACAGTGGCAGCTTGAGCTCTAACCGCTGAGCCACCACTGCCCTAAATGAAATGTATCATATTAATTATAAGCACTAAAGTTTGTTGTGAAATGGTTTACTTGTACACACCCACCCATCATTATGTAGACTACTCCAATCCTGTCCAGGGAGTCCATACATCAAATACCCTCAAGCATGGATTCAAGTATTTAGCCTAGAGTGATCATCTCCAGCAAACATGCTGGGAATATCATTAACACCTCACCTGCAACTCTTACTCTTAGTACTATCCTTTGCCTAGCCTCATTTGTGTAATTGAAAGGCATCACAGCCCATTCAGCATCAATGTTCATTTTGTTAAACATCCTGTGTGTGGTTTTATGCAAATAACTAACATGTACAGTAACACTTTACAAGAGTGGTTGCTAGATTACTGTTTGCAATAGAAAAGAAAAAAGATGCTACAACAGATTTGTTTTGACGCTTTATTATACAGACAATGTGGAAAATTACTGTGGCTGCTGTCCTCGGCCACGCCCAAAGCCACCTCTCTGTGTGAGAAAAAGAAAAGGTAGAATCATAATTCAGCACCATCATTTCATCTTAATCTTTAGTAGTGGCCAGTTAAGCCCATTTCACACCAGCTGTGGCAAACGCATCACTAGACATCCCAAAACATCCATGTTCGTATAGGAGCGCAAATAAACAAAAAGCTGCACTACATGGACATAAGTACTGGGACACCTACACAAGCTTCTGGGACATTCTAGATCCATTAATATGGAGCCAGTCCCCCTTTGCAGCTCTAACAGCAGCAGCAGGTCTGGAGCTCTGCAGTTATTGAGTCAGTTGGAGACTTTTCTGCGCTATGCTCTGAGCTCAGCACTCGGCCCTGACCCCGCTCTGTGACTTTACGTGGTCTGACAGACACTCTGTGGCTGAGCTGCTCTCTGTGGTTCCTCTAAATGCCTCCACTGTTCAATAATACCACTCACAGCTGATGGTGGAAGATCTAAGACGGGGGAAATTTCACCAGCTGACTTGTTGCAGCGGTGGCTTCTATTACAGAACCACGCTGGAGTTCAGTGAGCTCTTTAGTGTGTAAAGGCAGACCGCATGGTTTGATTTTATAAAAACAATTGGATTCAATGATTAGGTTTCCCAATACTTTGTCCATATGGTGTACTCTGACAATAAGACATGTGCCAACTGAGTTTACTCGTAGAGCTAGCCAACATAAAAAAAGCTGCACCACTTCTGGTGTGAAATGGGCTTTAGATTATAGAAGCCCACTAAACTCAATCTCAAAAGTACTCACAAACTGGAATTCTGTAGCAGCTCCTGCACCTGCTTCAGCCTTCTTGTCTGCTCCAGCTACAGAAACACAAAACATGTATTAGTTTCACATAAAAAAAATATAATAATAATAATAATAATATTATTATTATAGGAATACTAGTTACTATATATAGGAATTATAGGAATACTAGAATACTTCAAGAAACTCTACAAAGGTAGTCTTAACCTCTAGAGCAAGGAGGTGAAAAGCAACCGAAAGAACACAGTTCATTAGTACTCAGTGTTCCAATCTCCGAGTTGGCTGCCAGCATCCCCCCCTGCAGGCAAATGATTTGCTGACCTGCTCAGCCCACTGACAGCAGCAAGTACTTACGCGGAGCTGCAGACCGCCTGTATGCATCTCTGTCTCCCTCTCCGCGGGCAAGACGAGCTGGTCTCTCTCCCTCCAGACCTTAAAAAAAACACACACATAACTGATTAGTTTTCCACACATTTAGTGCAACACTTATTGTACGTCTTATCTGACGTATAAACAGAACATTTTAACAAAAGGAATTTAAACAACTACAAAACGCATCATGAACAGAGCAGGTCATACCCTTGGGGCGGGGTCTGGCTGTCTCAGGGCGGGTCTGGCGGCGGAGGGTTGCGGGCACGATCTCGGGTGGCAGGTGCAAGAAATCCCTCAGGTACTGGATGCCCTCATTGGTCAGGTACCAGTAGAAGTGGCGCCAGGCAAACTGCTCTTTGACGTACCCACAGGACTTTAGAGACTGTAGGAAAACAAATCGGATTGTTTTAGGGTTATTTTAGCCTTAATTGAAGCTAGTTTTGCAAATTATATAATTACACCCAACCCGTGTCACTACCTAGCATGCCAGAGATAAAGCCCTTTAACAAACAGTACTTTAACACACTACACAAAGGAAGTCACTTAATAAAATAAACGGTTTCCCAGACAAAGCACATTCAGGTCCAGACAGAATCATGTCTGTAATAGAGAACCTTTTAAATGCTTTAAAAAATTATGTAAAAAAAAAAAAAAAAAAGTTTGCACCCTTTCTTTCTGGTTCAGCGATGGCACTGCTTAAAGAACCATTTGCCGCACATTTTTTTTTTTTTAAAACAAGCACATATACACACACACCAACTAAAACAGGCGGCAAAGTTGCCTCTCAACACAAAGCAACACTCTAAAACACAGCATTTCCTAGAGGTGCTCTTTGTACCAGTTTTAGCAGCTTAGGAAATGAACTGCATGACTATGGTGTTATATGCATGAGCTGTAGAGTTAACTAAAGCTTGAAATGGGTTTACAGCACCGAACCACTGAAGGCAAGAGACCAAAGATTTCACTGAAGTACAAAATAAAAGGTGCTTTTTTTTTTTTTTTTTTACTTTTTGTACCAAGAACTGATTACAATCCATGATAGTTTATGGTGTATCAGAATCAGAATCTCTTTATTTCACCAAGTATGTTGCACATACAAGGAATTTGTCTTGGTGAGAGCAACACGTATGACAAGTAACAAAAAAAACACAGAACACAGTCTTAAACTAAAGGAAAAATGACACTAAACAATAAATAGGGTAGGGGATAAATTAAAAAAGTAAGAAGTACTAAAGGTAATAAAGAGCTGATATTTACAGAATACTAATATACTATACTAATTTACTAATATACTTAGTCCAAAGTACCACATGCTGGCACAACAGACTAACTACTGCAAACAAGAACCTGCTAACATAGTACCAGACTGGTTTTCTGTAACGCAAGTAGCAGTACTGCATATAATTGTGTTCTGTATTGTCTTGTCCATCTAAATGATTCCACAGCCACTATTAATTTACTAATTTAATATTATGAGTAATAACATCAACAAACTATCACTACAATTTCACATGAACGACCAAGGCTAAATAAAATCAAAGAGGAGATATCCTGATATAACTGTTTGGACATAAAGTGTACGTTACAATTACGTAGTCCAGTTACGCAGCAGTTGGTACACAGGAAATGCCAATAAGGCTTTAAATGTTTACTCCTACAAATTGCATGACTTTGGTACATTAATAATAATAATTTATTCACTAAAAACACAGAACAATAGTTGATGCTGAAGATCACCAGCGCCGTTCACTGATAGCATGCTTGCTTCAAGTTCATCAGCTTACAAAACAATGACTAAATCAAGCCTGATATTTCCATCAGTGCTGCGTCCATCTGTTTTTTCCCCTCAGACGATCACATTGAAGTAACCTGCAGTGTGATGCTGTGTCTACATGCACTATTTCTTAATGACGACCACAATTCTCAAACAAAGGCATTCATGCCCAAGCAGGAGAGCTGACCAGACCTAGCTCGCCCAGGACTCACCTGCATGGCCTTCATAACGTGAAGGTTGGGCACATTCTTGTCAGCGAGCTCCGGGTGCTTTGCCAGGTGGACATCTTTCTTGGCCACCATGACGCCCTCCTTGAAGAGGAGCTCATAGATGGCAATGCGATTCTTCTTGGGCATCAACATCTAAAGAGGAACAGAACAAGAACGTTTCAGTGATCTGCGTACTCGTCTTCACAGACGTTTAGCAGGACACGGACCACCTGCAATTAGAAGAACATCACAAGGGGCACATTTCACAGTCGAAGACGGATCTGCTTAGTACTCTGGCCCAGAGGCTTCATCTACACTACCTCTAGTCAGTTCACGGTTAAGGAAAATAAAACAGGGCACTATAGAGAAGATGAAGCACTCGCCCAAACCCAAGCACTGGCCTATTTAGACATCTGTGACCTATAACTGACCATCCAGCATCAGTATCTGACCTCAGGAGTGCTCTCAGGACTGAATGCAGACACATGGCAATATCTGGGGTAGGACAGGGAGGATTAAACCCCCTTAACAAAAATGCAAAAGGAGGAGATGTCCATAAGTTTTTGGACATGAGCTGTACACTAAGATTAAATCTATTCATACAGCAGTTAGTTAATATACAGGAAATATCAATGAGGCTTTAATTAATACCCCAGAAAATGCCATGCTTTGGGCACATTAACATTTATTTACAGGAGAAAACTGGATGAAGATGCTGAAGATCACTGAAGATCACTGAAGATCACTGCCATTCACTGTTAGCACCCTTTCTTCAAGTTCATCTGCTTACAAAACACATCATTAAACCTCAGGAAATAATAAAAATATAACTCAGCCTCCTAAAACAGCCCATATCTCCTAATTTCGACGTGCTTCTGGGTCTGGCTGCACTGTGGATCTCACATAGGTGAGCTAGCTAGCATGCTAACATTAGCCCCTCATTTAACAGAACTGCCAAACGCTGCAGCTCCTTATTATACCCTTTCAGACTGACTATACTGGCTAAAACAGTGAAACATCACTGAAGTCAGCTAACTAGCAGCGGTGAATCCTGCGAACTCCTGAACTCGCTGCACCGAGGAAACACTGACAGCAGCCGCGCGAGCCCCCTCAGCACACTCAGACACCTACCCCCAAATATCACATTAAAGCAAAACCATTTCGAGAAAGAGCGCAATTTACAGACGCATAAGAGTGTCTGTGCACGAAATAAAGCGAAAAAGATGAAATAGAGAGAGAGATTATGGAGATTTTTGATGGATTTGGGGCCTTGGGTTCGGCCTACCTTTAGACTTGCTGAGAGACCGGAGTCGGAAAGGACCGCTGAGCTCACTCGCCCGGTACTGTTGAGTGGCGCGGGTCGCGGAGGCGGTAGCGCCCCCTCCTGCTCCGGAGCTTTATGCTGGTTAAACTCGGGTAGAGCACTGCTATCATAACTAACTAACTAAATTAATAAATAAATAGAGTACTGCTATCATAACTAACTAACTAAATAAATAAATAAATAGAGTACTGCTATCATAACTAACTAACTAACTAACTAAATAAATAAATAAATAAATAAATAGAGCACTGCTATCATAACTAACACATAAATAAATAAATAAATAAATAAATAAATAAATAATAAGTAGAGTACTACTATCGGAATTATTTAAAGAAATAAATAGAGTACTGCTATCAGAAATAAATAAATAAATAAATAGAGTACTGCTATCAGAAATAAATAAATAAATAAATAGAGTACTGCTATCAGAAATAAATAAATAAATAAATAGAGTACTGCTATCAGAAATAAATAAATAAATAAATAGAGCACTGCTATCAGAATTAAATAAATAAATAAATAGAGTACTGCTATCAGAAATAAATAAATAAATAAATAGAGTACTGCTATCAGAAATAAATAAATAAATAAATAGAGCACTGCTATCAGAATTAAATAAATAAATAAATACATAGAGTACTACTATGAAAAATAAATAAATAAATAAATAAATAAATAGAGTACTACTATCAGAATTAAATAAATAAATAAATACATAGAGTACTACTATGAGAAATAAATAAATAAATAAGTAGAGCACTACTATCAGAATTAAATAAAGAAATAAATAGAGTACTACTATCAGAATTAAATAAATAAATAAATACATAGAGTACTACTATGAGAAATAAATAAATAAATAAATAAATAAATAAGTAGAGCACTACTATCAGAATTAAATAAATAAATAAATGAGTACTACTATCAAAATTAAATAAATAAATAATAAGTAAGTAAGTACACTTTTCTCAATTTACTTAATCAGCCAAGGCATGATTTGTGTTCCCAATTTTGAGCTACAGTCTTGCTGGGAAAACAACAACAACAACAACAACAACCAGTAAAACCATTAAGATTAAATCCTGACAGCTTTGCCTTCTAATCAGGGATGGATTGCTGACCAGGCCTGTGGAGCCTGTACTAAGGGGCTTCTAACTGCCAGAGACCTCAGGTGGGCTTTGACTTTGGAGCCTCTTGAAGGATGGTGGTTATTTAAAAAAAAGCGAGGACACAACTTACATGATGTAAATCTTAAATTGAGGCCATGAGATATATGTTTTGCCATACTGACAACAAATACTTTGAACTGAAATGTATCATGGGAAGACTAAATGACGTTTATATATGTTAAGAGGAATAAAAGTCCCCAGAAAAGAAATAAATAATTGAATCTATAACAATAAAGAATATAAATCAATTAGTGTGAAAACAGAAAACAACAAGAGAACCAACAGTCAGACATAAATACACCAAAGAACTACAAGAAGATAAAAATAGAAACAGACAGATAATAAATAATAAAAATGAATAAATGAAAAATGAAAACATTTATAATAATAAACTATTATACCCTTAAATTAATATTTTCCAAACCATCACAGCATATGAAAACATAGAAAACACCAAACAAACCTATCATAACATCTATTCAGATTATTCTATCAAATTGTGATGCTTTAAAAGCCTTAGTAATCTATTTTTTTGTTCAGAGGGGCCTAGTGAATTAACTGTTTATAAAAAAGGAATACAAGCAATTTAAAATAGTTGAGTTTGCACATCATCCTCTTAACATACATAATTTATCAAAACATTATTACTACATTACTACATATTAATACATTATATATATATGTAAATGTAAATGTTTGTGTGTGTATAATTACAAACATATATATATATATTATGTTTTTAATTGTTTCTATTCTATGTTATATAAATATAGATTTTTACATGAATGTATATGTATATTATACTATTATTATATTATATTATATATTTTTATTTTTTTTCTATTATTTTTCTATTTTTCTATTATGTTAAGACCATTTTTAAATGTATGGTATTATATATTTATGGTATATATATATATATATATATATAATTCTTTGTGTGTGTGTTATTTAAAAATGGTCTTATTCAAAAAACTTAATAAATAGTATAATAATAATATATGTAATATATATGTGTATGTGTATATAGTTACAAATTTATATATCTGTATATTTATATATGATTTGTTTCTATATTTTCTATTCTGTTATATATGTAAATATATATATATATATATTTTTTTTTTTTATTTTTTTTTTTATTGTGTGTGTGTGTGTGTGTGTGTTTTTAACACTAGCATATTGTGCTCAGTATGTTCACTGACTCTGCACAACATATGAACGTTAATGGTTTCCTCCATCTTGGAGTTTAGATAGTCTCCAGGGTGAAAGTCATGAATATGTAAGAGCCTCCTGCTGGACCATCCCCCATCTGCTGCTGCGCCTCCAGCCTTAGCACATCACTTCCAGCCGATGTGCTCTCCACCAAGACCTGGGGCTTTTCCAAGGAGCTGGAATAAAACGGGCTCACCGGAACAGGGATCTGGATCCTCGCCATTCTGTCTCGGGTATGTTTGGGCTGCTGCTGCTGAACTGCTGCTGCTGCTGCTGCTGCGGAGATGCAGTGGAGGCTCAGGCGCTGCATGGCGGAGCATGTGATATCTGAGAGGCTGTCCGGGCTATAGGGTAGCGCAGTGGGATGAGGACAGGCCAGTTAACGGGCTTTGTGTTGAAGGGGTCTGTATGAAGGGGGTCTCTCTCTGCCTGTGTTGAGAAACGCAGGGCTCGTGCTTTCAGCTTTTCCATTCGCACCAGTGTGTTCAGAGCTGCAGGGCTCGTGTGGCTGAGCTGTAAGAGGATCCTGCTCATACATTAGTGATGGGCTCGAACCAAAATCCTGACGGCTTTGAGACACGGTGTCCATTTATGAGACAACATTTAGCCTAATGAATGAAGCTAATTTCATTAAAATGGGTATGTATGGAATTATATATACACTTATGATAGACTTGATTTTCCAGTGCTGATTATACAGATTATTTTAATGATCAGTGGGACCCCCCTTCAAATTAATGCATTCATCTACTTGCACCCATTGCTGGTACAGATGTGCAAATGCACACACACACACACACAACTGCCTATAGAACAGGACTCTCTGGAGCAGATAAACATCATGAACCTACTGGCACCATGCTGCCTAATGCCAGGCGTGGGCTAGAGGGGTATAAAGCCCCCCAGCATTGAGCTGTAGAGCAGTGGAAGAACTGTGTTCTCTGGAATGATGGATGGTGGTGCTCCATCCAGTTTGTTTGGGATGAGTAGAGAAGTTGGGGATGAGGTGAGGTGGGTGGTGATCCATCTTGACCTCACTAATGCTCTTGTTGCTGAATGCAATCAAATCCTCACAGCAATGCTCTGCTCCAAAATCTAGCAGAGACAGTAGAGACAATTGCTCCAACAAAAGCATCAACTCTCAAGGATCAACTCTTTTTTTATCAATATCCTTGAGATGAACTAGAAAGTGAGCAGGTGTCCCAATACTTTTGTCAATTTATATATTTATATATAGTTATTTAAATGCACTGTTTTGAATTGAAAATATCAGCTATAGGTGTCATTAGATCAGGCTGTGTCCTTGTAGTGTCCAATATCTCAACTTTACAGTAGGAGGAAACACTTTTAATGGAAGTCGATGTAAAATTATTTTATTCCAGGTGATTTTGGAGCATTTCTATTGGTCCATTAAAATTACGATTCAAATGAGGTCAAAAGGCAAAAAAAAGAGGCTTCTGGACCAAAAAGTGTTCTTACACACCTCTGTTACCAGAGAATAGACCCAGCAGTGTGTACAGGCGTCCCTGCAGCCGCTTAGTGAGTAATGCACCTTAGTGTGTAATAATCACCGGCATGTTAAAGGTTATAGGGGTTAAAGGTTTTCGTGGCACACTGTGGACGAGACGGTCAGAAGTTGTGTTCTCAGATGGACGTCTCAGGCGCTTCCCGCATAGATTCAGAATGCCCTTGTGTTGTTAACCTTAATGTCCAGTCTGATGACCTTCCTGGCAGGTAATCAGAAGGGCAATTGTAAGTAATGTAAATATGCAATTATGCAATAACCACTGAAATGTATGAGATTTCACCACTGCACTGGTGTTGATTCTTCTGTTTGTTGGCTGTAGGGCGGATCTATCAATTGTATTAGTAATTGAGTAATCTAATGATTGATTAATGTGACCATTAATTAGAGTTTGTAAATAAGAGCAAAATGCCAAGACAAGCAAAAATAAATTAAATGAATAATAACAACCCAGGCTTAATATTTTACAGATTATAAAATATTTAGGAAACTACAAAACATTATTTCTTAAAAATACACCAAATGGACAAAAGTATTGGGACACCTGCTCATTCATTGTTTCTTCTGAAATCAAGGGTGTTAAAAGAGTTTATCCAGCTTTTCTTGGAGTAACTGTCTCTATTGTCCAGGGAAGAAGAAGGCTTTTTACTAGATTGTGGAACCTTGCTGTGAGGACCTGATTGCACTCCTGGAGGGCTGAATCACAATTTGGTAATCGTCCTGGTTTAAGACCTCATCAACTCATCTGTAAATTACCAGGCTTGGTTGAGCTGGGAAATCACCAAACTGCTTGCTGTTCAGCTTTACTCCAACAAAAGCAGGATACACTCTATTAATACCCTTGATTGCAGAGGACACAATGAATAAACAGGTGTCCCAATACTTTTGTCCAAATAGTGTCAGTTAATTACCAGGCTTGGTTGTGGTGTCAGAGCCAGGAAATCATCAAACTAGACAAGAATTGGTGACGGTCTTAGCACCTATGGACAGTCAGAGAGAAAGCCAGTGTCTGCTGTGGAGCAGATGCACATGAAGCTTTGGCTTGAGGGGTGTAATGCCATGTATTGGGCTGTGGAGCAGTGGAACTATATACTTTTGGGAGATGGTGCTTGACTAGTACTTTTGGTATTAGTTGGAGTGGTGTTTGTGATCCAGAACGAATCATCCAACATCGGTTCCTGACCTTACTAATGCTGATGAATGCATGGCTGAATGCAAGCAAATCCTTACAGCTACTAGAAAGCCTTCACAGAGGAGTAGAGGGGAGACAAACCCTCTATTAATACCCTTCATTTCAGAACACTGGGTGAGCAGGTGTGTATAAACCTAATTTTGGAATTTCCATCAATCTTCAATCCCAAATGGACCAGAGAACTGTCCAGGGTCCTGACCGTTTCTTATTCCTCGTGTCTAGCCCACCTGCTAGACTGCTGTGTGACTGCTTGAGGCCTTGCCATTGTATGCACTAATGAAATGGACACTACGGGGGAAAGGGTCTGACATCTTTGATTCCATTATGCTGGGGGGTCGTCAACAGGGTCCCGGCTTTGTTAATTGCTTTCGGTTTTGCAGCAGTTCTGATTGACTTGTAAATAGGATTGTCACCAGGACGAGAATGAATGAGAATGAAGTCATTGCTCGTGCTTTGACTTATTTAATTAAACTGCAACAGCCATCTGCTGTTTCAGCTGAGAGTGCGTCAACACTTGAGTTATAACCATATCTGTTATGGCCTGTTTATAAGGTACTATGCTAGTAGAAAATAGTGAACCATACAAATGATCTGATCATGTGGAACAGGAACATGTTGCTGTGCCACAGTCCTATCTGCGTTTCCCTTTCCCCTGTTTTCTAATGAATAATGGCATTGCATGATGATGGCATAAAGATAAGATACCTTTTTATCATCATCCTATATATACACACACCATATGGACAAAAGTATTGGGACACCTGCTGATTCATTGATCCTGCTTTTGTTGTAGTGACTGTCTCTAGATTTTGGAGCAGAGCATTGCTGTGAGGATTTGATTTCACTCAGCGACAAGAGTGTTAGTGAGGTCAGGATATTGATTGATTACCCATCCCACCTCTCCCCCAAACTCCCCAGCCCATCCCAAAAGTATTGAATGGAGCACAGAACAGAGTTCTTCCACTGTTCCACAGCTCAATGCTGGGGGGCTTTATACCGCTCTAGCCCAGCCTCGCATTAGACATGGTGCCAATAGGTTCATGTTTACCTGCTCCAGCGAGTCCTATTCTATTGGCAGTACGTCTCTACAGGGACTAGACGTACAGGGACTAGACGTTTGTAAGCAATGGGTGCGATTTAGCGTCCACTAACATTTGAACATATTGGAATGCCGGGTCAGAGCACAGGGTCAGCTATGATACGATGCTCCTGGAGCAAAGAGTGTTAAGCGGCCAGCTCAAAGGCCCAATAGTGGCAGCTTAGCTGACCCGGCTATTGAACCCACAACCCTGTGATCAATAACCCAGCACTTCAACCACTGAGCCACCACTACCTCGAAAAACATTTGTTCTTTCCGTCAGGGAATTGAACCCTGGCCTTCTGTGTGAACGGCAGAGATAGACTGGCTCAAACCAGTAGACTCCCTTGTGTGTTTAATGTGTCTTATCTTAACAGACCTCACTAAGTGGTTAGGTCTAAGGAGTGGATGCCCTTCAAGGCTTTTGAATCAAGCAGTGTACACACACCACTCTAAAATCTAATAATGTGGAAAATGACTCTGAGAGAGGAGTATCTGCCAACAGGAGCTGTGCTGGGATGAATACACTATATGTCCAATAGTTTGTGGACACCCCTTCTGATGAATGTATTCAGCTACTTTAAGTTGCACCCATTTCTGACATAGATGTGCAAATTCACACACAAACACACACACATATATAGCTTGTCTAGTCCCTGTAGAAAGGTACTGCCAATAGAATAGGACTCTCTGGAGCAGATAAACATGACCCTATTGGCACCATGCCTAATGCCAGGCATGGGCTTTAGGTGAGGTGGTGTGGCGATCACCAACTTCAACATCCTGACCTCACTAACACTTCAGAATCTAGTAGAAAGCCTTCTCTGGACAGTCTAGATAGTGACTTCAACAAAAGCAGGATGCACTTTTTTAAATATCCTTGATGGCAGAGGACACAAGGAATAAACAGGTGTCCCAATACTTTTGTCCAAATAATGTCCTTCAAATGTTTTGTGCTGAAGTCACAGTTAAAGGTTTCTTCCATGAAGGTTATCTGTGTGCAAGCAATGCTGCACAGTGGAATAGTGCACCACCTGTCTGTACCCAGCAAAACCTTCCTGCTCAGAAAGTTCTTGGTTCAATTCCTAGCTGACATCTGAAAGCATCGGCCTGTTACTATGCAGTTTACACTCTCTTCACTGGATATTTACTAGTTTGGATTGTCTTGATGGTAACAATTCCATTACCCACCTCTTAATACCGTCCGAATAGTGCTTGAGAGTAGCATTCAGGCTGGAGTTGCTCATGCAAAGGACACGTTTCTAAGGCTGGGAAAATGCCATGTCATCGTTTCTGTAGAGGTGATCTTGGGTTAAGTGTCGGGCTCAAGGGCACAGCAGTAGTGCTTTTCTACAAGATTTGGACTCCCAGACTACTAATTTATCTAGCTCTTAGTGCTCCTCTTGGGACTTGAACCAGTAACCTACCAGTCACCCCCATGAACCCCCGGCCTCCAAGCCATCTGTGAGCCTAGGTACACTTATGAAATTAGATGAAGATGACTGCTGACTGGTGTGCTGGCTCTTTGGAAACAGCCTTGTTTTCTTAGGTTAGGATGAAGCAAGGCCTGGGTTTAGGTGGGTTGGAGCCAGCTGGTAAGTTGCTTGTCCCAGTGCTACACATTTCTGGGTGCTCTCTGCTTTCATACACCTGACTCAGCACACAAGGAGCTTAGCAGTTGGTGGGATCAGGTGTGCTTGATGAGGGGAACCACAAAAATGTCCATAGAGTGGGGTTCCCAGAACTGGCATTGGGAACCCCTGGCCTGTACAGGTTTGTGGAACTGTTGAAGGGGAATTCTATGGATTTTGAAAATGTCTCCAGAAATAAATCATTGAGGGTCATTTTGAGTCTAATGAGGGAACCAAAGGAAGCTGTCACCTGAAATGGGGACTAATATGTTGTCTGTACGAATATCTCCTTCAGAGAGTGGCTCTGGATAAGAGCATCTGCTATGAATACACTATATGTCCAATAGTTTGTGGACACCCCTTCTAATGAATCTATTCAGCTACTTTAAGTTGCACCCATTTCTGACATAGATGTACAAATTCACACACACACACACACACACACACACACACACACATATATATAGCTTGTCTAGTCCCTAAAGAGAAGTACTGCCAATAGAATAGGACTCTCTGGAGCAGATAAACATGACCCTATTGGCACCATGCCTAATGCCAGGCGTGGGCTTTAGGTGAGGTGGTGTGGCGATCACCAACTTCAACATCCTGACCTCACTAACACTTCAGAATCTAGTAGAAAGCCTTCTCTGGTCAGTCTAGATAGTTACTCCAACAAAAGCAGGATACACTTTTTTAAATATCCTTGATTGCAGAGGACACAATGAATAAACAGGTGTCCCAATACTTTTGCCCAAATAGTGTCCTTTAAATGTGTTGTGCTGAAGTCACAGTTAAAGGTTTTGTCTTTAACTCTTTTTGACTCTAAATGCATTTAATCTAAATGTAAATGAAGTCTGAGACTTTAATGGTGGAGAGGTAGGCCTATGCTTGGGGTGTTCTGAGGCAAAATAGTACCTAGAGATAACCTGTAACTTGACAACCTGCTTGAAATGAGCTTTTACCTCCCAGAACCTTCTCCATGTTACCACCAACATTACATGTAAAGCTCAGAAGACACATGTAGGTTCATTGGTCAATTTGGAGATCATGACTCCTGGTTTTAAGTTAATAGGTTTCTCTACAAGGAACCATTTCACACCAAAACTTCATGTTTTGGTGGCGTTTCTGAACATTGTACCATTAACAACCTCTTCATCTGACTCAATTTTGAGGCCTAATGAATTGTGGGCAGTGCCTTACTCAAGCTAACATGCAGTTAAACCAGTAGACTCCCTTGTGTGTTTAATGTGTCTTATCTTAACAGACCTCACTAAGTGGTTAGGTCTGAGGAGTGGATGCCCTTGAAGGCTTTTGAATCAATCAGTGTACACACACCACTCTAAAATCTAATAATGTGGGAAACGATGCAAACAAAGAGCTGTGCTGGAATGAATGAACGAGATACACTGCATGTCCAAATGTTTGTGGACACCGCTTCTAATGAATGTTTTCAACTATTTTACGTTGCACCCATTGCAAATGCACACACACACACACTTACAGTGTGTCTAGTCCCTGTAGAGAAGTACTGCCAATAGAATAGGACTCTCAGGAGCAGATAGTAAACATAAACCTATTGGCACCATTCTGCCTAATGCCAGTCGTGGGCTAGAGGGGTATAAAGCCCCCCAGCATTGAGCTGTGGAGCAGTGGAAGAACTGTGTTCTCTGGAATGATGGATGGTGCTCCATCCAGTACTTTTGAGATGAGTTGAAGAGTTGGGGATGAGATGTCTAGGTGCTTTGGTCATTTTGGATAGCAATTGAATGAACTGAATGGCGTTGTTTATTTTGTAGACACCATGACCCCTGGTTTCTTATTATCACCAGAAATCAAAGTCCATACAATTTCACAACAAAACGCTTCTTATTTACATGTTAACATCTATATCTATAACATCTATATATATAACGATAACATATATATCACATTTTAAAATGTAAGCCAAAACTGTTAATTGTTAATTAATGGATGGTGCTCCATCCAGTACTTTTTGAAAGAGTTAAGGAGTTGGGGATGAGGTAGGATGTTGATCCTCCAACATCCTGACCTCACTAACACTTTTGTTGCTGGATCTTGTTTCAATCAAATCCTCACAGCAGTGTTTCTCCGAAATCTAGTAGAAAGCCTTGGAGCCCTGGACATTAGAGACAGTTACTCCAACAAAAGCAGGGCCTTAATAGCCTTGATTTAAGAAGAAACGATGAATGTGCAGGTGTCCCAATACTTTTGTCCATATTGTGCATCTCTCATCTAGTGCATTTGCCCTTTTAACCTTTATGTTTTTTCCTCGACATTGACCATTAATAACCTCTTCATCTGACTCAGCTATGAGCCTTAATGAATTGTGGGCAATGCCTTACCCAAGCTAACCTGCGGCAAAATGCTGGTGAAACAGGCTCCTAAGTTCTCCTTCTATATAATGACAAAATAATGACAGAATAATGACATTAAATGATGACAGCTGTTAAACATCTGGATTCCCTGGTATTTTGAGCTCTTTGGGTTCAGCTGAGTACACGTCCATTCTTTAGCAACCTGCCCCTCTGAGCTGCATTTGATTATCGCTGAATGGCTGGGTATTTTGATGACTGGTAGCAGATTGAGCTGAGGTTGGAGCAGATGAGGCATGCTTATCGGGGACAAGTGCTTTGTTTATCATGCAGTCGGTGCACGCAGAATACATTATGGATTTTGGTGAGTCATCACAGAATGAGATTTCAGCTTCGGCATCTCCTGCAGGATTATCCTGTATCCATAGAAAAGCAGATTCACTGAAGAAAATGCAGGATGGTTGCACAGCATAAGGCATGTGCTAGGCTGTTGCTATGTGGTCTCTATGATGTTTGCTAAGTGGTTGCTGAGGTGTTGCTGGGTGGTTGCCATTGTATTCCATGAGGGTGCTAGGTACAGCTAGGTATAGCTACAGTATCCTAGATGGTTGCAATGGTGTTTCTTAGCGATTGTTATGTGTTGTTTTTTTTATGGAATCTTAGCTGGTTGCTATGGTGCTGAGATGCGGTTGGTAGATAGATGCTATAGTGTTGCTAGGTAGTATCTATGGTATTTTGGATGGTTGCTATAGCGTTGCTAGGCGGTTGCTATGGAATCTTAGTTGATTGCTGTGGTTGTTGCTTCACTTGCTTGATTTTAGTCCTACTGTCCTCTGGAAGGATGGATCATCCAATACCTTTGACTTGGGGAGTTGGGGATGATGTGGAGTGGTGATCATCCAACATACTGACTTTTGTTGCTAAATCTTGTGTCAATCAAATCCTCACAGCAATGCGCCTCCCAAATCTAGTAGAAAGCCTTGGAGCCCTGGACAGTAGGGACAGTTACTCCAGCAAAAGCAGGATAAGCTCTTTTTAACACCCTTGATTTCAGAAGAAGCAATGAATGAGCAGGTGTCCCAATACTTTGGTCCATATAGTGTATGTTTGATCTAGCTTTACTACAATCTTGCAATCTTTCCATTGATTTCTGGCTTCTGTGTGCCTGAGCTTATCAAAGAGACGGAGAGGACACTTGAAAGAGGACAGTCTGACATATTGATTCTGGCCAAGCTTCAGGCAAAGCTGCAGATACACACTGCATTCAGATAAGTTATTTATGCATCGACCATGTCCTCAGAGACAAAGGCAGAGGGGTTATGAATTTATGAATATTGTTCTGCTGGCTGCTGTTTGTGTGTGTGTTTTAGGCCGTAATCAACACTACCTGGAGTTATGTAACAACCTACTACAGCATGCTTGCTTTAGGGAGAAGAGCCCTCACTGCTTCAGAGCAGCCTGCCAGGCTACTCATTTAATCCATGAGTCAGACTCTCTTGGTAGTAACCCTCACCCTCCGCAGAGCTGTTACTCAGCAAGGTTTTAACATGAATAAATCAGAGCAGCTACGGTTAGTAATGTACAGTATCAGTGTCAGGCACTGGGATGTTTTTAGCAGCCGCTTTCCTCTGAATGGAAGTGAAGCATGGGGCTGGTAATGTGTGAGCTGCAGTTGGAGACCTAAACCTTTTTCCCATTGAAAATGTAAAGAACCTGTCAATTGATGGTTCTTTAAAGAGACAACAGAAACCTTTGATGAACAGAAAACCTTTTATTTTTAAGTGTCTTGATGTGAGGCTTGATAGTGAAGCAAAAGGTAAAGCTTGGCTAAGATTGAATAAGCAAATATCAAATCAAATGAAATTTAATGGATTACTATATAGGGCTGGGCGATATGGTAAAAATACTGTATCATGATATTTAAAGACTATTTATCACGATACATGCAATCATAGACCAAAAAACATCTGTAGCGACAGATCCTTAAAATCTACTGTTCAGATCCTCTCCCGTACTGAATACAGTGATTTATACTCAACATCTGCGGCTCTTCATCTTATTAAACCAGTCTAATTACACTGTTGTTAATGAAACCTGCAGCTGATCACTAACAGTATCATCCATATGCTTAGAAAAATGTATCACAATACAATAAAATATCGTCATATTGCCCAGCTCTATTATTAAAGTGCTTTTTACAGCTTTACAGGAATCAGTAAGAAGACTAAAGATCAACAAAACCTACAACACAAACCTATGGGTGAGAAATCCAAAGGCTACAATGACAAAGACAAGCTGGAGGAAGAAATCCTAGGAAAAACCATGACTCACAAGGGGGACCCATCCTCAGAAATATGTATAAATTATTGATAAAAGTCGCCACTGCACCACCAAGACTGTTCCACTGCTCAGGTGTACTGATATAATCATAATATACTATAACTAATATAATCATAGTAGTGATGGTAAGAGTAATGAGAGTATTGATGGTTAATGGTGGTAGTAATAATAATAATAATAGTGGCAGATATTAGAGTTAGAGTCCATGTAAATTTGAACATAGTCGTTAGGCAGACAGCAGTGGTAGTTTATGAAGTGTTAAATATATACAGGGTATTGGCGCATTCCTTCCGGCTGCATTGCTGGCCTGCATCAGTTCTGTGGTGGTCAGCACATTAGCCTGCTCTGTGTGAAACCACATCTGAACACTTCTTGCTGTAATGACTGAAAGAGCCCTGCTGTGACTTCAGCGTAACTGAGCTATAAGAGAGGGAGGAGGGGGATTCAAGATGCTGCCTAGACTTCATTTATCAAAACCAGTGGCCATGAGCAAGACCAAATGATTGTGTGTGTGTGTGTGTATCCAAACCTGGGAATGTGAAACAACTAAAAATAACCTCCAACATGAAAAAGACTATCATTGTGAAGTTGATAACGGTTGTCATCTGCTGCCTGTTTGAGAGCACTTTTGACATTTACAGTTCAGTGAAAGGTGGGATGGTGGGAAAGGTGTCAGTTGAGCTGCCAAATGTCATTTCTCCAATTATTTTTTCTCAGTGAAAGTGTTTTATCAGACGTTAGTAGTGACATTTGACAGTGTGACCCATTATCAGGCCCAGTACTGTGCAGAGGCTTTAGGCACCTAAGCCCATTATTAAAGCCATTTATCTCAGCAATAAGAGAATTTCTCATTCTGGAGAAAGTAGTGAGATCTTGTCGGTGAGATAGTCTGAAGAACAGAGCTCGGTTCCTCCAGGTTTCTCCTGGACGCCCCCCAGTCCAGCCAGCACAGCGTGGAGGATGTGTTCAACTCCATCATCATCATCATCAGCAGCAGCAGCAGCAGCTCACCTGATTTACCATCATTAAGCCCTGATTTACCACCAAACCAGGTGTTGATCTGAGGAGAACTCTAAATAATACTAGACTAGATATTTGGTGAATATTATAGTTTTTTATTCTAATATTAGTGTTTTACTGGAGAAATAAACAAAAAAGTACAGTACCATATACATGTACATGTATATATGATGCATGTCAAGGTCTGGGATTTGTGTAGACACAGGAGAAACTGGCAGGCGTGAAGACCTGAGCGACAAGTGCCAAATGGTTATAATCAGACAACTGGGTCAGAGCATCTCTGAAACGCTTAGGCATGTGGGTGTCAACAGTGGTGAGGACCCACCGACAACAGTCCAAAGAAGGACAAACAGCCAACTGGCAACAGAATGTTGGGCACCAGCAAGTCTCCTCTATACATGAGGGCAATGAAGGCCATCCTGTCTAGGCCAAATCGACAGAAAGGCAACAGTCACACAAATGTTTGATGATGATTAGGGATGCACCGATCCGGCTTTTTCAGTTCTGATACTGATACATAAACTTTGTATATCGGTCGATACACAAAGTTTGATGAATTAATAAACCATATGGGAGAGACTTAAGGCATCAGGATTGACTTAAACATTACTTTATATAATATAAGAAATTAACACACAGATATAAATGTACTAAACTGCCATTTGTCATTTATTTATTTGCACATTTGCACAACCTCACACCAACAAATTAAGCCTATTATTAATTTTCTTAATATCGGGACTGATACCCGATCCTAATATCGGATCGGTGCATCCCTAACAATGGTTACAGGAGGGTCTGAGTGCCCACTCTAACTTCTGTCTATCGTCAAAAACTCCTACAGTGGACATGTAAGCATCAGAACTGGACTTCGGAGCAAAGGAAGAACGCCTGGTCCTCTTTTCCTTTCCATTACATGGACAGCCTGGTGCATGTGCACTGTTTACCAGTAGGTCGTGCTGGAACAAGAAGTTTGATCTGTGGCAGATCTGCTGGAATGTCTTGGTGCCAGATACCACAGGGCACCTTCAGATGTTTTGTAGAGTGAGCTGTTTTGGTGGCACATGGAAAAGACCAAGAGCATATTAGACAGGTGGTCATAGTGTTAATGCCTGATCCCTAGCACACAAGGCCTGGAAGCCCTTGGCCCAATAATTGTTGTGTATTGGCTGTTTCTTTATACTGTTAGATTCTTCTGTCTCAATTAAAACTGAATGGGAGTAGTGCTGAGCTGCAGAGTACACTCTAAACCACTACTCCTGTGATTCCAACATAAAAAAGTACCGTCGGTTCCTCTGTGTAGGACACACAGCAGTGGGGTTGCTTTAGTCTGATGTCATACGTAAACCACAAAAACAGTTATTCGAGATAATAAAGCCCAGGAAACTGTGAGGACTCATCCTCTGTTTGTGGTCTGCTCCCTTCTGGAAAGCCGTCTAAGCTTAGATACTACATACAGGAGTCAATATGGAGACCACAATACTCTACACACTGCCTACGTACTCTCAGAAGAGGAGGGTCTTCAGTCTGGGTTTGAAGACAGCGAGCGTTGGACTCTGCTGTTCGGACACCCAGGGGAAGTTCGCTCCACCACTTTGGTGCAGGACAGAAAAAATCCTGGACGCTCGTCTTCCGTGGATCTTAAAGGATGGCGGGTCGAGCCGAGCCGTACGTAAAGCTGAAAGGGCTCTTGGTGCAGATCTGCTTTTGACCATTGCCATCAAATACTGAGGGGCTGCCTGGTCCAGTCTTGGCTTTGTAGGCCAGTGTCAGGGTTCTGAATCTGATGAGGGCAGCAGCTACAGGAAGCCAGTGAAGAGAGAACGCAGTAGAGCGACATGGCTAAACTTAATTTAATGAGTTAATTTATTCCTTATGGATTTTTTCTAATGACCTCTCAGTCACAGTTTATTTGATGAAAACACAGCTAAATACACCTGTATTTGTCATTTGTATGTACATACTTGTTTTTTAATAACATTTTTAATATGCAACCTGATGAAGCCAAAGATAAATAAAATGGTTATTGAAGTACTGAAAACAACACATCCTCTGCATGTCCCTCGGGGCAGTGGTGAAAATATTACACCACAGAAGGTGCAGAAAAGCTGTTGTCAGCATGAAGTGAGTCTGATTCCTCCTGTGATCGAAGACGAGCTGTCCGTCAAAGTGAATCTCAGAAGCCGCGTATCAGTGTGAGAACACCAGCGTGGTCTGACTCCAGGCGCTAACTATTAATGAAAGACAGCTGCTTAACGAAAGACAGCTCTCTCCGAGCTTGATGAGAAATGAGAAATGCTTGTTATAATAAGCAGTAGCGAGATACACAGATGTACCTCAGATTCAGTGGAGGTACAACATATCATCACAACATAAAATATAGGGATGCACATCAGTGTCAGTATGTATATTCCACTGCTTCCACTGCTTTATACCCCTCTATAGCCCACACCTGGTATTAGACAGCATGGTGTCAATAGGTTTATGTTTATCTGCTCCAGAGAGTCCTATTCTATTGGCAGTACTTCTCTACATGGACTAGACAAGCTGTATATGTGTGCATTTACATGTCTTTGTCAGCAATGTGTGCAACTTAACATAGTTGATTGCATTCATTAGGAGAGGTGTCCACAAACTTTTGGGCATAGAGTGTGTGTAGTGTGTAGTATAATCTCTTTTACAGAATTAGTTCTTTATGGAAACACAATTGGTTCTCCTGTGGAATCACTTAAAGAACCCTTTGTAGCACCTTTATCTTTAAGAGTGTATGTGTTATATTCAGGTTGGTCGAGGTGAGGTGGTGTTTTACTTCAGCCCTGTCCTCTTAAGACACTGGCATTGTGTTTATGGCTAGGAGGGGCCTGTCATCAGTCTGTTAATTACTGATGGACTGGCATGTCCCTGGGAGGGTTGTCAAAGTCCAGTCTGGATATGTGTTTAGGTGTGCCTATGTGTGTGTGGCATTGGAAGCAGGGTGTGGCATACAGTGTTCTGGCATAGGTCTGCTAAAACATTTGCACTGTGAGGAGTAAGACTCACCAGCCAGAACTGTAGATCTTCACTAAGTCTGGGATTCTCAGGTGAGATTTTTTCATAATCATAATTTCATAATCAGTCACCTTTATTTTGCATAATTCCAGGCTGTTATATTGGATTGGCTTTGTGGTTTCATTAATGGTTCCATGAAGAACCATAAGGGATGTTTGAGGTTGAAGGATCTGTTGAAGGTCTAAAGAACCTCCACCTGAAAGGTTCTTCACACTCCTACACCTCTATTACAAACATGGTTCTTTATGGAACCAAAGGTGGTTCTTCTATAGCAGTGCTCAAATAACCCTTTGCTTTATGGTTAAGAATGCAGTGGTAGGAGTTTTGCCCAAGGACTCCCATTGGTGCATTGTGGTGTGTTTGTCTAGCTGGTTTGCCACGAGGAAGGCAGTGTGACCTATTACACTACACCTACGCTAATTACAGCACAGTAAGCTTTCCTGATCATATCATGGGGATCATCATGTCTTCTTGAATGTGGTCATAGATCAGCTTGATGTGGTGCAACAGATAACACCACTACCTGCCAGTGAGCTACCACACCACGTGGGAGACTGGGGTTCGGTTCCCGGTCTGGGTGACTTTGCTGTGCTGCACAAATAAGAGTCCTTGGGCAAGACTCCTAACACCACATTGGCCCTCCTCTGTAATACGAGTAACCTTGTAAGTCGCTCTGGATAAGAGCAGCTGCTAAATTCAATAAATGTAAATGAAAATCAGCTGCTTGACATACCATTTACCCGAAAGTGAACTGCAAAGAGGCAGCTTATTGACACTTCTGATAATAACTGCATGCTCAGTCCTCTCTGTGCATTTACTTTCATACTGTCGCTGTCACAGTGTCATACTGTCGATCCAGGTTTGCTGTTTTTCATTTTTTGGCATATTTTGAATTAGATGGTTGTTCTTTAGATAAATGGACCAATAGTAATGCTTCATAATGTCTTAATAATAATTAATAAAATCTTTTACATTGACCTGTCCTGTAAAATTGTTGTTGGGACTTTAGCGTAACTCACCCAGAAGGCTTCAGTTCCAGTTCCTGGGTTAAGTATCGAGGTCACCCTATTGCCCTGCTTACACAAACACAACTAACCAACACTAAAGGCAGCATGGGGCTTGTTTTTACTGGTACAGTCAAAGGTAGTTTGCTGTGGTCAACATAATATTCAGTGACCACTCTTAAGACGGGTTTAGAAGACTCTGAATGTGCTGTTGGTGAAAGGTTGGGTATAAAAAAGGGTTCACTGGCACTACTACTATGTATCTCCCAATATGGTACTGAAACCAGCAGTGCTCCTGACACTAGGTGGGTAACTCCTCCGATACATGTGAAGCAAGGGGACTGGGGAGCCAGTTTTCGCTCAGCTGCACCAGCTAACAGACTGAGGGATGAGGAGATAGCGAGTGCCATCTACCCACCTGAGAGAGCATGGCCAGCTGTGTTCTCTCGGATGACAAAGTGGCATGCCTTGGGATTTGAACTCATGATGCCTGAGCGTGCTGCGCTACATGTTGAATAAAAAATATATAGATTTGATTGCATTGTAATAAAATTTGACACTACTATTGCATTCAACTTTAGAAAGAGGCAGTATCATGATATATATTGTATAGTTGCAGCATGGATCTTCATTTGATTTATCTGGATTTATTTTTCTTTATTATTGTCAGGCCCTCGTTATCACGGCCTCCCCCGGGGCGATCCCGAGCCGCCGCCCACAGGCCCAAACAAGGACTTCCGCCTTAGTTACGGCACGGTCGTGTAATGTGTGTTTGGTTCAGTTCATTTGTGTTCATGTGTGTTTTGGTTCTGTTGTAATCATTCATTGTTGAGTTCATATGTTTCACCTGGGACTGGGGGTACTTAGGGAGCCTTAACCCAATGGTTTGACGCCAAGAAATGTATCGTTTGGGACCTTGAGGTCGCCCGAGAGGTTCTCCATACTATTAGAGATGTGTTTGGCCAGCTTCTGCTCGGTGTCCTTATTCAGAAGCAGGTCATCCTGCTATCTGTGTTTTCTATGAGGCTCGGTTACTCACTGTCAGGATTCACTGGCTACCCACGTCCCGGATAGGCTGCTAAGCACGCTGCGGTTCCAGGTTTGGTTGGCCTAGCCGTTTTTGCTCAGTAGCTGGTCCCCCAGCTCTACCCCCTTTGTTGTTATAGCACCGTTCCAGCGCATTTTAACGTTAACCCCTGTTTAGCCCAGGCTCTTTTGGTTTTCCCCCCAGCGCTAGCCACTCGCACCAGCTCAGCTCCCAGTCCCACGCTCGTTTTGTTTCGCCCTCTTGTTTGTCACGTTTGTGTTGTGTTTATGTTTGTACCCCTTAGTTGCTGCATCATTTGCCTCGTTTT
This sequence comes from Salminus brasiliensis, assembly GCF_030463535.1. NCBI lineage: Eukaryota > Metazoa > Chordata > Actinopteri > Characiformes > Bryconidae > Salminus > Salminus brasiliensis. Next base: position 38,291,842 of record NC_132884.1, on the reverse strand, counting down.
GCCCTTTTTTGTATCCTTGGCTCTTCTTAATAAACAGCTTGCTTTGACTCCATCTCTGCGAGTGTTCATCCCTCTGTGTCTGGCCTTGCATGCCATGACAATTATTTGAAAATACCAGTTGGTTTTTACATTGTGTGGACATTTCATAATAAGTGGACCAATAGAAATGCTCCAAAATGACGTGGAATTAAATGTCTTAAGTTAGGAATATTTCTAGGTTAGTTAAAATTTTAGAGATACCGTTTTCTTGGTCCGTTGAAAGTGATATTAAGATGTTGTGCTTTTAATGCCAAACAAGTAGAAGCAGAATTTCCAGAAGCTTTGGATGAATGGAGATACTTTAGGGTCAGGTGTCATGTATGAAAATAGTGGTTTGCAGTATTTCACATGTTTTCCATATTAAGCAAATAACCTTGTTGCTTGTTGCCACCTGGTTCTGTTGGAATCAGGACTTTACTTCTCCTGCACTCGATGTGAAACTTTCACTCTGACATTTGAGCATTTCTCCCTGGCGTGTGGTGAGGTTTCATCTGCTGGTCTGGAAATTGGTTCCCTGCTTATTACTCCGCTGTCACCTTTCAGGTTTGCTTTAATCAATTCCGTATTGATTGAGTGGGCAGCTGGGGTAATAACTCTGCCTGGGGATCGTTGAAAATGGCCTCTGTGTTGGGTCTTGTGCTGTGTTTTGCAGGACTGTGGGCAGATTTTAGGGAATTAGGGTTTTAACGTGTTGTGTTTCGGTGTCTTGTGGCACACTGTTTATTTATAGCTGGAGTCTGCTGTTGGTATCGGGGCGACCAGGGACATTACATCATGATCAGATGAAGAGAGTCAGGGAAGGTCAAGCATCATCTGTTCAGGCTTTGCTGACACTGAGCTGATGGGGCTGTGGCTAATATGATGGCTTTATTCAGTTGCCATTAGCTTTTAATTGGGAGAGAACACCTTAAACAGCTGGTGGGGATCTTTAGAGTGATAATAAATCAATGGAGAAGAATATTTTGAGAGAAATTTGAATGTAAATGAAATGTTTGGCAAATGTGATACAGAAAGGAAACGACTGGTTTGGCTCTTATGTGTTTTTTTAACCTGATCCGCTACAGGCTACGTCTTCTTGTTATTAGGCTTCCCCATAATTTGTCCTTCAGAGTTTCTGAGGCAGAACCACTAAGCTTCCACAAAACCTTCATATGCACCTGCTCACATTCCTTTGTTGTTGTTGTTCATTAGGAATGATAACTCATTTTATCCGCTCTTTTTCATTCATCTACTTGTCCAGTTTCCCTCCAGTAGATCTTGGATTTTACCAACTTTCAGGATTATACTTTCAGATTTCCTGTGTGGTTCTGAATGATGATGCAAATATCAGATTTTAAAACCTCAATCCCTTCCTTATCCCCTTTTTTAATACATGTATGTTCTTCCCATAGATTCAGATCATATTTTAAAGCGCACTTTTGTTTCATCTACAGACAGATTTGACAGATATCCTCCTTTTTTAGCAGCTTGACACTTACATTTACATTGTATTTAAGGCATTTAGCAGACGCTCTTATCCAGAGCGACTTACAAAAGTGCTTCACTGTTTACTCAAGAATAACTTCAGCTAGTTTGAATAGACTAATAATTCAAAGATACTCTAATCTCAGACTCTCTCAGACTAAACACAAGTCAGTATGGAGACCATAATACTCTACTATTTGCCCAAGTATTCTCAGAAGAGGAGGGTCTTCAGTCTGGGTTTGAAGACAGCGAGTGTTGGACTCTGCCGTTCGGACACCCAGGGGAAGTTTGTTCCACCACTTCGGTGCAGGACAGAAAAAAGCCTGGACGCCTGTCTTTCATGGATTTTGAGGGAAAAAGGGTCTGAGTAGTGCGCCCCTAGTGGTTGAAAATTCAGTTTTGCTGCAGAGAATGTACCTCAGCCTCAATTGATGATTAAATATGAGGATTGAGGATTCCCCCCTCTGTTACATAGTGGGGGGCTGTGCCCTTCTGGATATTGACATCCCCACTCGATGTCAATATTCGTTTTCACGGTATCGGTATTGAAATAATGTATTAATGAAAGTACATGTAAAATATCTACTTTTAAAAATGAATATGAAATCTACAAGAATTCTCCATTAATCAATTGATTAATTTTTTTAAACAAAAATAGTAACAAATCGGTGGGATTTTCTGTTTGGGGGCTTTTTTTTCAATGATTAAGTAAATCTACACAGTATCATAACCATGAGCTTTCATACTGTTGGTATACCTGCTGATATTGAGGATGGGTCATTTTACAGACAACAGTTATTTTTATTATTCTCAGATCGTCAAGTGAGAGTTAGAGCTTGGTCTGAAGGTTTAGGTGTTGATTCAAAGAATGAAACTGAAATGTTTATTTAGACAAACAGGCTGTGTTTTCTTATATCCCTCTATTATCCCATAGAAACCCCCGCTTGAGTTTTCAGTCTATAACTTACAAACCTGCTATACTGACATACTGAAGTATCAGCAGATCCACATTTCATGCTGGCAGTACTGATCATGCTTATCATCATCTAACTAGACTATCATTGGCTTCACTTCCATTGGTTCTACAGAAGCTGCAGTCGTAAATAAATCACACTCGGTATCGTACTGGTGGCGCTTATTTGTGTAGCCCTTACATCTGTCCATTCGTTTTTGCATAGACCCATTGCAGAATCCCATTCACAACTCAGGACTGACTACTCACGTTCATATTGAGCTGAACATATTGAGCGGTTGATCAATGCACATGACTGCATTCCATATTGATTACACTCGTATCTAACGCTGTCCTTTTTCCGTCTGTGTCATCTAGTAGAAACCCAGTAATTTGGTAGAAGCATTCATTACATTTTGTTCCAAAGCTGACAGCAAGCGCTGAATGTTTCTTCTTTGTAATTCCCATGTCGTTTTAAAAAGCTTTGGCAAGATCGGTCACAAGGTGACCTGAAGGGAACTTGAGGGGACTTGGGGTTGAGCTGCCTGCAGAACGTATTGTGAAGTAAGAGCAAGACGAATTGAAGGACTTCATTTCTGCACCCCTACGTCTCCAGCTCCCTTTCTTCTTCTCTGCACGACAACAAGTCACATATCTGTCAAATCCGTCAAATGGGACAGTGGTGTTTATGGGGCAGTGGTGGCTCAGCGGTTAGAGTGCCGGGCTGTTGATAACAGGGTTGTGGGTTCAATTCCTGGGCTTGGACCCAATTCAGCAGTTCAAGCTGCTAATGTTGGGCCCTTGAGTAAGGCCCTTTACCCTCTCTACTATCCGGGCGCTGGAGTTGGCTGCCCACCGCTCTGGGGGTGTGTGTATTCCCTGCCCCTAGTTCACGTGTGTGTGTGTGTCACTACCACAGCTGGGTTAAATGTGGAGGACACATTTTGCTGTACAGTGACAAATACGTGCACCTTTACCTTTAAATCTCCAACGTTACACAGATGTTGGGATTTTGTTTACCTAACCCCATGACTTAAATCCACCAATGAGTGTCTCAACAGCATCAGAATTTCACGTTATGTGGGCGTTAACGTTACGCTAACATTTTTACATTAATTAAGTTTAGCAGACGTTGAGTTTTGGTGTCCGTACCTCACCACTAAAAGTTGGCGTTTTACTTCAGTATGACGTTGACGTGACATTTGGAAGACGTGGGATTTTAATTATTTAACACAACTTTAAACCGACGAAATACAAACGTCAGCTAGTCGTCACTATTCTCATATTCTACGTCAAATCGATGTTGGCATTAGACGTTGTTTGGACGCTGAATTGTGGTCACCTGACGTCACGGCCTTCATTTGGGCACCTAATACAGTTTATCGATGTTGGTGGCCAGCTAGGTTTTAGATCTAGGTTCTCTAAATAACCATTTGGAAATAGAGATGATGTGTGAGTGTGAAGAACCTTCGAACTGATGAAGAACCTTTACATAACATGAAGATTCCTTGAAACCTTTGAAAGGTTCTTCACACACTCACACGCTTATAGTAAAATAGATATATAAAATAGTTCTCTAAGGAACCAATAGTGGTTCTCCTGTGGCATCACTCACGGTTTAAATGTCAGTAATTTTCCAGCACCAAAATGGTTTTCATACCCTGACATAATCTTAAATATTATTTTTTCCCGGACAATTGAATCTCTTTTGAGATACACTACATGGACAAAAGTATTGGGACACCTGCTCATTCATTGCTTCTTCTGAAATCAAGCATATTAAAAAGAGTTAATCCTGCTTTCGTTGGAGAAACTGTCTCTACTGTCCATGAAAGAAGGCTTTCTACTAGATTTTGGAGGAACATTGCTGCAAGGATTTGATTGCATTCAGCAACATTAGTGCGTTATTCAGGTCAGTATGATTGTTGGATGATGATCACCACCTCACCTCATTCCCAACTTCCTGTCACATCCCAAAAGTACTGAATGTAGAGAGAACATAGTTCTTCCACTGCTCCACAGCTCAATCCTGGAGGGCTTCATATTCCTCTAGCTAGCTCACGCCTGGCATTAGACAGCATGGTGCCAAAAGGTTCATGTTGATCTGCTCCAGGGAGTCCTAATCTATTGGCAGTACTTCTCTACAGGGACTAGACACAAACATTTGGCTATATAGTAGATGTTCCTTGAAGCTAATTAAAGAGAACTGAGGTGAACCAGGCAGTTAAAGTAGTCTGGAAGTCGTTCTGGGGTTCGTAGGATCTATTCCTCTGTGATCTGCAGCTGTTTCAGAAGGCTGTTGCTTTTGTGCCTGCTTGAAATGATTGGCAAGACATCTAGAGAATACAAATGTGGCCCAAAATTGAGTCATCCACAGAGTCATCTGCTGAGTGTGATTGTAATCTCTGCACTGTTGCATCTCATTAATTAACTCCAATTTGCTAAATCTCATTAGAGCCTTAGAGCACTTTAGAGAACTCAGTTGGGTGATTATCAGATATTCAGAATAGGGAAGCAAAGATGGCTCCCATGGCTCAAATGGACTGAACTCTGACCTCTCGTGTGTCTCCAGGCAGGCCAGAGTTGGTTGATACAGTTATCGGGTAACAGAAAAGCCTGAATAATTGATCGGCAGCCAGGGCTATATTTAGAGGAGAGGATATGACATGGGCTGCAGTATTTGACTCTCAAGGAAAAGTGGCCGTCTGTCGTCTGGTCTGAAGGGGTGGGCTTTGAAGTTCAGCAATTCTCATTGAAGCGAGAGCCCTGCATTTAACCCCCTTTAGCTTCTAGCACCTGCAACTTGTGACTTGAGTGAAATCCAATGTTGGGGATTCTGTGTTCCAGCAGTCTCACTGTGAAACAGGACCAGGGTTGTGAGTGTTAGCAGCAAGCCTGGCCGGGTCGGAGAATGGCGAATGCGATACCCAGAGGAGAGTGAGATGAGCTGGCTGTGCAGCCCGTGAGCTGGGGCAGGTCTCGTTTTGCTGTCAGAGTAGATGCATGCAGTAGCAGCAGCTTTGGTGACCTTGGGTGCATTGATCTGCAGCAACATGAATGCTGCAGTGGAGGGGGGTGCTGCAGTGATGCAGCAGTTTAGCGAGTCAGAGGTTAGAATATGGATCCAGTCATTATAGATTTCTGTGTGTCAAGTCGTATACATTAGGTGGGACTTCCGAGGTGTTCTTGATTGCCTAATATGTTCTAGCCCCAGTCAGAGTCATTTAATATTCAGTGGCTAATGTTTAAGAGACAGCACAGCACAGTGCCCACATATTCCAGGCTCTAAATTCACCCAATGGTCTGTTTTTATATATTCAGGGTCATTCTTTTCATCATAGGTGAGTGTAGAAGTCATAGAGTTCACTCGTATATTATATGAATGTCCCTCTTGGTGGTTGTAATAGAGCACAGTTTAGAAGAACTAACAGTGAGAGCTAGCCAGGGGGCCGGGGGGGGGGGAGGTTTAGCAACACCTTAGCAACCACCTAGCAACTGCTAAGCAAAACCTTAGCAACTGCCTGGAATACCACAGCAACCATCTAGCAAGCACTTAGCAAAACCTTATCAAGCACATGGGATACAATAGCAGCTGCCTATTAACACCTTATCAACCACCTGGGATACCGTCTCAACAGTACAGCGACACCACAGCAACCATTTGCAAACACCTTAGCAACCACTTTGGAGACCGTAGCAAACACCTAACAACACCTCAGCAACCACCTTGGATACCATAGTAACTGCCTAGCAACACCATAGCAACTGTTGAGCAACAGCTTAGCAAGCACCATGGGTACTGTCACAATAGCCTGGCTACACTTTAGCAACCACCCAGCAAGATCACAGCAAACACCTGGGATATCAGTGAAACAGACGGCCATGCAACACCATATCAATCACTAAGCAACCCCCTAGCAACTACCTGGGATAGTATAGCAACCGTTTAGCAACTACCCCATACACTTTGACAACTTTCTTTCTGGTTGAACTTGAAGTGTGTTCTGTGCGTTTTTACATTTTGTAAACTCGGTTTTTGAACTTCAATAAAAAGTATGTGTAGATGGTGACAATTCTCTGCAGAGTACGATACTGTACCGATGTGTTTAGTGTTAAGCAAAGTAGCTTGATCCTGGCTCTCAGCCCTCAGCTGATTTTTATTCATCTGCTTTAATAAACTGCACGTCTAGCATTGTAGCAGTACAGGGTGTATGCAGCATCCGTGTGTATGTAGAAACTGGCGAAGCGCTAGCAGTCCTTGTATGTGGAGAGCCGTTCTCTCTTCGAGGATGTGCTCAAACTTTGAGTGCTGTGAGTTTGTGGAGGGGTGTGTGTGCTCCAGGCGTGCTTGAGTTTAAGCCGCTGTGCTGGTGCAGTGGAATTTTACTGAGGCTGGCCTGGCTGCCTCTGGGCTGTGTGTCTGTTCTCACTGCCTACGCTTTCCCAAAGCTGCCAGCGTGATCAATCACTGCACACTCTCCCACCTCCCTCCATCTGTTCACTCTTCTTTAACTGGTTGACAAACAACACACAGTACCGGTCAAAGGTTTTAATACAACAACCGCATTTTTTAAATAATGGTAAGGGCCATTATTAAGCTAACGTTGACCCCCTGTTCATTGAAGCAGCTTTACAAACTCTCAGTTAGTTCTCATGAGATGCTCTTCCAACAGTCTTGAAGATGTTCTGTGTTCAGCGTTCTAAATAGAAATGGTCACTGTCATGTAAAAACCTCACATCTCCAAAATAGCAACTTTACAGGAGAAGGGAAAAAAAACTTTCGGAACTTTTAATGGAAAAATATTTTATTCCAAGTCATTTGGAGTGTTTCTATTGGTTCATTTATCAGGAAATGTTTGACACAGTGTGAAGCACAACTGCCAGATTCATATTATGTCAAAAAGGAAAAATGTGACAGTGGCGATATACACTGATGCGCCATAACATTAGTACCAGAAGGGGAAGTGAAAAGCATTGATTATCTTCATCTACAGTGGCTTCATCTGTCAAGGGGTGGGATCTGCATATTAGGCAGCAGGTGAAAAGTCAGTTCTTGGTGGTGATTAAGATGTTAAAAGCAGGAAAAATGGGCAAGCGTAAGAATCTGAGCCACTTCGACAAGAGCAAAATTAGTGATGGCTAGATGACTGGGTCCGAATCTCTCCAAACCATCAGGCAGGTCGTGTGGGTTGTTCCTGGTATGCAACGGTCAGTACCGAAATCCTAATAGGCAAGTCTATTCACTCGGTGGACATTTTTGCAACGCCGCCGGGCAATTATTTCCAGTCATACGAGACCAGGCTTCAATCTTTATGAACAGGGAGAGACCTCCTCATTTATAACCTCTCTGTTAGTACCTACCAAAAGCTCTCTGAAAAAAGGACAGCCAGTGAAATGGCCACAGGGTCATGGACACCTAAGGCTCATTAATGCAATCCTACCTCCCAACTTACAGGACTTAAAGGATCTGCTGCTAACGTCTCATTGCTAGATACCACAGGACACCTTTAGAGGTATTGTGGAGTCCATGCCTCGACGGGTCAGATCTGGTCAGATCAGGTTTTGGCAGCACAAGAGAACTTACGCAATATTAGGCATTGGTGCTGGTCGGTTTTCTGACCAATTGGCAGTCTCAGAGAGATCTTCAGTCTGTTACATTTAAGTGACGTGGTCCTAGTAATAGGAATTATTGAGAAAACTGGAGAGTGTAACGTATATCCAAGTGTTATCAAGAACAGAAACAGTTCTGAACAGATCCAATAAAGAAGTGCAATCCCTAACCATTTCATTCAGATATTCAGAGGACTGTGAGGACATCACATCACTGTCAGATAACTTATCTGATGCTCTTCAGGTGACGTTCAAAGTCTGAGAGCAAGAAGGTAATGCAGCTCTTTATCTACAGCCCACAACTATAAAGCAGTGCTATATTAGGTCAGTGAAGAATGCAGTAAAGGCCTGATGTAACCTCAGATAAACATGGTGACGGGTCAAGTGAGGCTGCGCAGTGCTGATGTGTTCCCTTTTAAACTGAGGATTAAATAATCTTAAACTTCTCAGTATTGATATCAGTCATATCACTGTTCCACTTCTATCGAGGAAACATTTGTCATATTGTACATTTTACCAACTCACGCAAAAACCTTATATGTCAATTTAATGCAGTTATTTAATTCATTTATTTATTTTTATGAATTTTTTAAAAGTATAATTTGCCCAATTTGAATGGCCAATTATCCAGCCCTTGCATACTCCCCAATTGCAGGCAATGCCCCCGTCACTAGTGAGGGCGGACCAACACGTGCCCCCTCCGATGCATGCAGAGTCAACTCTCTCATTTTTAATCTCCGGACAGTACGGAAGCGCTGCATACCTGGCTTTGATGGACCAGCCTGCAGACGCCAGTGACAGTGAGAGAGCACCCTCCACCCACCCTGGAAGGAGCAAGGCCAGTTGTGCTCTCTCTGGCCCTTGGCTGCTGATGGCAAGCAGCATGACCAGGATTTGAACCAGTGATCCTCTGATCATGGTGACAGCGTCTAAGTCCGCTGGACCACCCAGGGCCCTAAATATAATAATTATTATAATTATTTAAATTATTTATTTATTTATAAGTATTTATTTATTTTTGAATAAATTCACTCCCATCTCACGCAATGTCCCGACACTAGTGAGGGCGGACCAACATACGGCCCCTCGGGCGATAATGATAAAAATCTACATATATAGATATATAAATTTACTCATAACATATATATTTATATATCACTCCAGTACAACACATAGTTATCCATCAATACTCTCTCTCTCTGTCCCGCCCCTCGCTCGCCCACCGCCCTAAGCTGTCAGAACTGCTCAAGCAGAATGTGATTGGGTTCCCCCTCTGCCATTCACATGCACAGATGTGCGCACACACACCCTCACACGCACTCGCACACACTCACTCGTAATCTCACAGCAACACCCGCAAAAAAAAACCTGCTTTGGAACCCTGCTTTCCGAATGCATCCCATCCTGGGTGGACTTGGTCACTCCAGCAGGTTCTGGTGGATGATTTGAGGTGGACAAGTGCCTGATTAGTCAGAGAGGAGGAGCAGGAGTGGAACAATTACAGACGTCTTAGGAGAAGAGACCTAGTGATTGGTGTTGGGAGGGAAGCCCCATGTGCGAGGGTCTACAGGCAGCTCCTGTCCTGGTCTAATGGAGGAGAGCTGGTAAGCGTCTATTGTCACGGTGGTGCCTCTGTCTTGTGGGGCTACTTTACATTTCAGCTTTGTTTTTCTTCTTTGTCCTCCGTGCTGCTGGTTTCGCAGCAGCGTCTGAGACCAGAGAGTGAATGTGCCTTGAATGGGAAGGGAGGACGGTGGGGGGGACTTTGTTTGGGTGTGCTGGCGGGCTGTGTTTTGTCTGTGATGAAGTGAAAGCTAAAGCTGTGGCTGTGGGGCGCGTGACTCACTCGGGCTCAGGCTCCTCTGCAGCAGGCAGGCGTTTCAGGCTTTTGCTGTGTGCTACTGATCTGTGTGATGATGTTCTCCTTATTATTATGCTTCTGTGCATGAAGGTACCTTCACCAACACACTTAACCACATGCTAAAGGCTAACAAAGGTATGAAAAGCTTGGGTTGGAGGAGACGTGGCATACAATACATGTGCTGAATGACTCCAGCATGATTCTATAGTAGCCTGCAGCTTCATAGGTTCTAAGCAGGTAAGATCTGCTGTGTCCGGAGTGATTGTTGGATGTTCTCCATTCATTCTTTCACCCGAAGAGTCATTTCGGAGTCAGATCTGATGAGCCCCCCGATCTTCATCTTGAACATCACCGTCTAACCCAAGTTAACGCAGTGTTTCCCTTGTTTTCTTCATGCCATGTTCATTTGCGTCCCCCTCAGGCCAGAAGCAGCTGAGAGGCGAACACTTGCTGTGAGCTAAGCTAGATAATAGATGGGATGTTTTAGTAGCCACGCTTACATGCTTTTGTCTGCCAAACCAGTGAGGCTCATGTAGTTACTGAACAAAAGCTCCCCTGGGCCACTGGAGTGGATTAACCGAGCATGAGGTTGGGAAGGTGCTACACTTCAGCACGCGCCAGAGGCTCTCCTGTATCGTGAATCCAGCTTCTTCAGAATCCCACCGCTTCCCCAGGCAGGGTCCCGGCTCATTCCCGGCTCATTCTGTCCTTTGTTTTTCCCCTCTGTTCTTTTGTCTCTTTGAAAGTGTGTTACCCTGTCGGCTTCGACTGACCCAAATACTTCTGTTACCCCTCCCCCTCTACTACCCACCCCCCCGTCATTTACAAGAGCCCCGCCTCCTCTATGCTCTTAAATCACAAACCATTGTCTGTTGGCAGTCCTGGATAATTCAATTACGTCATCTGATCTAATCGTGCACTTTCATTTTCATTGATCTGAAACAGCCACCTGGGACAAAATGATGATGAAGGTCTCTTTTAAAGGACACTGACTTATTAGGGAGGAGCGAGGAAGAGTCTATTTGTGGAGTTATTCATGAGGTATTAGCATTTACTCTTAGAAATATAGACGCCAGACAAGTGATGGCATAGGAGGACCACTTTGGGGTTCTTGAAGGAGTATTTAGTTGATGGTGCTTTACAAGTGGCCAATTTTATGGACCCAGAAGTGGATCTTCTTTTATTCTCAAGACACTTTTTATTTTCCGATGTAATACTGATAGCGATGTTGAGATTTTGACATTGACCTAGTATTTGTATGAAAACTACTAAACTTTATTGTATTTTATGATTTAATCATATTTACCCATTATTTTTTATTTATTTTTTTCTTCTTCTTCTTCTTCTTCTTCTTCTTCTTATTTATTTATTTATTTATTTATTTATTTATTATTATTATTGTCCAGATTGTTTTGTGTGCTACATGGTCTTGGATCTCTAGCCACTCACTGACTCAGCGGTTAGAGCTCCAGGCTATTGATGACAGGGTTGTGGGTTAGATGCCTGGGCTCCCTTTCTGCTTCTCGGGTGCCCACCGCTCCGGGCACATGTGCTCACAGTCACCATGTGTGTGTCACTGGTGTGAATGTGTGTGTGTTCACTGCAAAGATGGGTTAAAGGCGGAAGCCAAATGTATATCCGAAATGTCTCCGATATTGTATATATATCTATATATATCTATCTATCATATATATATAAATATATATATATATATATATATATATATATATATTATTGTTTTCCCCTAATTTAATTCAATTTCTTTTTTGTACTTTTAACTAAATTTCCAATTTACCATTTTCCGCTGATATCGTCTTGATCCTCTTGACCCATTAATACCCATCCAATTTGCCATCTGTAACCAGTAGCTGACTCAGTTTGGGTCGTAGTCTCACCCCACCACGCTGTACCTACTGCATTGTTTCACATGACTAACTTGTGGTCTTGCTCTCATGTCAGATCATCTCAGCCATGCTTACTTAACAGTGTCTGAAACAACACTGTATGCAGAGCCCAGTGCTTACAGGTGCATTGATCCACTCTGTTGTCTAAAGTGGTCTGGAAGGGAAATCAATGAGCCATTATCAGAGTTATGGGACTAAACAGCAGAGCTCAGTCAAAGCCTGCATGTTATGCCACCAGTGAAAACAGGGCGCTCAAAGCGATGGCTGCTGTAATCTTTATGAAAGGGAGGACTGTGTGTAATATGAGACTGTAGATTAATATCACCCCCTGTTTGTTGAGTTGTGTAGATGGTGTGTGGTGGTGTCAGCTGTTTAATCAACTCCTCTAATTAGCTGCTAATCAGGAAAACAACTCAAATCGCTCGTTCATTGTTTCTTCTATAATCAAGGGTATTCAAGAGTTTCTCCTGCTTTTGTTGGAGTAAATGTCTCTACTGTCCAGGGAAGTTTTTGAGGAGCATTGCTGTGAGGATTTGATTGCACTGAGAGACAAAAGCATTAGTGAGGTCATGCCCAACTCCCTAACTTGTGGAGCACCATCCATCATTCTGGAGAACACAGTTCCACTTCTCCACAGCTCAATGCAAATCTGTTTTGTAATCTCTCTAATATCCAACATATATAAAGAAAATAGAAAAATAAATTTATATATATAAAAAAGAAAACAAATATACATATATACAGTGAGTCCAAGAAGTATTTGATCCCTTGCTGATTTTCTTTGTTTGCCCACTAATAAAGACACTATCCTTCTGCACTTTTAATGGTAGATATATTCTAACATGGAGAGACAGAATATCAAGACAAAAATCCAGAATATAATTTTAAAGAATATATTTTAATTAATTTGTATTTCAATGAGGAAAATAAGTATTTGATCCCTCTTGCCAAACACACTCAATACTTAGTGGCAAAGCCTTTGTTTGCAAGCACAGCGGTGAGACGTTTGTTGTAGTTAACCACAAGTTTAGCACACACACCAGGGGGAATTTTGGCCCACTCTTCTTTGCAGATCCTCTCTAAATCATGAAGGTTGGTGGGCTGTCGCTTGGCAACTCTGACCTTCAGCTCCCTCCATAGATTTTCGATCGGATTGAGGTCTGGCGACTGGCTGGGCCACTCCATGACCTTAATGTGATTTTTCTTGAGCCAATCCTTTGTTGCCTTTGCTGTATGTTTAGGGTCGTTATCATGTTGGAAGACCCAACCACGGCCCATTTTCAGATCCCTGGCAGAGGGGAGGAGGTTGTCCCTCAGGATTGTGCGGTACATGGCTCCATCCATCTTCCCAGTGATGCGGTGAAGTAGCCCTGTACCCTTGGCAGAGAAACACCCCCAAAACATTATGCTTCCACCTCCATGCTTGACGGTGGGCACAGTGTTCTTGGGGTCATAGGCAGCATTTTTCTTCCTCCACACATGGCGGGTGGAGTTGAGGCCAAAAAGTTCAATTTTGGTCTCGTCTGACCACAAAACCTTCTCCCAATAACTTGGTTCATCTTTCAAATGATCATTGGCATACTTGAGGCGCGCCTCCACATGTGCTCTCTTCAGCAGGGGTACCTTTCGGGCACTGCAGGATGTGAATCCATTGTTGCGCAAAGTGTTGCCAATTGTTTCCTTGCAAACTGTGGTCCCAGCTGCCTTCAGGTCATTTGCTAACTCCTGCCGAGTGGTTGCAGGACGATTTCTGACTGTTCTCAGCATCATTGCCACCCCACGAGGCGAAATCTTCTTTGGAGCACCGGGCCGAGGTCTGTTGATTGTCATGTTATACTCTTTAAACTTTCTGATAATTGCACCAATAGTTGTTACTTTCACATCCAACACCTTACTAATCTTTTTGTAGCCCATTCCAGCTTTGTGAAGGTCAACAATTCTGACTCTGAGGTCCTGTGACAGCTCTTTGGTTTTACCCATGTTGGAGACTTGAAATCTGTGTGATCTGTCTGATTCTGTGGACAGGTGTTTTTCACACAAGTGATTAGTGAGAACAGGTGGCTTCAGGTCAGGTAACAAGTTGATTGGGAGTGTCTAACTGGTCTGTAAAAGCCAGAACTGCTAATGAATACTAAGGGATCAAATACTTATTTCACTCCATGAAATACAAATCAATTAATATATATTCCTTAGATTTATTTTCTGGATTTTCTTTTTAATATTCTGTCTCTCCATGTAAGAATACATCTACCATTAAAAGTATAGAATGATCATGTCTTTATTAGTGGGCCAACGAAGAAAATCAGCAAGGGATCAAATACTTCTTGGACTCACTGTATATATATAAATGAATAAATAAAATAGAAGTAAGAGATATCAGAGATGAAGTAAGACAAGTAAGAGATAATTAATATATGAAGACAAAAATATATACACATAGAAATATATATATACATAATAAAATCTTACATTTTTATTAATACCCTTGGTTTTGGAAGAAGCAGTAAATGAGCAGGTGTCCCAATGCCCTTGCCCATATTGTGTATGTATATGTTTGCTTATTGTCCTGGTTGAGGGTCCGAATAGCTTGCGTGAAAAAGAGTATTCTTTTTTTAATCAGCATAAAGTAAGATGTTGTACAGTAAAGCACTCTTATTAATTTAGTATGAACAGCTTTATTATAAAACACTTGTACAAGCTTATTATCTTCTTTTTGTGCAGTGCATGGTGAAGTCCGCTCCGCTGCAGTCATCTCCAGTCTCGAACCTGTTCTGCCAAACCTCACAGCATGTCTGGTGCCTACGATGAGACTGCAGGCCCTGATGAGGCCACAGACAGCTTCTGGGAGGTCAGTTACACATTCACAGCTTACGGATAGTGTTTCAGTATTTGAGTTAAGCTAGTAAAGTGTTACTCACCTCAAATATCAATCAGCTAAGACTTGTTGGAGCTATGAGGCCAATCCAGCAGAACCAAAACAGAGCTGCAAAACGGGCCGATTCCAAAACCCCCAAAACTGTTACATCACAGTCTTGTTATATTCACACCCCCAAATTCACATACACTCAATCCACCCACTAGCGAAAGCCCTAATCAAAGCTGTTGAAACAGTAAAACGAAACGGCAACTTCAGGAGAATATGCTGTTTCTGACCCTGGAGAGCAGCACCGGACTTGCTAGTTATAGGAATACGAGAACCAGGCCTTATGACTGTGGCCAGTGTGTGCAGAAGGGGAGCTCAAATTTGGCACATGATAAAGCAAAAGCTAAGGGATGCAAATGGGGATTGAGGCAAAGCTAAACGCTAACTATAGTTTTACCATCATATCTCCCCATCGTTTGCTCCCTCCAACACGGACTGGACTCCCTCAGCTGAACTAAACTGGAGCTAAACACACATCAGAAGGGAAAACTCTGGCTTATGTTTTTTTAATGGTAAGACTTGTGAAAGCCACACCCGGGGAAGTGAGTGGGGGCAAGGCTAAAAGCTTACTGGCTATAATCTCTTTAGCTTGTTAACAGCATATCACATTGAGAGGGCACACCGAGAGGACAGCAGACTCTGGCATTGTGTCGTAAACCAGCCAGTAAAAGTAAAGTAACAGGGTGGTAATTAGGCCTGAATAACAAATATCATCTTTTTTTTTTAGCTAAAGTCACATACATACTATTTATACTTCAAAGAACTACTTAAAATACTCAATAAATACATTCTTTGGCACATGTATGTGCACTGTGATAGTGCATGACCTGCCGTTAGCTATAGGACAGAGGAGAGGTACCTCACCTAACTAAAAGCAGTAGCAGCAGTCATCCTTAGGCTCTATTTTTGTCCGTTGCTTAATACTTAATAGCTTAATAGCATTTTGTATGAAATGTTCATGAGTTTCTTGTTGTGTTCAGTTTTTAGTGTCCAGGTTTTACCTCTTGCTGAGTGGGCTCTTTCTGTCTCTCAGGTAGGGAACTACAAGCGCACAGTGAAGCGGATCGATGACGGTCACCGGCTCTGCAATGACCTGATGAACTGTATCCATGAGCGTGCCAAAATAGAGAAGGCCTACTCACAGCAGCTCACAGACTGGGCCAAGAGATGGAGACAGCTGGTGGAAAAAGGTGATAATTCTAAGGTTAAGGTTAATATGAAAAATTAATATCACAATAGGGCACATTGAGTAAGCCTGTAAAAGGATGGCACTGCTCCACAGACTGGTAGTGTAGTGGGAGCTTGTGAAGGCAGAACTTATTATGCTTATTATAGAGCTTATTATTAAATAGCAGGTTGTGTCAAGTAACAAGTAAAATTGTAAAAAGGTCTGTAGTTCAGTGTGCACTGTAATAAATGTCATCAAGCCATGTTATGAAATAAAAATATTGGGAGGAGAAACAAGACTGAAGGTTCTCCTCCAAATCTCACATCCAATGAATACCATATTTACCATTTACGTGTCCATGACAAGTCTTCGCAGCCCTCCACCACCCTGTCACCTCTCCTAGCTTTTAGCTCCTAGCTCCACTTATCAAAGAAGGGGGTTGGCTTCCTACCACAAGCAGGAGCCACCTGAACTCCAGCCCAAAAGTTCTCTCGCTTCTCTTCTGCCTCCTCCCAAATATGCTGATGGTGTGGTCAACTTAGTTTTCACCTCTGAATCTCAGTTCGGTCAGCAATCCATATTGAGAGGAAACCTCAAAACATTAGTGAGTGATCTGCATGTAAAATTGATTAAATATTGTGTAAGATGTGTACTATGTGGCTCCACCCCCCCTTGTTTACCTGTTTACTGTTTATTCCCATCTGCAGGTTAGGTGTCATCACATGACATCCTAGACTGGGAGGCTTTCGACAATGGAGCTCTGAGGCCTTGCTGGAATTTCAAATTATGATCTCCTCAGACTTGATGATGAGCAGCAGTTAGATCGTAGGGCCGGTCTAGAGCTGTGAAACTACACTACATACAAACACAATTCTGAGTAAATTTACCTCCCCTTCTTTCTCACACAGAAATGTACATGACTTCAAGGCTCTAGGGAGGAGCAACTGTCTAACTGCCTGCTTGTCAAGAGACATTTAGGAGATCATAAGTTCAAATCCCATCAACATCACAGTTCTCTAATGTCAGGAGTCTGAGAATAGGAAAGTCTTCCCCCATGTGATAGGAGGAGTTCCAACCTGCACATAAGAATTAACAGAGGGGGGAGGAGCCACAGACTTAACATCTTACACAGTATTTAGTCAGTTTTTTTATTTAACTTAATTCAGCTGCAGATCATTTACTAATGATTTTGAGACTTAACTCAATTTGTATTGTTGACCAAAGTGAGATGTTGACCAGTCTGTAATTTTTTTTTAATCATTTTAAGTTTTAAGTGTCTGATCTATCTGAACTTTGTATCTTCTCTCTGTATTTCAGGGCCTCAGTATGGGACCGTAGAGCGAGCATGGATCTCGGTGATGATCGAGACAGAGAAGGTGAGCGAGCTTCACCAGGAGGTGAAGAACAATCTGCTGAACGAGGATTTGGAGAAGGTGAAGAACTGGCAAAAAGACTCCTACCACAAACAGATTATGGGAAGCTTCAAGGAGACCAAAGAGGCTGAGGAAGGCTTTAAAAAGGCACAGAAACCATGGGCCAAAAAGCTCAAAGAGGTAACAAGAAGTTAATCGCTAATCCATAGATTAATGAAAAGATTTGCTTCAGCATTATTTTCAGGATTGCCATTAGGGGTGGGCAACATTTTTTACCGATATTTTATTGATATTTAACACAGTATGTTTTTATGAGTATATCGTCAATATCACCAATACTTAAAGAACTGAACTGTTCATTACAGAGAGAGTATTTGGGCCTGTTTAATAGGATGGAGTCAGTTAGTATTCAGATAGCAATTTGTTTACATCTGCAGAAACTGGTACATTTTGTATGCAGGCTAAAAATTGCGGAAAAATATTGTAAATAGTAGAAATGTATTTAAACGTTGTGACATATCATATAGTCCAGCCCTAATAGCCATTTAAAAAAGATGGGAGTAACAGTGGTACTCTAATACTAGTGGCAGATCAGTATGTTTCTTTGGCCTAGCAATTATTATTCAGTCTTCATTACATGTTCTGTTAGGAAACTCCGGGCCACATATTTTTTACTGCTGTTTTTCATCCTGTTCTGTTCTGTTCTGGAACTTTTGTACCATTGTGAATTGTCCTTGGTCCTAAATTTGGCCCTTTTTTCACAGTTTTAGACCCGCATCAATACTTTATTGAATCCAACCCGACCGCTGCACAGTTTCCGCTTGCAGTCGGGTGCTAATTGCCTTATTTCAATAATGTCGAAGTCTGCTGTTTTCCCCTCAAATAGGCTTCCCTGCTCTGACCCCGCAGGAATGCAGTCCTTTAGCTCTTTCTGATGGAATGCATGAAGTTGAACGAGTTACTGATTAGCTTATGTTTCTAATCATTAACCTCTCCTTTTGCACTCAATATTCCTGGTAGTTGGAAACAGCAAAGAAAGCATACCACATGGCTTGCAAGGAAGAGAAGCTGGCCTCCACCCGAGAAGCCAACAGCAAGGGAGAGACCTCCGCTACTGCAGAGCAGCAGAAGAAGCTTCAGGAGAAGGTGGATAAGTGCAAAAATGATGTTCAGAAGGTAAGCTTAAGAAACAAAGTGGAAGGAGAACCATATGTTGATACACCACAGGGACAAAAGTTTTGGGACACCATCCTCATTTATTATTTATTTTAGTTTTTTGGAGTAACTGTCTCTACAAGAAGCATTACTGAAACATTACTATGAGGATTTCCTGGCATTCAATGATAAGTGAGTGAGGTCAGGATTTTGGATGATCACTACCTGCTCTTATCCCCAACTCCCCAACTCATCCCAAAAATATTTCCAGAGAATAGAGCTCCACTGCTCCACAGCTCAATGCTGGGAGCATTTTACCCTCTAGCCCATGCCTGGCATTAGGCAGAGGGGGCAATAGGTTCATGTTTATCTGCTCCATAGAGTCCAGGCAGGATGTCTCTACAGGGATTAGACAAGCTGTGTGTGTGCATTGGCACATCTGTGTCAGCAATGGATGCAACTTTATTTAATCCTTTTGATTTTTTTATTTAATTAATTTTTGATAAATCAGTGTGTTCCTATGATCACATAATTTATACTTTACATTTACATTTATGTCATTTGGCGTAAACTCTTATCCAGAGTGACTCTTATTTGAATCATATTTGAATCATCACAGGTAAGAGATTGTAGCGTTAGGTGTTCTGCCCAAGGACTCTTATTGGTGTAGTGTGGTGTGCTTAGCCAGGAAATCACACCCCATGTAGTCCATTGGGGAAGACAATTAAATTACTGTGCTACACATACAACTGAAGACATGCCTTTAAAACCACTAAAATCACAGCTGAAAGACTTCAGCATGGAGGAGTGAGAAACTTTCCCAGTCAATGTCCTTGGTCCTAAATTTGGCTCTGTTTTCACAATTACTAGACCCACATCAATACTCTATTGAATCCAACACGACCGCTGCACAGTTTCTTCTTACAGACGGGGCGCTAATTGCCTTATTTCAATAATGTCAGTGTCTGCTGTTTTCCCTTCAAATAGACTTCCTTGCTCTGACCCCACAGGAATGGAGATAATATAACTAGACCAATGCAACTAAAGAAATGCCTTTGAAAATCACTTGTAAAATATAGCTGAAACACCCAGCTGAAAGAATTCTGCATGGAGGAGTGGAAAACATGTCAGAGAGTTTAATTTAGTTTATGAAACGTCTATTTGAGGTTATTTCAGCCAAAGGGGAACTACCAGCTATTGTGCAATAAAAAGTTACTTCACACCAAAATTATATTTCTATTAATTACATTTTACAAATGATTTTTGATTGTTTATGGATTTAGTCAAATTGCCTCCATCTCTCAGTATTGTTCACATGAAGCTGACCAGATGTTTAAAAAATGTCCAGATGTTTAAAATATGTAAAAAAAAAAAAAAAAAAAACCCAAGGTTTTCGTGGGGTGTCCTCATTTCTTTACATAACAGTATTTAATAGTGCTCATTAATAACTGCTAAATTATGAATGCCACTCACTTTGTTTACCAGATCTTTGGAGTTTGAGCCTTCAAGCCATCCATAGTAGTGCAGTATAAACCCCAAACCACTCATTTGCTGTATGCTGCTTTGATTGAATCCATGATTGTTGCACTCTTCTTCAATTGCAGCTCCTAAACGGCTTTTTCAAAGCAATACCTTTAGTGCATACCGTCAGCGCTCACGACCAAAGAATAAATCAACCAGCAGCAAGCTAATAAAACCATTACTAGTGTGGAGCTCCAGTTCCCAGTTAGTTAATATCATGCAGCTCTAATGTCATGTATCTTCCACTCCAGCTGTTGATTAAGAAAATGAAAAAATCCTGCTTGGCACTTCACACTGTGGGCTAGACAATTAGACACTGACAGTTCACTCTGTTGTAAAGTGAATCCTCCGAGCCATTTAACTCACCATTTATCAAGATGGCAGCTCTAAGTCTGCTGAGAGCACCATGACATCACTGCTCCTCCGCGGGCCGTCTCAGCGTGAAAGAGCGCAGATCCGCTCAATAACGAGCCCTCGGATGCACTACAGGGTCAATTCATTAGCCTTTAACATCAGTCTCCTTACATCAGTCATAACCACTTAACCCTGGCCTAAGCCATGCCAGGCCTGAAATTGTTCTTACTCGAATGAGTCTCGATTGACCCGTGGGCTCACAGTGTGTATGAGTAATGAATTCAATTAAAGAAAATAAAGTAATTATTCATTATGTCTGCAATAATTATCATCACTAAGGCCTCTGCAGTGAGAGCAGTAGGGTGTAGATCTTTACAAAGCCTGTTAGTGCAAAGAAAAGTGTGAGAAGATGAGCCTGGTCCTACTTTAGACTGTTTCTCTAAAAACTGTGTAGTTACACACTTGCAGTCAGTGTAATAACAATGTAATAATTACTATATATATATATATATATATATATATATATATATATATATATACCGTTACCTTATCTTATTACACATTTATATAATTTGACGGCTATAGAGATACACATGTAATTACTAGTGTTGCACTGATACCGATACTGGCCCTTACACACAGTATCGCGATCGGCAATAGAGAGCACTGATACCATGAAGCTTACTGACACCCAAAACTTTATTTTTACGAGATTTTATGTACATTTTGTTTGCAGACTTTATGAAACCAAACCTTTAAACAACCAGTAAAAGCCAGTCATAAATAGTTATTATCATTAAACAGACCCTTAATAGAACTTTTACATTTACAGCACTTTTTGTTTCCAAAAGTTGAGTTTCAGCAGCATGTTTAAAGGCCAGACACTGAAGTTTAGTAGCCTAGTAGTACAGTTTAGAGACGTGAACCTGAATGTGAAATTGCTGCAGAAGCATTTTTTTGGCATTTTTTCAGCACTCTGAAATGTGAGTTTAAACACCAGTTAAAAGCTGTTTGGTCGAGATTAGCAAGATTATGCTTCCGTACCTGCACCTGTGTTTCTGCATTGTGGCAATTTAGATTTTTTCACAGCTCTGAAACTTTTTAAATGTGCAGTTTCTCAACCTGTAAAAACTATTTTTTCAGTCTTATAGTATCTTATTTGGGATATGATATTAAAAAAATACAACCAATAAAAAGTGGAACACTGTAAGTGTCAGGATTTATAGCTGTCTATGGAGGATTATAGTCAGGGTTTTGATATTGGTACTCTGTGTCAACAGATTCTTGAAAATCTGATATTGGTATTGGAAAGGAAAAAGTGGTATCAGTGCATCCGAAGTAATTATTATGTGTAACAGTGAATAAATCACCAGCAATTACATTGTTATTACACAGTTATTGAAGAAATTGAAAGTAAAGTGGAAATTTTGAATACAGTCAAACCCCATGAAAACATTTGTCTGAAACATCTAGATATTTGATCTTCATTTTCACAGTATTGAGCGATGCTGGATATATACCTAAACACATACAACTGACAAAATGGGGGAAAAAGTTAGAACACTACCCTACCACATTTATTACCACTGAAAATATCTAAAATCAGAATCAGGCGCATCCTCAGCTGCAGATGATCAGAACATGGTTGGAGAGGATTATTCTGGAGGAGTCTGTCTTATTTAAACCTCAGACGTTTAGTCTGGTCTGCTTCTGATTGATGGTTGAAGTGAGTGGTGAAGAAGATCACCATCATGGCCAGATCCAGAGAGTTCTCTGAGGCCTTCAGGAAGAAACTTGTAGATGCAGTGGAGTCTGGGAGGGGGGTTAGTTTAAGTTCAGCCCCAGAGCAGACCAGTAAAGAAGTCTCCAACAATCCAAAAATGTCCTCTCAGTGTTTCTCTTAAAGAGAGCTCATTCGTGTGTCATGTTCTGGTTGGCAGGCCAAAGAGAAGTATGAGAAGGCTTTGGACGAGTTGGGCAAATGTACACCGCAGTACATGGAGAACATGGAGACGGTATTTGAGCAGTGCCAGCAGTTTGAGGAGAAGAGGCTGGGCTTCCTCCGGGAGGTGCTGCTGGACGTCAAGCGCCACCTTAACCTCACCGAGAACCAAAGGTCAGCCAGGAGCTTGCCTTCTGTTCGCCATCTGCTTCAAGCCTAATACTATTGTAGCTAACAATGATTGTGAGACAATGGGGCCCAATTAGCCTGTTCACATTTGCATAATGCTAACTGGCCCCTTTAACTGACATTTTAAGCACTATCAGCATATGCTATTGCCTATGTTATTCCTTTTTAGCAAGTTTACGCTTTTGACCAAAACTCACTGCAGTACACTTGATTTTATAATCTAACTGATATGATTTGATTAAAATTCTTAAAGAAACAATTTCATAGATCGTGAAATCCTCACCTTTCCCCTTATTAGAATTATTTAATATTTAAACCTCTCACTGGAGAATATATGTACTAATTAGTGGAATATACTATATTGTTTGTTTTAGGATTTGTACATTAGTAAATGGTTTTAGAGGACCTAGATGGAGATGGACATTTTATACATATAGAAATAGTCCTTTAGAAATTAGTTTTGGGATTTTTACATATAGAAAATATTTTTTTAGAACTTAGTGTTTATAGGGAAGTAGGGATTTTTACATATATAATCAGTCCTTTATAACTTTGTTTGGGGATTTTTGCACATATATAATTAGTCCTTTTTAGTCCATTTAGTCCTTAGTTTTGGGACTTATATAGTCATTTAGGGCTGTATTTCGGGTTATTTGGATTTTTACATATAGAAATTGTCTTTTCGAACTTAATAGGAATATAGTAGGAATATGAGATCAAGGTGACCAGAGTTCAAAACCTGCCTCTTTTGTTTCCACAGCTATGCCACAGTCTACCGGGATCTTGAACGAACCATTACATCCGCCAGTGCCCAAGAAGACCTCAAGTGGTTTAGCAACAACCACGGCCCAGGAATGCATATGAACTGGCCACAGTTTGAGGTATAGTATTTACTGTAGCCTAGAGGTTCATTAATTCCTAATGATTTTGTATGGATGTGTGGGAGTTGTGGGTTTCTGGATGCAACCATAAAAAACAAACCTCCTCCTTAAAGTGCTGATGTTTTTCTAAAGTGAATATAACAGGGAGAAGGTAAAGGTAAAGCACTGTGGATGTGGTGATGCAGTTGTGAAGTGCTCCACCTTTACAGCATGACTCTTCAGTTAAAAATGTACACTTATAAAGGTAAAGGTAAAGGTGCACGTATTTGTCACTGTACTATTTACAGCGAAACGTGTCCTCTGCATTTGACCCATCTGTGGTAGTGAACACACACACACTAGTGAACTAGGGGCAGTGAGCACACACACACACACACCCAGAACAGTGGGCAGCCAACTCCAGCGCCCGTGGAGCAGAGAGGGTGAAGGGTCTTGCTCAAGGACCCAACAGTAGCAACTTGCAGAGCCCAGAAATCAATGTTATTAATGTTATCATTTAATGTTATCAGCCATAACATTAAAACCAGGTGACAAATGAAGTGAATAACATTGATTAAATTATTACATTGATCAGTTTTTGTAGGTGATAAGGCAACCATAAGAATCTAAGACACTTTGACAAGAGCCAAACTGTGATGTTCTAGACGACTGAGTCAGAACATCTCCAAAGCATCAGGCAGGTCGTGTGGGGTGTTCCTGGTATGCAGTGGTCTGTACCTTCCAAAAGTGCTCCAAGGAAGCACAGCTATTGAACTGGTGACAGAGTCATGGGCGCCCAAGACTTATTGATGCTCATGAAGGCCCCACCTCACAAGTTTAAGGACTTAAAGGATCTGCTGCAAATGTCTTGGTGCCAGATACCCCAAGACACCTTCAGAGGTCTTGTGGAGTCTCGACAGGGGGCACGAGGGGGATTAAAACAATATTATATGGGTGGTTTTAATGTTTTGGCTGATATGTGTACATTTATGACATTTATGTCTTACATTTTATTCATGTTACTCATATTTGGTTCAGGTTAGGAGAGTGTAGCGATGGGAGTATTGCCCAAAGAACGGCTGCTATGAATGGCAGAGGTTTTGTGATTTTGTGACACATACTGTGGAACATATTTCTGATATTTCTCATATTTCATATTTCTGAACTGAAGCCAGATTAAACCCATCAATCACAGAGAAGATTATCTCTGTATTTGGAATCAATCTTGTTGAAGGTTTTAAAGCAATAACTGCATTACATAACATAAGAGGGCCGAGAGGATCTAAGAAGGACAGAAAGTAGACATTGGGGTGGAGGTCCATTGAAGCAAGAGGCTTCAGGACGTCAGACGGCACCCAGACTGCATGTGCTTCTCTCTGACATTGCAAATGAATGAATAGATGAATGGATGCATGAATGGATATCTTATCCTGAATAATTCTTTCTTAGGAATATAACCCCGACCTGAGCCACTCCATTAACAAGAAAGAGAAGGTGAAAAAGAACCATGATGGAGTCACACTCACTCATGTCACACCTTCTGGAGACCACGCAACACCACAGACTGGAGACCGGGGAAGGTAGAGATCTGTTTCTTTCTTATATATCATGCCTTTCTTGACTCAGTGTCACTCAACTGTCCCATTATAGATCTAGATATCAGAACTGCTGAATGTTCTCACAGTGTTTAGGACAAAGCATCACTTTGTTGCTACACAATGCATCTGTAGGATTTTAGAAGGTGCTAAAAGATCAGGGGACAAATCAGGTCCTTGAAGGAGAATGTGGAGCTCATTTGGGGTGTGAATCTGTGTGAATCATGTCTATGTGTTTGTACCCAGACTCAGAAAAGAACCTTTGACACCTTGACAAACCTTTGCTTCTCTGATTTTGCAGTGTGAGCAGTTATGATAAGAACCAGGGATACTCAGCAGAGTGGTCAGATGAAGACCAGCCTGCAGCCCAGCCGGCTGCTGAGACCAATGGAGGTAACAACCCTTTTGAGGAGGAAGTGAGCAAAGGGGTGCGAGTGAGGGCGCTGTACGACTACGAAGGACAAGAGCAGGACGAACTCAGCTTCAGAGCAGGTGAGAAGCCAATCACAGGTTAAAAGACCAAAATCCCATTTACTTTAGTTTCTCCTCTAGAGTTTAACATGGCAGCTACTGTTATTTTTACCAATTTGGCAGTATGGGTAATGCAGTGATGGAAATCACATGAGCAAATCTGTTGGAGGTTACTTACTAGCACAACAGTTTGAGGCAGGTGTGGTATGGTCTTGTACAGTACTTATTGGCCAGAAATAGGCTTATATTTACAAGTATGAGCAATTAGCAGACACTATTATCCAGAGCAACTTACAAAAGTGCTTAATCCTTCACTCAGAATATCTGAGGCTAGTGTCAGTAGACCGCGAATTCCAGATACTTTAAGCCATGACCCTGCCAGAAATTAGCATGCAACTATTCCTAGACCCTGAATGTCGAGATTAATATACAACCTTACTATGGCAACCTGTGGAGAAGAACAGAAGACATGCAGATGCCATAAAAACATTAGTAGTTGACATTTGAAGATCTGGATGCTTGTCTTCCATGCGTCTTGAGAGATGGTGGGTCAATCCGAGCTGTATTTGAAGCTCAAAGGGCTCTTTCTACGGATTTCTACCATCAGATAGGGAGGGGCTGGGCCATTTTTGGTTTTCTAGGCCAGCATCAGGGTTTTATATCTAATGCAGGCTGCTACAGAAGGCCAGTGAAGGAGACATAGCTAAGGAGTAACATAGCAATCATTCGGAAGATTGAAGACGAGTCGAGCTGCTGCATTCTGGATCAGTTGCAGGGGTTTGATGGTGCGCGTAGTAAGTATTGAAGTATTTAAGTGACAAGAGACTGAACAAGCACCTGGGTGCTAGAAAGAAATGGCAAGTTCTTGAGCTTTAGCTTGCCAGGTTTAACTTCAACTTTAGCTTTAGCTCTCCAGGTTGCTCAGACTCAAAGAGAGGGACGGAGCCATGTTAGCTTAGGAGCTTTAAATGCTGACACCAGATCGGTATGGTATTTCCCTGCGTCATAAATAACCATGAGACCTGAGAGGGTGAAAGCTAACGAGATCCCACCTCTTCTCTTACAGGTGACGAGCTGACCAAACTAGAGGACGAAGATGAACAGGGCTGGTGTAAAGGACGGCTGGACAGCGGTCAGCTGGGCTTGTACCCAGCCAATTACGTCGAGCCCATTTAGTTGCCTTGTTTGGAGGATGGCCTTCCTTCTTGAGGGGCCTGAAAGACTGCACTGTCCACTGCACATAACCAGAGACTCCACAACACTATCCTTGAACAGACTGTCTGAGAACTTGCAACCATGAACATTCCTCCTGTATCTTTCAAAGCTTTCAAAGACCAGAACATCACCGTCACAAAACAACCCACAGAGTATACCCTCGGTATACTGTATCTACTGTGTCCATCCACGTGGTTTGGGTGATCTGAGATGAAGCGTTTAAGGCAGTACTTATCTAACATATCAGTGTGGGGGGGCAGTTTTGTGTCCCTTTCTATCCGTATAAAGCTATGTGCAGCTGGCATTTGTGTGCAAGTATGTTTTCCTGTAAAAAGCATTGATTATAATGTACTCCATGAAGCCTAGCATAGCAAGAATGAGCTATGCACTCTGTATATTTAATGACTTTTGCGTGTGGCAGTGACAGTCTCAGGACTGCACCCGTTATGGCCCTGCTTAAGACATGCATTTTCATTCCTTTCTTACCTTTTATTTATTGATTTGAGGACATCCCTTGGTGATCAGCGGTGTATATGTCTGCGTGGCGATGTTTTTACCTCCCTCTATTCACAGTCGCGTATTGTTTCGGCATGTGCTACAGTGTTTACACTCCACTCGGAATGCTGCCTGCGCTGGTTTTGGCCCGCCTTACCGCAACTGGACTGTGACCCTCCGGCACTGCCGTTTAGATAGACTGGCCTGTATTTTTCAGGCGCTGCCATGATGTGCTTTTGCCTCGTGCAGAGCTTAGCAACTCCAGAATTTTGTTTGACCCGTAAACACTAGGTCCCACTTTATATTAGGTACTGCTAATAAGTGTACACATCTATCAGATGTACATCACCAGTAGTTACATTGTTATTACATGGATTGTTAATGGGGAGGGGGGGGGGGGCATAGTAGTCCCACTTTCTATGAATTGTCTCTAATAACTGTGTAATTACATAATAACCATGTAATAACAATGTAGATAGTGGTGGTGTTCTCACTGTCACAGAGGATTACAGTAGTGCAGCTTGTAATTAATTATTATTAATTATTATTATAGAATACATTATAATTATTATTAATAATACATTATTATATATTATAATATATAATATACTATATATTAATTGTAATGTAATTATACATGTGTATCACGCTAAATAACAGACAATATTAACAGTTAACCTCATCTTATTACACATGTATAACCACATAAGAGAGAATGTACTGTTACCGATATGGAAGTAAACCTGTGCAATTACCAGTAGTTACACTGCTATTACATGTGTTATAAAATGAGGGTGATTGTGTTTTTATGACCTGTTACAGCTGTGTAGGCACACCTGTGTACTTGCACTTAATTCAGGAGTTAATACACATGTTTAATTACGGAAGATGCCTCACTGTAATCCATCTGAGCGCATTACCAGTAGTTGCATTGTTATTACATGGATCGTTAATGTGTAATTACACAGTTATTAGAGAGGCTAATAGGAGATATTAAGTGAGACCACACCTGTATCCTGTTTGTGTTCATTTCACTTTATGGACACAGATTTCCAGGAACTGTAGAAAAGAAAGTAATAATCTGTATTGTGTCGCTAATTACTGTGTAATTACACATTAACAAATGCTGCATTAACAGCGTAAGTGTTACAGATGGATTACAGTAGTGCAGCTAATGTAAATACATGTGTATCAACTTAATTACACGTTTTTATCAATATCTGTAACAGCACATACTCTTTTTTCTGGTTATATGTGTGTAATAATATGAGGGTTATTGTGATAATATATCCCTTTACAGCTATCTAAATACACGTGTGTAATTACACAAGTAAAACTGGTGTTGAAACGTAATGTAATTATGTAGGATGCACTGCTGTAATCTGTCTGTAAAAGTGAACGCACCACCAGTAGTTACGTTGTTATTACATGAATTGTTACTGTGTAATAACACAGTTATTACAGATGCTTAATATTAACTGGGCCACACTAGGTTGTATTTGAGGTCACTTGTTTTTTACAGACAGAATTTTTTGGACGTGTCATGAAAAAGTGTCACACTGACCTCCACTTCTGACTGAAGAATAGCCTAATAATTTCTATTAAGTGTCACTAATAGTTATACATTATTATTCCCGGCAATAATAGTGTAACTACTAGTGATGTACTCACTGGATTTACAGTAGTTCTTATCTACTGTATCTTATGTAAATGCATGTGTATCAGTGGTTATACAGGTTGACTAACACAAGTGTATCTAATATCGGTAACAGCATATTCTCTCTTGTGTGGTTATACACGTGTAATAAAGTGAGGGGGTAATTTTGGTTAATATGATTTGCTGCTTTTCCTGTTACAGCTTTTTAGATACACATGTACAATTACATAAGCTGTACTGCTGTAATCATCTGTAACAGTGAATGCATCATCAGTAGTTAACAGCCTAGCCTGTGTTTGTTCAGATCATTTGTCAGAGGCAGATTAACGAAAACTGTCATAAATAATTTGTTTATATTCACCTCACTCAGCCTATGATCATCATACATTACGGACGTCCACCAAACAGTTATAAAATTAGCCACCTAGCCACACCACCTGCTCAATATTGAATAGGTCCACTACAGATCTGACCATTCAAAGCATTGGCTCCACAAGACCTCCCTGAATGTGTCCTGTGGTATCTGGCACCAAGACATTGGCAGCAGCAAGTCCTGTAAGTTGCGAGGTGGGACCTCCATAGATCACATTAATAAGCCTGGAGTGCCCCAGTTCAAAAGTGATTCCTTTCTTGGACCACTTTTGGTAGGTACTGACCACTGACCACCAGGAAAACCCAACAAGACCTGCCTGATGTTTAGGAGATGTTCTGACCCAGTCGCTTAGAATATCAGGGCTTTTAACACCAGCATCACCTTCAAGACCTGAGTGTTCACTTTCTGCCTAATATATCAGTGGTGTTAATGTTATGGCTGATTGGTGTATTTCACCTTTATTTAAATTGAGCTACATCATGAGTGCTGGGCCATGAAATCCCAAAAATACATAATAATAATAATGAGTACTTTACCAAAACAAGGACGATATGATTAACAAAAAGCCAGTGGTATAATGTCACCTACATGCTAACTCCTTCATACAAGCTTTCTTTTATTGACAGCAATGATTTGGGGTAAAATATTCTCTAAAAATGCTGTAAACTCTCTTCTGTCTGAACTGTCTTCATGTATGCTGAGGGCATGGGAATGAAAACAGCAGGATGACATCTGTATGTTTAAGCTCATGTGATGTAATCTACTCTTAATGCTGGTGTAGTGACTGTTCAACTATTCTTCAAAATAAAACAGACCTGACATCAGTGCTCTGCACAGCATCCACTTTGTAATCTAGCCAGCTCACACATTTACATTTAAAGTGCTGTGAAAAAGTGTTTGCTCCCTTCCCAATAACTTCTAATTGTGCTTATTTGTCACATGTGAATGTTTCAAATAATGTAACTACTTTTAATATAAGATAAAGGCAACACAAGTAAACACACATGCCGTTTTTAACCTCGTAAACTCTTAAACTCTGTGAAACCAACACTGGTTTCTGGCTTTTCTCCCCACTAGTATAACTTTTGCATTGCTTTGTGTGTAGTTACCGATTGGTAATCATTAGTCTCAGCACAAAACGTCGATCCATTCATTGAGGTAAAGTAGATGTACTCTGAACTTATATCACCCATGGGAAAAAAGTAACTGCCCCCTAAACCTAATAACTGGTCATGCCACACTTGGCAGTAACACCTTCAGTCAAATGGTTGTAATAACTTGATAACAAGGAGTCCTCTACATTGCTGTGGAGGAATTTTGGCCTACTCTTCTTTGCAAATGTTTTTCTAATGCGGCTACATTGGAGGTTTTCGAGCATGAACTGCCTGTTTAAGGTCTTGCCACTGAATCTCAATGGGATTCAAGTCAGGTCTTTGACTAGGCCAGTACAAAACCTTCCTTTTTTATGAGGTCAGATGAAGACTTGCTTGTGTGCTTGGGGTCACTGTCCTGCTGCATAACCCAACTGCGCTTGAGCTTTAGGTCACTATGTGACATGCAGAATTTATGGTCCATCAGAAGCAAAGCAACCTCAGACCCTCGCACTACCACCGTCATGCTTGATTGTTGGTAAGATGTTCTTATGGTGAAATGTCAGTACTAATACCTAGAAAGTAAATATTGAAAGAGATGGTCTTCAGTCAGCACTTGAAGACAGTGGGTAACTTTGCTGTTCAAAAACCCAAAAGACGTTCACAATGGCTCCTAAAGGATGATGGGATAAGCAAAGCCATATTTAAAGCTCAAAGTGCTCTTGGTACAGATCAGGCTTTGACCATTGCTGTCAGTTACAGAAGGGCTGGTCCATTTTTGGTTTTGTAGGCCAAAGTCCAGGTTCTTGAATCTAATGTGGGCAGCTGCAGGAAGTCAGTGAAGAGAACACAGTAGAGGAGTTACATGGCTGAACTTAGGAATGTTGAAGACAAGTCATGCTTGCAAGCTCTGTGTGAGTTGTAAAGGCCTGATGGTATGCATGGGAAGATCAGCCAGGAGGGAGTTGCAGTAAAGTCCTCTAGGCGTTATTTAGGTGGTAGGCCTTTCTCAGCACAGCAGTTATACTGACATAGTAGTAGCATAGTAACGTGTACTGTACATTATCAGTGCACTGTTAAACGTAGAAGGTTCTTGAGAAACTTTTGGAGGTTGAAACTGTGGAGGAACCTTGTGAGATGCTTTGAGGAACCTTCAAGAAAGGTTTTTACACTGTTAAAAGTAATAAAGTTCTTTGAGGAACTTTTGGTGGTTCTTCAGTTTAAACCGGTGGAGGAACTTAAGGTGCTTTGAGGAACCTTCAAGAAAAGGTTCCTTGAAGGTTCCTCAAAGCACTATAAGAGGTCCCTCTTGAGTGTGCAAGCACTTTCTCAGTACATTCCCTATACCTCTGAAGGAAAGGTCCCAATTCAATGTCATGACAGGAAAATGGCAGCACCTGAAACAACCACTAGAGGGCAGCCAGCAGAGGCCTTTTATTCACAGGCTGAATTACTGCACTGATAATAATACACAACACACACTCCCATGCCACTACCATGTGAGTGGCACTGCTGTGCTGAGAGTGGTCTTCCACCCAAATAATATCTGGTCAGTGGTGGTCCTGTGGTGATCTTTTTCTACTGAAGATAATCTGTGCAGCAACAGCTGAGCTGCAGTCAGTATCTGTCCACCTACAAAGTGTATTATCCATATCTATATATTATGTTTGATTATTTTGGATCCCATGTACACTGCAAGTCTTTTCATTGTGGCTACATCCAAAACCACCAAAAACTACATTGTTTAAAGCAACATTATTCAGCAATTTACCTTAAAATATCCGCTTCAGAATCACATCGATGCTCCACTGACTGTTACAGGGAGAAGGACGTCTCTGTCATTACTACTCCAGGCCAGAAAGCTACTACTGCACCAAGACACTCTGTTTGCCCAAGACTTCTCTCCAGAACTGTGTAACGCTGCGTAAACCGAGTCATATTAGTGTGAAACCCTGTAGTATTACTCCACCGCCTCAGCCCACATGCTTCTCTACCTTCAGATGCTGCTTCTGGATCTCCCAGCTTGTCAACAAATGCCTGTCCACAGCTGTCCATGAGGGGGCGCACAAAGCATTATTCCCATTTATGACAGTGGTGTAAAAGCGAATTACACTCTCCAACTAAAAGGTAAAGGTGCACATATTTGTCACTGTACAGCGAAATGTGTCCTCCGCATTTAACCCATCTGTGATAGTGAACACACACACACACACTAGTGAACTAGGGGCAGTGAGTACGTACACACACACACCCAGAGCGGTGGGCAGCCAACTCCAGTGCCCGGGGAGCAGAGAGGGTAAAGGGCCTTGCTCAAGGGCCCAACAGTGGCAGCTTGACAAGCCCGGGAACCGAACCCACAACCTTGTTATCGATAGCCCAGCGCTCTAACCGCTAAGCCACCACTGCCAACTGTAGGGGGAGCCCAGGAGCATAAAATACCAATTCATCAATAGGCCTGCAAATTAGACAAAGCTGAAAAAAGTTAAATAGCATAATATTCAACATTATTTAGAGCTGAGAACACAAGGTGTCTACACATGTGGTTGGTGTAGCATAGTTGGTAACTGAACCGTCTTCCCTGTGGCAGGCTGGAGTTTGTCCTTGGGCAAGACTCCTAACTCTACATTCTCCCACCTGTGTAACAGGATTTATATTTGAGTCACTCAGAATATGAGCAACAGCTAAATGCTCTTAATGCATTTTTAAAAAAAAATATATATATATATATAAAAG
Organism: Salminus brasiliensis; assembly: GCF_030463535.1. Classification (NCBI taxonomy): domain Eukaryota; kingdom Metazoa; phylum Chordata; class Actinopteri; order Characiformes; family Bryconidae; genus Salminus; species Salminus brasiliensis. Next base: position 38,258,897 of record NC_132884.1, on the reverse strand, counting down.
ATCTGTAGGCCCATATTCATTTTGGACTCTCTTTTGAGCACAATCTAGCACCTGCTCTCTACCTCAGAAGAGATCATTGAATTCAAGTTCTCCTTAACTAGCCGCTCCTGCCTGATAAATAACCAGAGGATATTGTATTATTCTGATGGAAAATGATAAAACAGTTAAGCACTAAAAAATAAAACATTACAGTCTGTATAAATAATGAAATAGAAATACCATAAAATACTATATGAACATTTAAACCACATTCATATATTCACATGCACACATATTCATATTCATATTCATATGTCAATGTAGGATTAGTTTCTATTTATAATCCTTTCAAAAGCATTTTAGTGAGGGGAACTAACCACCTCAGCTCAGCAGACAAACACATAAGGTTTCCAAAGAATGGATTTACAAAGTTGTTCTTTGTTGTGTAAATAGTAAATATGTGATTCTTGTTGGGGTGAAAAATGCTGAGGTCTATTTACCACCCTGTTATTTGGCCCTGCAATTTCTTTCTTTAACCTTGGGCTCGTTTGTTGGTTGGTTTACAAGCAGAAGCCACATTACATTATATGGACAGTATGGACCAGTATTGGGACACATGCTTATTCATTGTTTCATTGTTGAAACTTGTTTATTCTAGTGTCTTTTCCAGCTTTTGCTGCTGCATTATTTACTGAACAGTGGTGCAGTAGGCTTTAGTAGGCTATGCACTGTATGGACAAAAGTATTGAGACACCTGCTCACTCATTGCTTCTTCCAAAATCAAGCATATTAAAAAAGGTGGAGTAACTGTCTCTACTGTCCAGGGATGAAGACTTTCTACTAGATAGAGGGAGCATTTCTGTAAGGATTTGATTGCATTCAGTGAGAACAGCATTAGTGAGAGCAGTATATTTTATGATCACCACCCCATCTCCTCATCTCCAACTCCCCAACTCATCCAAAAAGTAGCACCAACCATCATTCCAAATAAGACAGTTCCACTGCTGCACAGCTCAATGCTGGGGTGCTTTATACCCCACTAGCCCACGCCTGACATTAGGCATGGTAACAGTGGGTTCATGTTTATCTGCTCCAGAGAGTCCTGAACTATTGGCAGTACTTCTCTACAGGGACACAGCATTGCTGTGTCTATTTCATACATACATTCATTAGAAGTGGTGTCCATAAACATTTGGACATATTGAAAACTGAGTATGCGTATCAACAGTACTATATGTCCCCACAGTGGGCTCGCAAGCCTATCTTTAGTGGGCTGAGTGTGTGAAAACAAGTTGCCTAACAGTGTTCATGGTTTGTTACTGTAGTCCAGCGCCTCTGCTGGCTGGTTGCAGCATGATGTGTAGCTCCGCCCACCCCGTCCATTTCAATGACAAAACCCATTTTCCATCTCTTTCCTTCTTCAAAACTTCTCCAGTGTCTTCAAATTCCAAGTTGGATTTCCCTGTGCTGATATCGACCCAAGAAATCAGTGTTTAAACCTTCAGTATTTTATACATCGTAAAAAAAAGACGGCATGAAGTGATTGACAGCCTTGACTGGAAAAGGCCGGTCGTCTGTAGAACCTGCATGGCGCCCTTTCTGTTCCTTAAATGGAGGAGCTGAGTTGTAGTGGAACTTGCTGCACTTTTACTGTTGAAATTTCCACCAACCGGACAAACTGGGATTCCAGGGGGATTCTGCGCTGTAAGCTCAATGAAGGCGGTCTGAGACACTGTGGCTTGGTCTGGGAGAAGGGAGCGAGTCTTTTAAACGAGTAGGTGAGTCTGGCTCTGCATCTGGTCTGTACTGCACAGACTCTGGTTGCAAATTTGACAACATGGTGGACAGTTTTAGCTTAATTTCTACATAACAGAAGAGGATAGGACCATGTTTTCCACAGTCACAGGTTGTGCAGATGAAATTGCGGATCAGATTCACACAGATTCAAACTCAAAATTTTACTTCAGTGTTTTTTAACAATGAGATTATAACGGCAGACACAGCAAAATATCCAGGGAAACTTATGCTAGATAACATCCTGTATGAAAGTAAGAACAAACAAGGGGAAAAATGAAAAAGGCCACACATGCAGGTAAGGCTTGGATATAATAGTGACTGATGACCTGACTGAAAACACAAAATACCAAGAACTGAAGAGGAAAAGAAACTCACTCAGAGCTATTCTTTAAAACCCAATTACTGACCGTCCAACAACAGCTTAAACTTTGCGATACATACAAACCCAAGAGCAAATTACTCATAACAAAAACTGTTAGCCAATGATCCCACCTTCTTCTGCCCAAAGCAGAAAGCGCAAGGTAAGGTTCAAGTGTCCTAAAGATGAAGATCATTCATGAGAGCTCAATAAAGTGGAGACTTTCTCCTTTGTGAATGCCTTTGGGGAGAGTTAATAAGTTTGCTGTGTGATTAGGCCTTAAAAAAAGGCCGGTGTTGGACGGAGGCCAGAGCCAAACCCAAACGTGTGCCTGAGCTGGCAGGGAGTGGAGGCTTGCTCAAACACACGCCGCGAGCGTTCACATGGCAGAGTGTAAAGCTGGCCAAGGAGAGTGTGTGTTCGATAAATGTCATTGTACAATGGGTGAGTGTACAGAAACAAAACAGGCAGTTCCTTGTTTTAAACCAGGTTCTGTATTTATCAAGGGTTTCAGAGAACTGGACCCTAGTCAGGTCCTCTCTACCCAGACGTGTGAACTTAAGAGGATCACAAAAAGGCAGAAGCTCATCGTAGGTGAACACTCCAGCAACTCTGAGAAGTCCAGGGGGTCCCGATCCTTATCGCTGAGTGCTGGGTGAAGGATAGAGAGATAGGGAAAGGCAGGCAGACCGTGCGAATGTACCCGGACATATTTTCTGTAACTTCTGTTTGTGTAAAAGCCCCTGAACTAGTTTCACACATAAATATCATATTAAGATGATTTCTTGCAATGTATATAAGAGCCCGTCCAGAGCCAGAGCCCAGTCCAGACTCCTCGTCTTGACAACAAAGACACTGTCCACAAACTGCAAAACTGCAAAAAAAAAATTCTTGGCAAGTGAAGACATCAGAAATCTTGTTTATATACTGCAAGAATCTTCTCAAGTCAGTCCTACATATCTAATGTTTCTCATTTTGAGATTTTCATGATAAATATGAGAAAATGATCTAATTTACATTATTAGGACAAAAGTATTGGGACACCTGCTCATTTCTTCTGAAATCAAGGGTATTAAAAAGAGTCTATCCTGCTTTTGTTGAAGTGACTGTCTGTACTGTCTCTACTGTCCAGGGAAAAAGCTTTTTTTAGATTCTAAATTCTAAACATTGCTGTGAGCATTTGATTGCATTCAGTGACAAGAACATTTGTGAGGTCAGGATGTTGGATGATCACCACCCCACCTCATCATCCCCCACCTCAACTCCCCAACTCATCCCTAAGGTTGTACTGGATACATATGGGATGAGTTCTCCACTGCTCCACAGGTCAATGCTGGGGGGCGTCTTTACCCCTCTAGCTCATGCCTGGAATATAATATTAGTTAAAATTGGAGCAGGTGATGACAATTTTTTTATTTTATTGCTTGAAATACTCTTTTTATCTTGATACCTATCTGTAAAATCAAATTAAGTGATATAGATATCAAGCTTTGTTTAGTTGTAGTTATGAGAATGGTTCTTCAACTTCCATACCTTCAAAGCATGAGTTTACGAGAACACCACTACCACTGCATTGATCATGTGCACATTTGTGTGTTTTGGGGGAGTGGTTTTGGTAGAAGGGGATGAAAGTAGTGGGTGGGATTTTTCAGGTGTTTTTTTTTTTAATGTACAGTTACTGGTTTCTACAGAACCACCACTATCCTCTAGCTTTTATTCATTTCCAGATGTTTTTTCCTCTTTTTTAAGAAATCTGAGGAAATTGCTCATTTAATCGTTTAATTGCTTGATTGATTTACATGTTTTAAAAATATCTGCCATTAGATAAAACATTCAGAAAAGGCTAAATATTCTTGTTAAATTCTTACAACAATCTCAAAATGAGAACCATTAGAAATATCAGCTTGATTTACCATTTCTTTTACAGTACTGTAAAAACTTTACAGCCCAAATATTCAGTTTCACAAGTATTGTACCAAATACCAATATTGTAATGACTGGACTCCTTAGCAGTTCCTCTTGTGCTAGCATATTTTGCCAGCAAATAAAGTGTAGCCTGTTATTCTTAGGGGTGCTTGTCAGTGCATAGATGTCAGTCAGTCCTCTTGCCTCATCTAGTATGAATCCTGGACTCATACTGGGTGGACAAACTGATAGACCAGTCTCTGAGACACGTCTGGTTTGCGGATGATGCCCTTCTTGTAGTACTGTCGGATGGAGCGGCTAAGCTTGTCATAGTTCATAGCAGGCCGGTTCTTCCTCAGGCCCCAGAGTCGCGCTACATGAGCAGAGTCTTCAATTTTAAAGATGCCTTAGGGAGGAAAAATGAGGGATTAGAGATTTAAACCACCCTTGCTTAAATTCTCTGTTAGCCACACTAGCACTGTTGGGGCAATGTGGTCCTTTAAGCTTCGGTACCTTTCTCTTTGTTGAGCCACCGAATGCAGCGTCCATAGCTATGCGGCTTAAGCAGCAGCTCTCTCAGGAACTGCCACAAGTGGATGGGCTGACCGGAGCAGGAAGAGTCTGCTTCTGACCACAGCTCCTCTCCCGCTGCAGGATGACAACATACACCACCATCAACATTAGTCCAAATGCTAGGTAATACATTTATATACTTTGCATTGAAACACAAGCAAGTCCTTCTTTTGCAGTGTGAGCTCAGTAGATCTTTGGTTCTTTTGAAAAATCGAACATGATTGATTACTGTGCAGTAATTAACAGTAACCAAGTAATCAAATGTGATCAATAACGTTTTCTCAAATATAGGTAACATATTAGGGAACACTTTATTTAATAGCTGCCTGCTTTATAACACATTTATTTATCAATATTTACTGATTTTGAACTGCACCCATGAGATGTCTTTAATTAATTTGACACACACAGCTTGCCTAGTCCCCGTAGAGAAGTATTGCCAATACAATAGGGCTCTCTGGAGCAGATAAACATTGGGGGTTGAGGTGGGGTGGTGATCATCCAACATCTTGACCTCACTAATGTTTTTGTCTCTGAATGCAATTAAATCCTCATCGCAACGCACCAGAATCTAGTAGGAAGACTTCCCTGGACATCAGACACATTCCCAATACTTTTGCCTATATTGTGTATATTGTATATGATATGATGTACACTGAGCCTTCTGACCTAAATTACTTGGAAATTATGCTTCATGACAGTGTAATAAATTGATCCTTAATTTAAACACAATGTAATTCACATCATAAAACCTATGACGTGAGGCAATTACTGTCATAAATTCATAAATACTTTTTATAAATGTGTAAATTATTGCTTTTGCATGAGTTATGAAGTCTCTACAAAGGCAGCCTTAAAATAAAACCAACATTAAACAGGTTATTGGCAATGTTTCTAGTAAGTTACTATAAAGTTACTAGACAGTTACTTTAAAGTTACTATAAAGTTTCTCGAAAGTTACTGTAAAGTTACTAAACAGTTACTAGAAAATTACTAGACAGTTACCTGACAATTACTAGAAAGTTTCTCTAGACAGTTACTAGACAGTTATGCTAAAATCAAAAGTAACTAGACAGTCTAGAAAGTTACTAGACAGTTACTCTAAAGTTACTAGACAGTTACTCTAAAGTTACTAGAAAGTTACTAAACAGTTACTAAAAAGTTACTAGACAGTTACTAGAAAGTTACTAAACAGTTACTAGACAGTTAAGCTAGTGTTATTCAGTGTTATTAGTGTTATTCAGTTAGGCTAGGCTGTTATTGCAGTTAGGCATGGTACTGTTTTGCTCTTTATCTCTCTCTCTCTCTCTCTCTCTCTCTCTCTCTCTCTCACTCACACACGCACATGCAAAAATAAATCTCCAAAAACCTGAATGTGAAATTTGAGTTTGAGCGTGTCCTATTTGCTGGCTTCCAGGTGTGCAATTGTGACTCACCTGTAATCCTGCTCTCTCCGACCGAACACCTCTCCTTCATCCAGGCAGCTGAGCATACAAAGAAAAGCAGATCCCCTTATGAAAACAAACAAGCAAACAAACATATTTGTGTGTTTTCGTGTGATGTGTGCACATGCTTTGGCAAATGATGAACCCGCACCTGATTTCCATATGTCTAGATGTGCATGAAGTGTGTCGCCGCACTGTGGTGAGCGCTGGCGGAAGTCTTCCTCTGTCATGGCGCAGAGGTCTTTACCGTCCAGGTCCTGGAAGGCTTTGCCCACCTGAGGGAGCCGGTACAGATGCTCTGTCCACAGCAGCCACTTCTGAACATTCCCACAACTCCACTCCACTGGATCTGAAAGATCCGAGATACGCGTGACTCACTCTGTCTTACTCATTAGCCTGCAGCAGCCACCCCTATCCTTTGAGACCATAACATGCGGATTAGTAGGTGTTTGCATAGGGCTTTGTGTGTTTTGATGCACCTTTGTGAAAGTCATTTAAGTAAAGCAAGAAGGAAAAGTGTGAACAGGGGGAAACAGGTATTTACCCAGGGAGGTGTAGCGGGATTGGTTTTAAGGAGTGAAATTTGGCGTGACAAATGTCGGTTAGAAGCGCTTGCAGGCCAAAGAGGACACACCAATAAAATCAATAGCAAGTGTCACTGGGTTTCAGGTCAATTGGGAGGTTTTGCAATAAGACGTTACACAAATGGGATGTTGCATATTTTGGAGCTGTTGGAAATTTGACTCTTTTCCAGTTTTCTCGCAGAGCTTGTTGGAATTGCCTGTCGGTGGGGGACAACTGTTGACGTTTACTCTGTTAGGCAGGGTTCCTCACCGGTGCAGGGGAAGGGCTTGGTTGGACAATGTACACATCTACTGCTAAATAAACACCAAAAGACCTTAAGCAAAGCTTCTCCAACAAAGTTATCCACATGCAAGACTGAGGATTAGGCACATCCTGGTATGCACAGCTATCTTGACGTCAGGTTTTGTCTGCGTCAAACACCTTTGACAGTTTCTCTGTAAATTAATTATACTAAAAGATTCTCTGAACCTTATGTGGGCTCTTGATCAGAGTCCAAAGCAAAAGTACACATTAAGAATTTTCCAGCTGTTTATGGTTGCCAAAACAAGCAAATTCAGGCAGACGAGAAAGTACCAATTCAACAAAAATCATTCCTCAATGAACTGAAACCTTCCATGCTATGGACATTTCTGGGGAAAATGCAATGGAGAAGCAAAATATCCAAAATAATGTACTCCAGCTTCTAACCTGGTGTGATGTTCAGCAGCTTGCAGGCTGTTTCAATGTCCTTTAACACTTCTCCCACCACCAAACTTTGCACTTGCTCCAGAGACCTCTCCTCTACCTGGTCTTCCAGGCCAGGGGAGAGTGGTTCACTTCCCAGCCCAGGGCTATCAATGACTGGGCACTGCTCTGGTTCTGGACAGGGATCAAGACGAGGTCCAACACTGACGGAAGCCGAGGAGTCCGCCACCCTCACCAGCCAGGCAGCATCTTCAGTGAACAGCATGTCGAAGCAGGACAGGTAGAGTCCTGGCAGCCCTCGCTCTGAGCTGTCCAGCCTTGGTTTACTGTCCACCAGCTCCAGGTTCTCCACGTCCACCTCTTCTCTTTTCAGGTGAGCCAGGGAACTCTCGGAAAAGGCAGAGCCACTGCGGGGAGGCTGAAGCAGGGCACTGTCTGGGTGGACCCGCACTGGACTGGCCATGGCCTCCTGAAAACAGGGAAGAGAGACATCAGCGTCATTAGCAAATCATGCAGAATCAGACCACCCCTATGTCCCTTAAATTGTTTGACCCATTCATGAAATGTTCAGACTATGAAAAGAGTTATAGAGAGTCATTAGGTTATCTTATGGCAGAAGATACATCCAAGACAAGACCTGATTCATAACCCAAGCAAGACTTATCTTAGATATACAATCATGTATGAGAGAACGATTACACAGGTACATCAACAAAGACAGACAAGCCCTTATCAAAAACACAAACCATCAAGTTGAATCACGTCTCCGGTGCTGATTTCAGGGTACTAGTTGTTAATAGGTATCATAATGTCCAGTTCCATAGCCAAACCAAGCCAGAAACCAAGCTTGCCCTCAGGGAAATGTGAGTCCTAGTGTCACTTCTAGTCTCTTTAAAGGTTGGAGGACACACAGGGCAGGGAAAGAGGGACCAAAGCAAGTCACGGTGCAGCATGGGAAGCCAGGGGCCAAAACGGATTTGACTGAAGAACTTACTCACGGGTCACTACTACAGAATGGCAGATGACGCCTGGGTAAATAACTAGTAGTCAAGGTGTCATTCCCGCAGTTCCCTGTCTCCAGTGTCAGCGTGAGTTTTTAATGAAAGCGAAATGAAATGGAATTGAGTAGAAGACAGCTTGACACTGCAAAATAGTCACTGACTGGAGACAAAGGACTCAGTTACGGAAAGTCAGGAGAGTGCTGAGAAGTTGAGGCACGAAATGTCCAAGTTTTCAGCGTGGCAGAAGATGATTTGGTCAGTATTCAAAAACAAAGGGCAATGATCAATACTCTCAAACAATGGTGCCACTGAGTGTTTAGTTTAAGAGATGCTATGGAAGACCTACTTTTAAAGGTTTGAAGAACCTTCATGGCCTTCATACAGGTCCTATATCTATATAAGGGTTCTTTCAAGAATCTACGTTATGTGGAGGTTAATTAACAATAGTTCTCCAAAGAACCATCCACTAGGATTTTCTAAGGAGATTTTAAGATCAACTCTCCTATTGTATTCTGGTCAAATTTACTTTACTGCAGTTCCATGCTTTTGTCCATATCGGATATCTGAACACACAAAATCAATTTCTAGTAAAAAAACCTTGGAATGAAACAACAATTTGGCTCATTGTTGCCGAGCTGAGGAACGTTTATAGATTTGGCTAAGAGTATAGGTTTAGCGCTGGAGTCTTTCTAGGCCTTTCTCAGAGCCTGAGCTGCTCTGGTTGCTCAATCTGTTGATTGAAGATACTGATTTAAGATTTTAAAATTTAAGATCACTAATACTGGTGACTTACTCTTAAACATTCATTAAAATGTTACTTTACTGCAGTTTCATGCTTTCGTCCATACCAGGCATCTGAACAAACAAAATTCATTTAGATAATTTTTGGAAAAGTTCTAGGAAAAAAACTCTGGAATAAAACCTTCACACTATTTGGAGGTTCCTTGAATTTCAGAAAGGTTCCTCACACTCTTACATCATATTTAGATCTCTTTAAGAACCATTTATAGTTTTCTTTTTGGGGAACTAGAAGCGTCTCCTTGCTCTAAAGAACCCAGTTTGGCACCTTTATTTTCTGGAGTGTGTGAAATGCATGTTTTCTTTGTTGTTCTGTTGTTGAGCATCAGTGTTTATAATGTGTTCAGTATGTGTGAACAAGACCTGTGGTGGTATTTGATAGATATCTGTGTATTTTAGTTACGCAAGTTGTCTTCCGATTAACTGAATAAGGCACAGATGGAGAATGAGTGGCTGCCGTAGATTATCTGCTGTCAGTGTTCTCGTACGTCTTCAGGACAATTCGTCGCATGCCACATGCTCATTGATACACCTTCCATTTGTTTGGACACAGCGACACCCGAATTCATAAAATCTGATGATAGCTCCACACCCAGTGATAGCGGAGGAAATTAGGTACTATTAAACTAAGGACAAGCTGTCGACGTATTTATGACTATTCAGAGACACTGCTACTACTGGTCTCTATGCTAACACAAAAGGGAGGTCCTGGGCAGTGTCTTTGAAGCTGCCCCCTGGTTAACCCTAAAGGAAATGAAGTTATCCTCCTTTACAGAAGCCCCCCTCTCATCTCTTAACCCTACTCTGCCTCTCATCCCCTTCTACTGCTCCCCACATTCCCTCCTTTCATCCCTCTCTCCTCCTTGGAAAAGGAGGTGCATCTTTTCCTTCATCTACGGTCAGCTTAGACACACTCAACAGCCTTGCGTTCCCTCTCTGTAGCAACAGCTTGCACTAAGCCCATTACCCTGCCGCATTTGGCCGTATTGACTCAGCCCAGCAGAGAAGGAGATGCAAACACACTCCCTGGGCAAAGGATTAGAGCCCGTGACTGATCCCTAAATGAGTTTGGTTAAAGACTCGAAAATTCATTTCAGGGGAATTAGGAGTTGCTCCATTTGCCAGGTCAGTGGTGCTCATTGTTGCCGAGCTGAGGAACGTTTATAGATTTGGCTAAGAGTATAGGTTTAGCGCTGGAGTCTTTCTAGGCCTTTCTCAGAGCCTGAGCTGCTCTGATTGCTCAATCTGTTGATTGAGGATAGTGATATTCTGAAAGACAGAAACACTAAACCAAGGAACTGAGGAAGGCTGTGGATCATAAAACTAAAAAAGCTGCAAATTTAGGATCACCACTACTGGCGACTTACTCTTAAACATTCAGAGCGTTGGTCTGTTTATTGTAATATACCTATATTTGGTGCCTTCATCTGTTCACATTATACTGACAACCAGAACGACCAGAAGACTTGATGACCAGAGCTGGGTATTTAAATGTACTTAAGGTAATTATCTTAAGGAAATCTGTACTTTAAGTATTTTTTAAATTATAGTACGTAGTTTTACATGAGCAAAGGGAAATTTGTACCTTTTATCCATCCACGTTTAAATGCAGCCATTGGAAATTGTAGTGCTCTTACTAATAATTTAATTAACGTCAAATTTTACAGGAGAAGGAGAAACCTTCTGAACTTTCAATGGAAGTCAATGTAAAAAAGGTCATTTTTGAGCTTTTCTATTGGCCCATTCATCATGAACCTCTGACACAATGTAAAGAACAAATGACACCATATGGACAAAAGTATTGGGACACCTGCTCATTCATTGTTTTTTCTGAAAACAATGGCATTAAAAATACTCATTTTGTTGGAGTAACTGTCTCTACTGTCCAGGGAAGAAGGCTTTCTACTAGATTAGATTTTGGAGCATTTTTGGATCGTTAGTGAGGTCATCCCCATATCATCTCAAAAAAGTATTGGATGGAGCACGACCATCATTCCAGAGAACACAGTTCCACTGCTCCACAGCTTAACATAGGAAGGGCTTTTTACACTTGTTGATGCTATTATCTAAATGTTTCATTTTTCATCAAGTTCACCAGTTAATCAGTCCTCCTCCAGCTGACTAAGGCACTGCCACTTTGACCCTTGGATCGCTGGAGTCCCGGGTCATGCTGCCTGGCATCAGCAGCTGGAGTCTGAGAGAGCACAATCGGCCTTGCTCTCTCCAGATGAGTTGATGGCTCTTTCTCGCATTACATCACTTAAGTGTGAAGCTGGCTGGCATGAGCATCTGCTAGCCAATGCATCAGAACAGAGTACCCGGCACTTTCATCTGAGCACATTGGCTGCCTGGTGATGTTGTGTTGGCGGCAGTCCGAAAAGAGGTGGTGGTGACTGCACATGCGCATGTGTCGAAGAAAGCATGTGCCTGTCTTCACTTTCCCAGTGTCGGGAGCATCACATGTGATGGACATGTGAGAACTGACAAATGGGTTGAGAATCTAAAACTGAGTGAAAAATTATAAATAAATAAAAAAACTAAAATTTGCATTTGTGATGCTAATCTGAGCTTCTCTTGCTGCATAACGACCAGACCTGCAGAAACTGGTGTGCTTACAGTAGATAAAGATTAAACATTAATAAGGTTCCCCTGTTGAAGGAAGCGTATTAAACATTATTGTGTGTCCAGACATAATTTCAAAGACACCGAAGGCTGAGCTGACCCAGTGTTCTCTCTGACAGCTGCTCAGCATAAGTGCTGTTCACATAGTCAGGGCATAAAACGCTGTAATGATTACACACAATGCACATGAGCTTTTCTGCCATCTGACTGGATCTCACAGGGCTGTAGCACCATAACTCAGGACTAGCCTTTTCTGAGGGAGGTTCAGATGTGACAGATGTCACAGAAATAGTTATAGTGCCCCAACTAATGATGCTATTGTTGATATAACGAGTCTGGTGGTGTGCAGGTTTGCCTTTCTAACTGAAGTCTGATGGGAATTAGATTGATGGTAATTATCCACTCTGTTTCGTTAAGAGAGGAGAAGGTTTACGCAATGCTGTTTGTTGATGGGTGGTCATAATGCTCTGGCCTTTTGTGTTACATTAAGAAAAACATATAACGTAAAGAATGATTTATAGACTCTGGAGGATAAAGTTGTTGCTCAGGTGTTATTTGAATAAAGTCTTATTCAATGTTTCCAAACATTACCCTTACAACACTCTTAATGAATGTAATTGCGACCTGGCCTCCTTCTCAAAGATTCATTACTGTCAAATTACTGATAACAATAGTGTATTTGCATATATTTCTCATTTGTCATTGCGAACTTACAGGATGTACATATTTTGCTTTTGTGAGCTGGGGAACAGTTACTCCCTGCCTTTAAAAAGGAAAACTGCTTCCAGTCGATCAGATAAAGCAAAATTAAACTTGGTTTCTTAATTTGTTAAAACCGAATACATTCATTAGAAGGGGCGTCCACAAATATTTGACATGTAAGAGTGGATGTAAGAAAAAGTGAAAAACACCTCTCACATTTGAGCTATTTAATCTTATTTTAGACCAAAAGAAGGAACAATACAGTCTAACAAACTCCAGTTCCTGTGCTGATAGACGCTGTATGTAATAAGAAGTTCCACTGCGGGTCTCTGCAGTTTTTTTGAGCTGCTATTTTTGTGGCTGAACTCAAGTAGTTTTTAGAAATATACTGATATTTTTACTTAAGTCTTTACCGTAGTGAAGTAGCAGTACTTTTCTACTTCAGGATAGGTGCTTTTTAACATACTTTGCTTTTGTGAGCTGGGGAAGAGTTACTACATGGTTTTAATTGCTGCTAACGTAATTAATTTTTATTTTTGTCTATTGATCAGATAAAGCAAAATTAAAAATTAAACTAGTTTTCTTCATTTGTTTAAACTATTACTTTTGCATGCAGTTTCATGTTGGTAAGCAGTCTTTACTGTCAGCAAACAATCGCTCTTCATCATTTTTGATGATTTTCACTTTTAACATAATTAGAATCATTCTAATTCTAATGAATGGACCAATAGAAATGGAAATGGTCCAAAATGACTTGGAACAAAGTCAAGAAAGATTTTCCTTCTCCTGAAAAGTTGAGATTTTGAAGATATGAAGGTTTTTGCATGATCGCATTGATATGAACATAATAAAGAAGAAACATTTGACCAAATTCAGGCTTAATTCTTTTAAAACTCTGACTGACAATAGCAAGGTTTTGTCATGGAAAACCCCTGTATCTCCAAAACAGCAATTTTACATGAGACGGTAAAAACCTTCTTATTTTTGAATAGAAGTCAATGTAAAAATGACAAGTATTTATTAGAAGTCATTTTGAAGCATTTCTATTGGTCCATTCATCATGAAATTTGGACACAATGTAAAGAACAACCTCCACAACTGTCAAACAACTGCAGAAATGGAGATACAAAGTTAAACCTTTAACCAGTGTTACTTGGAAATGTAAAAATGAATAAAACAGTGATTATAAAATTCAGATTTTAATAACATTAAAACCATAAAATTGGACAAGAAACTCTGAACACTTTGTAGATACTTGACTTACCTTTACCTTGTGCTCAACTAAATATCTAATCAATTCACTGTAATGTCCCATAACCCTAATCCTCAACCTAGACTTCACCCTCGTCTTAGCCCTAGACCTTATTTCCAACCCTAACCCTAATTCTAACTCTAATTCCAGCCCTAATTCTAACCCAAATTCACACTGTAAAATTAAAGGTTGTTAACAACATGGACATCTGATCTATAGGGATTTAAACTGGGCCATCCAGATAAATCAGTGAATGAGATCAGAGGTTCTACCAGGAGCTTTTTTGGAAGACTCTACCTGATAGAGGTGCTTCAATTCAATTCACAAACAAAACTGTTGCCACATTTCCATGAAGTCTTGATATGCAAATGATTGCATTCTTGCTAAGTCACGCAGTTGATGACAACACCTGATAAGAATGACTGACTGGGTTCAAATACGCAATTGCAGCTTGTTTGTTCTGGTGTCTTTGCAACCTTCTAGCACTGTATTATTCACTCAACGTGTGGTGCAGGTGTGCCAGTGCTGCTTAGGCTTTAGCAGGTTACATAGGTTGTGTGGACAAAAATATTGGGACACCTGCTCACTCATTGTTTCTTTCAAAATAAATGGTGCTTTTCCTGTTTTTGTTGGAGTAACTGTCTCTACTGTCCAGGGAAGAAGGCTTTCTAATTGATCTTGGTGGAGCATTGCAGTGAGGATTTGATTGCATTCAGTGACAACTCCCCAGCTCATCCAAAAGGTATTGGATGGAGCAATTCATCATTTCAGAGAATACAGTCCCACTGCTCCACAGCTCAGTTCTTTTATACCCCTTGTATCTTATATCTGGCATTATGCATAATGCCAATAGGTTCATGTTTAGAGTCCTATTTTCTTGGCAGTAACTAAATGCATTTATTAGAAGAGGTGTCCGCAAACATTTGGCCATATAGTGTATTTCAGAATTTCAGTATTTCTTCCTTATTGACTGTAGAGCTGACTTCCTCTAACACCTCAGTTAGGGTCATCTGTCCATTCAGTAAGCGAAATGATCAGTAAAATTAGACCATCTAGATTCAAAACATCACATGGAACAGATATGTAAACAGTGAAGTCAGGCTCTGGCAAGATGCATGGGATGGGATTGAAATCTATGCAAATACCCTTAGGTCAATTCTTGCCTCAAAAATTGCATAACTGTGGACATTAGCAGAGAACCTCAGACAAAAAGGACAATTGTTCTGAACCAAAAAATCATGGACAATTTAACCCTCTAATACTTAGTGTGTGCTAAGCCTTTCAGTATTCAGTAACTACAGTTTGTAGACTTCTGTACATACTGGTGGGACTATTTTTTGGTAATAGAAGTCTGTGATAACACTTTCGGCCCACTGGCGGTCCATATCCCAGCTAACATGTCCATCCACATGTGGGACCTGGATGGGTAGCCCAACTGAGAACCAGAAAGTTTTGTCCTCAGGTCCCACAATAGCCCCACATATGGATGCCCACCAGGGTCAGTGATGGGACCAAGAGGGCTTAAACATAGGGCCCTCCTGTTTAAGCCCTCCTGGTCCCATCACTGACCCTGGTGGGGCATGGTCTATATCATCTGAGCTGTTCATTGCATACAAGGCCTAGTTTGGGACCCATGTGAGACTTGAGGTGGACTGTAAGGATGGGGCCCATTTGGGAAACTCAACTCTGAGCCCATGCCCACCTGGAACCCACTTAGCCCACATTCCACTCAAGTCAGCCTCACATGAACATATTGGCTGGGATCTTTTTGAGCAATCCCAACTGGAATGTCGTAAAATAAATTTGTGAAGAACCTTTAAATTGAAAAGAACCTTCATCCGCTTTAAACCTTTAAAAGGCTCTTCACTTGGTTCTTTATGGAAATGAAAATGTTTTTTATGGTATCACTCAAATAATCCTACCTTATAGGATACCCTATATCCTTAAAGTGTAATCTGTTTAGGTATATATAGGTGTAAATGCACTAAATAGACAAAAGTATTGGGACACCTGCTCATTCACTGTTTCTTCTGAAATCAAAGATAGATCCTGCTTTTGTTGGAGTGACTGTCTCTACTGTCCAGGGAAGAAGGCTTTCTGCTAACTTTTGGGACATTGCTGTGAGAATTTGACTGAAATCAGTGACAAAAGCATTAATGAGGTCATTCCTGAGAACACAGTTTCACTGCTCCACAGCTTAATGCTGGGAGGCCTTATACCTTTCTAGCCCACACCTGGCACTAGACACGGTGCCAATAGGATCATGTTTCTATTCTATTGCCAGTACTTCTCTACAGGGACCAGACAAGCTTGGTGTGTGTGCACTTAGATGCATCTTAAAGTTACTGAATGCATTCATTAGGAGGGGTGTCCACAAACATTTGGACATAGAGTGTTGACATAGAGTTGCAGCTTAGTTTCCGGACATGGGCCGTGGAGAGAACTACCTTGAAGCCTGTTTGTAATGATATGGGCCCTTTAAACATATATAGACATTTACAAATACAGTACACATGCGTTCCAGAGATTTGCTTTTTAATGTAGATGGTATGATTTGATATTAGATATTGTGCTTGGAAATTCTGCCCAGTACATTCTGCCAATCTTCCCTCTCCTTTGTAAATGCATCTCCTGAAGATTCTGGAAGAATTAGACCTGTTAGGTATTCACACAGAGGGCCTGCATTCAGACGAAAATCCCTGTATCGAGGGTTATTGAAATTCATATGAGCTATTGGGAATTTTGCTGTTTGAGTTTCAGCTCATCTGCCAAATGCTGTACAGCAGCCAACGAAGTTACTTGATCTTTCCTTAAGGGGAAATTTGTGGTCTGCACTGGTGGTGACACGGCATGCAGCCAAGACACGGCATAAAAACAGGTAGGAACTTTAATAAAGTTTTTTTTGGCATTTCAGATGACTCACCGGGGTCCTAACGTAAGTACTGCACAGAAAATTGTGTCACACAACAGGTGCACTCCCTGTATTAGGAATGCTTGATCTGAATACCATATCAGTACAAATTAATCATCAAAAGAACACACAAAGCTCTGGTGAAGATAAGAGCCTGACTTGGTGCTCTCTTACCCACTACACTCCTGCCTTTTCTACTGTGTTTATTTTCCTGGTACTATATTTAAACTTGCAATTAGTTTTAGAGTAAATCTTTAGGTCCTAATGCCTGATTTTCTTCTGAGCCCCTTTTAAAGTGCCCAATTATTAAGTGCAGTAAACATTGCTAATTAAATGTAACACTTTATGTTTGATTCATCACAGTCTCAGTACATTGACAGTAAGAAGTAAGAACTAGTCTGAACCCATCAACAGGTCATTGAAAATCAAACCCCTACACCTTATAAGCAGGTCTTTACTCTCACAGCACATTGCTCTCATTTTTAATGACAACCTTATTGGCCCTAAAATAGAACCCTGCGGGTCTCCACAAAGTATGCTAACCTATTGGCTACCGAATAATTCCTAATAGTTTCTACTCTAAGGTTAATAACTGAATAGTAAACCTAGGGTTCAAGAGGTTAACAGGAATAGACATCACCGCTCCACACCACCTCAGGTACTTGACCTTACCTGTGCAGGTACAACTTCTGTCCTAGGAAGCACCAGCAGATGTTCTTTGGTCTCTTCTGTCAAAGCCCGTCGAAGCACTTGTTGGACAACCTCCTCTTGTTTCCTGTCCAGTCTCGGCCCTCTGGGTGATGGGCATTCAGTTTGGCTCGGCTGTGTCTTCTGAAGTCTCTATAGAGATGCAGGGTGTTCTCTGGCTGCTGGAGGAATATGAGGCTGGAGGCTGTGGGTGATGTCAGGAGAGCAGGCAGCACGACAGGCTCCAGGCACACATCGCCACATTACTAACCTCCCAAGTGACTAACACTGTTGCTGTCAATCTTTCTCTAGCTCTGTGTGTGTGTGTGTGCACACACTGGATGTGTGTGTGGACCTGATGAGGGTGTGTGGCCAAGCCCTCAAGTCAGAGGTTTGTGTGCAGGAATGCCTGCTCCATTGAGTCCAGAGCTTGCATTTATAGGGAGGCTTTATTAACCTGAGTAAACAGTGGCCCAGAGCCCCGTCCTCCTTCGTGAGCACCATGGACGTCTCAACAGAAAGGCTACAATGGATTGGAGATTTGGAAATCTGATAGGAAATCAATGACTGTTATAAATTCTACTGAACTCAAAGTGTAAAGTAATCTCCATGAAGATGAAACTTGTTTAATTTGAGAAGTTTTTTTAAATACAGTGTAAACCTGGGTAAGTTAGAAGTTATGAAGTTAGAACTTATGAAGAAGGTACTGAGTTAAAAAACTCGAACTTGGAGAACCTTAGATTTTAGATAACTTGACACAAATTTCCAGTTAATTTATTAAAGTTTATTTCCATTGGTGTGATTAAAGGGAAATTCCAGGTTTTAAAAAAATTTGCATACACTCTTAAAAGTAAAGGCGCTACAAAGGGACTTAAGTGATGCCACAGAAGAACCAGTTTTGTTCTTCTATGAAACCACTGCTGCATTTTAGGGACACTTACACAGTCAGAAGTGTTTATAGTGCTGGTGAATGGAGCCAGACATTAAAAGCTGCACCATAGAATGTTATTAAGTAAAAGTAAAGTAAAATGGACAAAAGTATTGGGACACCGTACATCCGTAGAAGCTTTTATGACATCCCATTCGAAATCCATAGGCATTAATATGGATCTGGTCCCCCTTTGCAGCTCTAACAGCAGTAGCAGGTCTGGAGCTCTGCTGCAGTTATTGGGACAGTTGGAGACTTTTCTGACCTCTACTCTGAGGAGCTCAGCACTCGGCCCTGACCCCGCTCTGTGACTTTACGTGGTCTGACAGACACTCGGTGGCTGAGCTGCTCTCTGTGAGCTGTTCCTCCTAAACTCTTCCACTGTTCAATAATAATACCACTCACAGCTGATGGAGGAAGATCTAGGAGGGAGGAAATTATAAAATATCACCAGCTGACTTGTTGCTGTTTGTGCAGCGGTGTCTCCTATTACATACAGAACCACGCTGGAGTTCAGTGAGCTCTTTAGAACCTCCCATTATTTTACTAATGTGTGGAAGAAAGGCAGACTGCATGGGGCTTGATTTTCATACACTTGTGTCAATGATTAAAACACCTGAATTCAGTGATTCAGAGACGTGTCCCAGTACCTTTGTCCATATAGTGCAGCAGGAGAACAATATGTACTAAAATTAACTTATCAAAACTCTACGAAATCAAACTCAAAAGTCACCTGTTTTATAAATAGAAATGGAAGGAATTTAAGCAATGAATGAGTTGAATGATGATTAGACTGTGATAATTATTTCAGGATATTTGATATTAAGGAAATTTGGAAGAATATAGCTGGTCCTCGCAAAATTTTTTTGGAGCTATAAAAATAAAAGTCTTTTATTGAGGAACTGGAAAAGTGTCCTGCTCCAGTGTGGTGATAATGGAGTAACATAACCAAGTTAGTAAGCACTTGGCTGAAGAACTGTGTTGTTATTGGGATGTTGTGAGGTTATTTTTCAGATGCGAAGTTGCATGACGAGTTGAGAACGGTTATGGTTATGAGGGGAGGAACATTAATTGCTTGTGGCTTCTCCAATTATCACATTGAATGAAGTCCAACGAAACTGCCTTGATCATAATCATTCTAATGAAATGTTTGTCAGGGAGGCAGCGTGGTGGGGTCGCAGGGAGTGTGAGTACTGCACAGCTCCAGGGGTCAAGGTTTGTGGGTTCAGTGCTTGCTCTGGTCTCTGTTTGTGTACAGTGTGTGTTCTCCCCATGTCTATGTGGGTTTCCTCGGGGTACTGTGGTTTCCTTCCACCCTCAGAAACACATGGCAGGTGTGCTAAATTGCCCCTAGGTGTGAGTACGGGAGTAAATGGTTGATGGACTGGCTTCCTGTTCAGGGGATATTCTTGCCTTGCCATGCTCCCAGTGTTTTAAGGTAGGCTTTGGACCCACCCTGACCATGAAGCAGAAAATGGATGGGTTTGTTGGAACCAGTTGGAACCAGTTACAATTTTTTTTTTTTTTACAAACATCTTAAAATGTTTCTCAGGGCTCATTTTCATTCTACTCGTCAGTCATCCGTATTCATCCGTATTCATCTGGGTTCAGTGTTAAGCAGACCATCCCTGTAGAATATACAATATAATACAATGAAGTCTTAATCTGTACAGTTTTACCATTAGGAAGGTTCCTCTTTAATAGCTCTGGAGACTGTTTTCAGTCTCAGGAAAGTGATGTATTGATGTACCCAGAGGCGATTCTGAGAGCTCAACATCATTATGTAAAACAGTGGTTCTCAATCACAGTCCTGGACGTCTCTGGAGAGCCTGCTTTAGTGTTTTTCATATTCAGACACGCTGAATACATTCACTGGTACTGGTTTTTCAAGGCTCACATGTTGAATCAGGGAACGGTGAGGACAACTGATTTTATGAGGACGTTCTTAAAGATCTCAAAGAACCTGTGAACATTCATCAATGGGAAAAGTACACAAATCTATGCACATTTAAAAAAAATAGAAATAGAAAATAGCTTAGAGGAATCATTAAGGTGGATTAAAAAGTGTGTATCATTGCTGTCATGGATAAAAATCCAACTCAAAAATGGTTCTTCTTAACTTTTTAAATGGAAGTCAGTGTGAAAATATTTTCATTTTATAGTGGAGCACTTTGGTATTTTTTGTCAGCATACCATTGCTTCATTTTTGATGTTTTGCACTTTTTGACAAAATTAGAATTGTTATATTGTTAATATGATGAATAGACCAACAGATATTTCCCCAAATGAAGTCTTTTTACATTGACTTCCATTGAAAGTTAAGAAGGTTTTCCTTTTTTGCATGACAGAAAAGATATATACATAATAGTTTATGACAAATTCAGGCTGAATTCTCTTTAAACTCTGATGATAGCAAGGTTTTGTCACACAAAAAACCTGTATCTCCAAAAAAGCAACTTTTACATTTTAATGGAAGTCAATGTAAAGAACAACTGCCAAATTCACATTATGTCCAAAGGTGAAAAAAGAATGGAGATACAAGGTTTTGGTGAGACAGAGACGATATTCATTAACTGTAGAAGTATTTCATGTTGCAATTTTACAAATGTAACTATATATAATAATATACAGTGCCAGTCAAAAGTTTGGACACACCTTAAATTCTGTGGGCTTTTTTTTTTACATTCTTTTAAAATGTTCTGCATTGTGAATAAATACTAATGTGATCCAAACATATGAAGAAAAACATGTGGAATTATTTAGTGAACAAGAAAAAAGTGTTAAACAAACACTTACAAAAGATTATGTTTGTCTTTTAGATTCTTCAAAGTAACCACCTCTTGCTTACATGACAGCGTTGCACATCTTAGCATTTTCTCAGTCAGCTTTATGAGGTAGTCACCTGGAATGGCTTTCAGTTAACAGCTGTATCTGGTCAAGAGTTATTTACTTGATTATTTCTTGCCCTCTTAATGTGTTTGAGAGCATCCGTTGTGTTGTGAAGAGTTAGTTAGATTAGTTAGTTAGTTAGTTAGTTAGGTAGAGTTGGTACACGGTGAATAGTCCGGATGAGTTCAGTACTAATTTACAATGTAGGAAATATATATATATATATATATATATATATATCAAAACATTGAATGAGAAGGTGTGTCCAAACTTTTGACTGGTACTCTATAATATGATTTTTTTAGAATAATATTCAGTTCTCCCATGCTGTTTATACTAAATATGAATACTGAGAGTTTGAGTGTCTGAAGAAAAACAAAGAAGGAGAAAGACGTTCTGCTTGCGTCAGTGTGTTGATGATGCCCCTGCAATTGAACAGCATGGTGCTGCTGTGTTTGCACAGTTAAACAGACACACCAATGCAAACCACTGCTCTTTCTCTCTCTCTCTCTCTCTCTCTCTCTCTCTCTCTCACACACACACACACACACACACATACACACACACACACACACACTTGATTTAGGAAAAGAGACTTGGTGGAATTGTGTGAGTGTAAGTGTGTGTGTGTGTGGGGGGGGGGGGTCTCTTCAACATTATATTCTGTAGCCAAAAACAAGACCTATACAGAAGTCCTGTGAAAAGCTGTTGCACATCATTCACAACTGCATGACACTGTTCACTCCAGTGTGATTCGAGGAACAGCAGTGAGGATACACTTTTGTGGGTTTGTGTCTTCGCCTCAGTCAGAGGTTTATTTCGGTTTCCTTTGTGAGCTCTGTTTATTCAGTGCATTTCTCAGAGCAGGTTCATTTGCATGGCAGTTAGAAGACGACCGCAAGGACTCAAAGATCGAGGTCTTTCGACTTTCCTGCTCTAAAATAACATTCTCATGAGACAGATAAGGTTTTTTGGACAGAAAGGTGATCGTCCCCCGTGCCCAAAGACAGGCTACCCATTCATCGTCGAGCTGACAATGGGTGTGGTCATCAATCAAACGCATGTCTAGCTGAGCTCAGCTAACAATTAAGGTGTTTAATCCCCCACGAAAGAACCTGTACTGTGCAGTGCTTCGATTCATACAGAGAAAATCCTTTAGTGATTTCAGTCAAATGGACAAAGCAGATCTCTGGAAGATTAGAATACATTTGCATATCAGTTACAGTGCTTTTTTTCTTTGAAGGCACGCTCGAAAGTTAGGTAATTGTGGTGAATACTCTCGGATTAGATGACAGTAGCTCCTTTAAGTCTATAATTATAATAATGAGACAATCATTCACAAACAGGAACAATTTTTAGGGTTTCTGAGGAAACAAATGGTGTCAGGTTGCATTCTAGCTAACATCCAGTCAATAGCGAGTGGGACCACGCAACTGACGAGCAAAAAGGCTCACCTTTCCAGGGTCAACTGTAAGAAATGGTTTATCACTCCCACCCAAAATAAAATACTTAATGGTAAACAGCAATTCATACCAGTATGTATTTTAATCATTAAAAAATGCTATAAAATAGTAAACAATACTTAAACTACCTGGATGAATTCAACTCAAAAGATACAACATTCAGACAAAAGTATTGGGACACCTACTTGTTCATTGTTTCTTCTAAAATCAAAGGGACAGAAGATTATGCAGCTTTCATTTTATTTTATTTTATTTATAAGAAGGCCTCTACCAGATTTGGGAGTAGCATTGCTGTGAGGATTTGATTACATTCAGAGACAGGTCAGGATGTCGGATGATCACAACCCCACTGCTCCACTGATCAACCATCATTCCAAACAACACAGTTCTTCCACTGCTCCACAGCTCAATGCTGGGGGGCATTACAGCCCTCTAGCCCACGCCTAGCATTAGGCAGCATGGTGCCAATAGCTTCATGTTGATCTGAATCCAGAATCCTATTCTATTAGCAAGATCTACAGGGACTAGACAAGCTGTATCTGTGTGTGTGTGTGTGCATTTGCACATCAGCGTCAGCAATGGGTGCAACTGAAAGTGGCTGAGTGCATTCATTGGAAGGGGTGTCCACAAACACTTGGACATATGGTGTAATTCAATACATGGATACATGGACTGGATTCATGGGTCTGCTGTGGCTCTGGGGACCACTCCTAGCAAGAAACTGACCATGACCAAGCCAAGTATCAAAAAAACTAATGTCACCTGAGATAAAAAGTTGAGGTCTTAAGCAGGTAAAAAGTGACTGGACTCGGGAAGAATGGCTGATTCAAGGAGAATCGCAATGTTTTATTGTTTTAATGTTTAAATGTTTTCCAACGGAGGCATTCCTGACTTTCCTAAACCTACATCCGATATGAGCTATCTCCCTTATTTGACTTTCCTCAATATAACAGATGCAGAGCGGACCAAAGCACAGCCCAGTACACACTTCAGAGTGGTAAACATTGGTGAAAGCCAGACATTTAAACACTGACTACCTTCGTATTGATTCCTTTTTACACACACACACAATGATTAACAATCCTGTTGATGGATTCAGATGTAAAATTCACTCGAAATGCTAAAATACCTGAAAATGAATGAATGAAATAGAGAAGTAGAGAAGGGTTAGCACACATAACTGGCTCTTATACCTTTCTCACTAGCAGGGGAGTAAAACTACAGACAAGCGAAGTGACGAACATAAGAATCTGAGCCACTTTGACAAGAACCAAACTGTGACGGCTAGACGACTGGGTCAGAACACATCCAAAACATTAGCACCTACCAAAAGTGCTCCAAGGAAGGACAACTGACAGGGTCATGGGCAGCTAAGGCTCACTGATGTGATTCATGGAGGTTCCACTTCACAACTTACAGGACTTAAAGGATCTGCTGCTAATGTCTTGGTGTCCGATTCCACAGGACACCTTCAGAAGTCTTGCGGCTTCCATGCCTCGACAGGTCAGAGCTGTTTTGGCAGCATGAATAGGATGTTATCACTTTATTGCTTGATTTAATAACCTGGCCGGCTGTTGTCACAGTTCTGAGGGCCTCTGAGGGCCTGCCTTTCACTCACTATTGTTTGCTTAGCTATCAAAGCTGGACGGTCTGAGCACCTTGAGTTCCACACCCGACAACCTGAATGGCAAAGATCCCTAGCCTGTTGTAAAGAGAGCTGCACTGAATGTCCAAAAGTTTGTGGACACCCCTTTTAATGAATGCATTCATCTACTTTAAGTTACTGATACAGAACACTGTCACAGATGTGCAAATGCACAAACACCAATAGCTTGTCTTGTCCCTGTAGAGAAGTACCGCCAATAGAATAGGACTCTCTGGACCACATTAACAGTAACCTATTGGCACCATGCTGCCAGACATGGGCTAGCGGGGTATAACACCCCCAACATTGAACCCATGTGTTCTCTGGAATGATGGTGGTGCTCCATCCAGTACTTTTGGAAGAGTTGGGGATGAGGTGGGGAGGTAATTATCCAACATCCTGGCCTGTTGCTGAATGCAATCAAATCCTAAGGGGTTCCTGAGACTTTGCGAAACCTTACGTAAGGCTTGCGTACTGGAATCATAGTCAGGAACTTAAGAGGGTCTGTATGCACTGATTTGCGATACTGAATTCCATTCTTTTTTTCCCTGGCACTCATGCTGCACTGTCTTGCATACTGTAAGTTGCCATTGCTAATTGATGTAATGTAGAGCTAATTTTAGAAAAATGGGCAGGCATGTGACTAGTGTGACTAAACACTGAAATTAGGTTAGGCCCCACAGCTCTTGATGCACTCTAGAAAATCACAAGAAAATGTCATTTTATTTCCAAATCTCTTTATGTCCCACAGCTTCTGAAATGCTGTTTGGAATGTGTGCCTCAATGTTGCCTATTTGGTGACTAATTGAAGATTTAACCTATTTAATTACATTGATCCCACGGCTGAGAGAGACAAATTGAACACATTGAGTCTGTAAAGCTCTAAAAGCGTTATTTTACAGTTTTCTATTAAACAGTACATCATAAATACATTATAAGCTGTTTCCATTTCACATAATCAGAATCAGAATCTCTTTATTTCGCCAAATTTGTTACACATACAATGAATTTTACTAGGTGTGAGCAACACAAGTATGACATGTAATAAATAAGTATTACACTAAGAGAGAAAAATACACTAAACAATAAACAGAATAAAGAATAATAAGTTAAAAAACTACTAAACGTAATAAACAGCTGGAAAAACACCTTTTTCTGATATAATTATATAAACATTTACAGTTAACATCTGTACAGCTGTGCAATAATCCTAGTGCAAATGTTCTGCACATTATGTATCAGTACTGCGTCGCAGTGAAGTCCAGTTTGGTTCAGTGAGATGAGTGATGAAGCTCAGTTCAGTTCTAGATTAGATTTTATAGATGAGGGTGTGAGGTGTCCACTGTGGTTTAGGAGCGCAGTACTTACAGCTCTGGGAAAAAAGCATGGTGTATTTGGTCACATGATTAGAGCCACTTTTACATTTACGCCATTTGGCTGATGCTCTCATCCTACGTTTGGATCATGTGACACAGGTAGGAGAACGTAGAGTTAGGAGTCCAAGTCCCAAGGCCTCTAATTGGTGTAACGTGGTGTGCCTGCCCAGCCACACCAGTGTGTGAAGCCAAGTCTGCTATGGGGAGGGTAGTGGTGGTGTTACCTACCATACCACACCAACCATGAGTGTGTATGTGAAAAACATCTGCATCGAAACTCTACAGAAACAACAGTTACAAATCTGCCAAAGTTACAATGGTACATATAATCTTTAAAGCATTATTATGCAAGAATGGGCATTTCTTGCTCCTGGATTCTTTCTATAGTCATCAAGTGGAATTGTGTCAAGGGGCATGCCTTGACCCATCACTAAAGGAAATGCCTTTCATATACATTTTACCAGCTGAGAGATACAGAACCGGCATCGGAAGTGAATAAGCATGTGTACTGAGGCGAGACATGAAGATTTGACATGAATATGACTCAGGTTATGCAGAGTTGTGCAGTTCACATGAGCATTTTCCAAATGTTACATACTGCGTTTTTTTGGTGTTCTGAGCCCAGATTAGCAATGATAGCAGTGCTATTCTCCCTATTACAGGTCAGTGTAGCATCAACATGATTTTGATTTCCGTTATTTTAAGGCAAAAATGTTACATAATGCTGCTTTAATGGCTTTATAACTGATATTCTGATAATAAATTGATAGTTAATTTGTGTTCAATATGGCAATGCTTATATTTACACCCTGTATATTTTGCTTGCCAACAAAAGTGTTTTTTGAACCACCATATAGAAAATCCATCCAGGATCTTGTTTCTCGTGGGCCTCTTCTTTTGGTCAGGACTTCAATTAACCATCAGCATTTTTAGGATTATCTTTACTATTACTTTTTATTAAAATAGTAAATATGAGGTCAAATATGTCTGTTCCAACACCATAGAAAACATGTGCAGTGGCTATTACAAGCTTCTAGTGCCTATGTTTAATATAGAACGGCCAAGAAATACCCTTCATTGGGGATTGATATCCCTGTGCTTTGCCTTTACTTTATCACTAACACACTACTAATATCTAATACTAATTAAGCAGGGGCAAGCAGAAATCAGCATTGTCATTTTGTAGTTTTGATGTTTATGCTTTCTAATAGATGTTGGAGCAGTGCTGTAAGGATTGATCGCATTCAGCAACAACAGCGTTAGTGAGGTCAGGATGTTGGATGATCACACCACCCCATCTAATCCCCAAAACATTGGATGGAGCATTATCTATCATTCCAGAGTGCTGGGGAGCTTTATAGCCCTCTAGACCACACCCTGCATTAGGCAGCATGTTGCCAAAAGGTTCATGTCTATCTGTTTCAGAGAGTCCTATTCTATTGGCATTACTTCTTTACAGGGACTAGACAAGCTGTGTGCAAACTGTGTGTGTATGCACACCTGTGCACATCTGTGTCAGCAATGGATGCAACTTCAAGTAGCTGGATGCATTCATTCATGAAGAGGTGTCCACAAATATTTGGACACTAAATAGTGAATATAGTTTGTCTCATAGGGCAGTCCAGTGCTTAATAGTAATGGGCCAACCAAAACAGAATTAAGACCAGCATACCAAGTAAAACTAACAAGCCTTGTTGAGTACTTGTTTACCACTGTGGCCTATTACCTGATGTACTTGATAGTAGACAACTGTAGATGCAAATGTTCTCATAAAATGCCAAACCAACTCACTCGTTTGACTGTGTGTGGTTTTTTCATCAGTCGCAGGTGAACTTATCTGTAAATCTGTCTATTTTTGTAGATGTTCCTCTGTTCCTCTGTGACAGGTGCAGCTGTGAGGCAGGCATGTGAACACATGCCTCAGCAGTGAATTTCTAGCTTGCAGCTAAAGAATGATGACTGGAGGCCACAATGTCACATTGCTCATGTTTTATTAACCTTTGTAATCTTAAACTTGACTCTTCAGTCACTCTTCCTAACTTTCCTAAGACTGGATAACTATAGAGAAGCCAAGTAGCCCACTCTATATGTCTAAACCAAATTCAGGTGCACATATAGGTTGTATAAGCTCCATAGAAGCTCTGCCTATAGAATGGGATGCTGTAGAGCAACTACACTTGGGCCTGAGGTCACCATGGGTTAAAAGCTGGAACTGCATCCTCTCGAGAGATGGAGCTCCAACCAATACATTTAAAATGGGTTTGAGTACTTGACCTCACTAATGCTCCTGTGACTGGATGCCAACAAATCCTCACAGCAATGTTCCGATATGTAGTGTAATGCCTTCTTAAAAGAATAGAGGCTGAGAGATGTCTTTGAATTGAAGCTCCTAGTATGTTACCATCTCAGATCCAGTATATTTATCAGCGAGTCTGGATGTGTTAGGGTTTCTGCTCCGTGAGCAGAGGTCCAAATCGACAACCTTGATAGAAAGAGGAAAGACCTGACATTAACTCAGTGTAATGTACAGTACATGAACATCTCAAAAACGCTCTAGAAACATCAGAATTCACTCATTTTTGCTTCCTGACATCACGGCTGGGCAGCTACAGTCCCAGAGATGACAGCACTGCACATTTCGGCCTGCTCTAGTACACAATTTCATTCATATGCTAATTATGAATCCATCGATGAGCTGAATTAGTCATGATAGAGCTGAGAAAGGACGTCCCTCAAGGCCTGTACATATTTTTTTTCAGTGAGTGTGATTTCCAATACAGAGAAAGGTCATAAGGGCAAACATCTTCAGTCCAGTTCAGCCTATGGACTCATTGTGGGATAAAATGTAGCCTACATTTTACACTAGATTTTGCAAATGCTGACCTACAAAGCCAGGAATGGTCCTCCATACTTGATAACAATGGTCAAAGGCCGAGCTGTACAAAGAGCCCTTCGAGCTTCAAGCTTTCCTTTAAGATCCACGAAAGACAAGCATCCAGGCTTTTTTCTGTTCTGGCACTGAAGTTGTGGGACGAACTTCCCCAGGGTGTCTGAACAGGAGTCGCTCACTGTCTTCAAACCCAGACTGTAGACCCTCCTCTTCCAAGAGTACTTAGGCTGAGTGTAGTGTTTAGTATAATGGTCTCCAGGATGATGTCTGTATTTAGTAGTGTCTCAGCTTAGAGGGATATTTCGGATTCTAGCTGATACAAAATAGCTAAGGGTATTTATAAGGTATTTTCTGAGTGAAGCACTTTTATAAGTCGCCCTGGAGAAGAACGTCTGCTAGTTGCCTTCAATATAAATGTAAAATGTAATTCAGCCATTAGAGTATTAATAAGATCATAGGCTGGATTCACTAAAGTGTTTAAGAACTTATTCTTATTCAGCTGAATATTAAAAATTATTTTGCGAATGTGGACCATGCTAGCTGAGGCAAGCAGGAGAACTCGAGAAATTTGGGCTGGAGTTCTGGGGGGCTTTGAGCTCATGGGACCCGAAGCCAGACCCCCCTTGCCAGGTAGAGGTTGAGTATGATTGGATGATCAGGAGGAGCAGGGGCGGTGGTGGGGTGCAAGTTTTCGTCACGAGAGTGAGAAGGAACGGTTTTATAGTGTGTAGAAATGGAGGGGAGGAGTTTGGGCGTGCTCCTTCTCCCAAACTTTCAGTTATTACATAACCCCATTGAAAAAATATATATTTTGCATTGTTATAATAAGCCATGAAATATAGCATAAAAGACATGTTACATGTGGCCTAAATAAGAATACAATGACAAGTGTCTTAAAAAAAATCTTAAGAAAGTAATTGAGACCTTCTTAAAAGCATATTTGAGAAGTTATTACGACATTTTGGAGAACTGCATTTTAAAACATTCTTATAAACCTCTTAATGTTTATGCTAGGATCCTTCATATGTTTTATCTTAGGAACGCTGTTGAGAATCCAGCACCAGGTTCTGATGTTGGATGAGCCTTCCTGGATGCCGGGGCACTATACCCCTCTAGCTGACATTTGGTATTGGGTTTGGTGGCCTTAGGCTCTTCTGCGGCTGCTCCAACATGCTCTACCTGGCAATGCACGTCTATGGAAACAAACTAGTTGTGTGCACAACTCAACACCTGTGCCAGAACCTTTATGTAGTTTTCAGAAATATAGTCCACATTAAGATCAGACACATATCAAATAAAATAAATACAATTCTGTTTTTCTTGTGAGTTCTGATCTGGTCTTATCAGCTCACGTAACATCATCAGCCGATTTGAAATGAAGAAATTCTTTTAATGGTCAACACATTTTTATTACCTGGCTTGATGGTCCATGTCAGTAATGAGAGGCAGTAAAGAGGGAGCAACTGCACGTCCACAGTTCCCAGTCTTTCACGTAGACATTAGCTAACACATCACTTAGTGATGACGTGATGATTAAATTTACAGTGCACCTGTGTCAACAGCCTTGCGTTATATTACCTTTCCTACACTGCACTTGCAATGAATAAAAATACACCAGCAGATAATATCTACAAAAGTGTGTGTGTGTGTGTGGGGGGGGGGGTTTGAAAGAAAACATGTTCTCTTTAGACAATCCTGTGGGAAAGCCTGAAGCACTGTTGCATCTTGTTTTTCTTTTTTTTAATTGGCCATTGTTACAAAGCTGTTTGCCCTGTGAGTAAAATGAGAAGCTAATCTGGATCTGTCCTGCACTTTCCCTGGTTAACAGAAAGAGGAGACTTTCCCCCCAGTCAGACTGGATAGGCGGATGTGACCGTCTTTATGAAGACACATCTGTCTGGCTGTACAACCCCGTAACAAGAGCGTGCCAGTATTTTCATTAGCATGACCTCTCTGGGGACTGCAGTTCATTGTCTTCCACTCGACTCCCAAAAGAGAAGAACTGAAACTGCGCCAAGAAAAACAGCGTGTTGCGCTTGATTGAACGGCCTTCCACAATCCAAGATGTGGGCTGGACTGTCCCTGACATGGACCAGATCCAAGGTGTGTTGCACAATGTATAGAGGTTGGAGACAAGGGCAAATATTTGCCTAGATATGCTTTAAGCCAATGTGGGCCCTTCAGAGTCGTCTTCATTCTAGGTATTGGCAGTGGCTTAACACAACAAGACATCTGCAAAACAGTCATATGAGTGAAAATACTGCAGTTCACTTCATTATCTTTTCCTTTGAAATATCATTTCATTAATCTTCATTATTATATTATCAGTACTCTAGTGTGAGCGTAATAGCAGAGTCAACTGACTTATGAATCCCTCTCTTTTGCTTTATTAGCAACCGACCTGCTGGAAGACTGAACACTGGGGTCCCCTCTACCAGCGTCAGACCAGCTGCCACCCACCAGTCCGCAGCCAGGCTCCCCCACCACCCATGCCAAACCAGCTGCACACCCTCCTACCACTGCTACCTGTCTAATGACCATGTTCAATCCTAAATGGACTCTTAACTATCTGCCACTATTAACCACCACTGCCATGACTATATTAGGTTATACTACACCATGATTATTATATTATGATTATGAATATGTTGTACATCTGAGCAGTTCAACAGTCTTGGTGGTTCTGTGACTTTTGTCAATAATTAATAAATAGTTCTGATCAGAGGAGGACGGGTCGGGTCCCCCTTGTGAGTCTTGGTTCCTCCCAAGGTTTCTTCCTCCAGCTCTGAGGGAGTTTTTCCTTGCCACGGTGGTCTTTGCTGCTCATCTTTATATGATGTTGATTTTACTAATTACTGATTGTGTAAAACTGCTCTGTGACAACAACAGTTGTAAAAAGAACTAAACCAATACATTTGATTTCTGTCATGACTGACTTTTCTGAATATTACAGTAAAAGTTAAAACAAGAAGAGGAATAATGCAAATCAGGCTTATTATTATAATATGCCTCACATGCATTATTCATATGCAAATACCCATATTTTGTCAATATGTATTACAATCAAACTTTATTATATTCATTATTCACACTTTCATTATATTTGACAAACATAAAGAATGTAAAAAAACAAAATAGTATAAGTGGTCTTTGCAAGTCTAGCTTTGACAGATATCACAGTCTGCAAATGTTTTAGTTTGCCAGCTAGGAGTCTTTCTGTTTAAAGAATTAGCACCTGCGTTTCCTCACAGTTCAGGCTCTAAATAATTGAAATCTCTGGCCATTTCAGTCCACTGTCATTTCTTACAGCCAGTTCAAATCATACAGTGGAATTTGCAAACTGCACACCCATTGATATCTTTTTAGACTCTTTCACTGCTTTATTGGCATCAGTTAGCTTACTTTCAGATCCCTCGCCAGCTGCTCAGAGTAGCCCATGATTAGCCTAAGGTTCCTAAGGCCTAAGGCAGCCCACACAAGTTTTTTTTGCTGAGTTACTGGAGATGTTTTTTTCACCATCATTTCCTCCTTCCTTATGCAAGTAACTAGCTTTTATATATTTTCAGTTAACCATATGCCATCATCTGGACTTAAAATAAACGAAGGGTGGATATTAACCCAGTACTGTACACTATATGTAAGGACATATATGTAATGGGACATTTCTGAGCCTAATCTTAACCTCAACAGAAACCTCTAAACAGAAATGGCTTTGCTTTTTCTATTTTTTTTTTCAAACAAAACTTTTCAAAGAATAAAACTTTGTACTTTGAAAAAGTCTATGATCACCGGTGGGCCAAAAGTGTTATTACAAACTTCTATCACTAGAGAATAGCTCTGTCAGTTTGTACAGACGTCCCTGTAGTTGCTGAGTAATACACCTCAGTATGTGATAAGCCTTGGTGCATTAAGGGGTAAATCCACATCTTGTCTTAGTGGTAAATGAAAGTCAGTTCTCTGTGTTTTAACATCATCCTGATTCGACAGTCCTATAAGCTGATGAATGATCAGAGCAGACAAAGGAACTTTTGGCCACCAGTATATTTGCATGCGGTTTTCCACCACTGATGAGTGACAGAAGGCTAACTCCAACATTTCCACAAAAAGGCTGGAATGTGGAATGATAGGAGTGACGTTCCTGCAGCAGAGGCTACAACACATACAACACAGCCAGGGACTGTAATGTTTAGTCAAGAGCCATCAAGCCGCCTGCTTGACACGGTTTCTTGAGGTCAAATGTTTGTTGAAGGTTGGCCTTTTTCTAGGGAAATTCATGTAAATGCGAGCATCCTATTGTTGATCTGGATATAAGGAGGCGTGTTCAGTTTGGACACGTCTTTCTACGTATTTAGTCTTCTAGCCTTGTATCTCAATTTTGACTTTTTGACATCAGGTGTTTTTTATATAGGCGTCCAAATGTCATGATGAATGGACCAATAGAAATGTTCATAACGTTTTTGGAAAACTTTTGTAACATTCATCTCGCACATAGTTCAACCTTCATAAGAGAATATTTACATTAATATTACATTAACATTTACGGTATTTCGCAGACGCTCTTATCCAAAAGTGCTTAACTATTTACTCAAGAAAAACCTCAGCTAGTTTGAATAGACTAAAAATTTAAAGATCCTCTAAGTTTAGACTCTACTAAACTCAAGTCAATAAGGTGACCTTAGTACTCTGCTATTCGCCCAAATACTCTCGGAAGAGGAGGGTCTTCAGTCTGGGTTTGGACTCTGCTGTTCGGACACCCAGGGGAAGTTCATTACATCACTTTTTAATGCAGGACAGAAAAAAGTCTGGACGCTCGTCTTCCGTGGATCTTAAAGGATGGTGGGTTGAGCCGAGCCGTACTTGAAGCTGGAAGGGCTCTTGGTGCCGATCTGCTTTTGACCATTGCCATCAAATACGGAGGGGCTGGCTGGTCCATTCTTGGCTTTGTAGACCAGAGTCAGTGGTTTGAATCTGATGCGGGGAGCAGCAGCTACAGGAAGCCAATAAAGACAGAACACAGTAGAGGAGCTGAACATGGCCGAACTTAGAAACGTTGAAGACGCCCTGTGTTGCTGCATTTTGGATAAGTTGCAGGGGCCTGAAGGTGCGCAAAGGGAGACAGAAGCCAGAAGAGAACATTGTTGTTCCACACCAAGAAGCACTGTCTGTCAGTTGAAACGGCAGCAAAGGCCAACTTTTAGAACTCCTGTTGACTTTCCTATAAGTACAATCCTTAAAGGTAAACACAGGAGGACAAACTATGACGAAACAAAAGAAATTGACATGCTTTATTAAAATAACAAAAGGTGTCGAGGCTTGGGAAGAAGATGTAGAGAGAAGTCAGACGTAGTTTGGCTTTGGGCCAAAACCACTTTGAGGCCTAAAAATAAACAGAAACGAGGAGTGAGGAGGTGGTGGGTGTGGGCGTGGGTTAATCACACAGAAATAGGGTTATGACGAGTGAAGGAGTGTGTAGAGTCTTTGCAGTTCTGGAGAAGGTCTTCTATAAATATAAATATAAATATATAGTTGTATTATATGCTATTATGTTGAGCTCCTTTACGGTGCACCATCTAGTTGTGCATGCACAGCTTTGTCACAGACATTACTGCCAATACAACAGTTGTTCTAGAGCAGCCATGTCACCATGCCCAACGCCTTCCTGTAGATAGGGTATAGAAGGGATGTAGCCCTGCCACACTGGGAGCACTGGGAGATTTTTGTTAAGAGCATAGGAGCTCCCAATTGAAAACTGATAGAGTATACACTAATCAGCCATAACATTAAGACCTAAGGTCTGCAGTCCCCCTCGTATTACCAAAACAGCACTGAGCCTCCCAAGACGGTAGCAGCAGATTCTTACAGCAAGTCCTGTTGTAAGTTGCTAAGTGGGGCCTTCTTGGATCACATCAATGAGCCTTAGGTGCCCATCACCCATCTTTTGGTAGGTACTGACCACTGCATACCTGGAACACCCCAACAAAACCTGCCTGACGCTCTGGAGATGTTCTGACTTGATCGTCTAGCGTTCACAGTTTGGTTCTTAGTTCATTCAATTTCAAGACTGTTTACTTGCTGCCTAATATATCCACACCTTGCCAAATGCCATTGTAATGTGGTTCAATGTTTCTTACTTCACCGGTCAGTGGTTTTATTTCTAATGGCTGATCAGTGTCTGCTTTATGTGTAATCCAGAAAACTGTTGAAAGACTTTGGTTCATTACCTGAAACCAAATCTAGCATTGGAATGGAACACAGAGCTTCTCAGCTGAGTGCTGGAAAGAAAACCACCAGTTACGAGAGCTCTTATCTGCATCTGGCAATTATGTGACACCTGTCCTATCCCAAGAAAAGAATCGTTGCAGTGAGCACCCGATCCAGAAGGTTCGATTCCCACAGTTTACAACTAGTGTTTATTTAACGGCTGACTTTACTGTAAACCCTCAAGCTAGGGATCACAGTCCATCACGACCACTTGCTGATCCCTCAACAGACGCAAAGCGTGGGCAAAAGCAGCGATGGAGTTGGGGTTGGAGACTGCTGAAGTCTGCAGAAAGGTAGATGTCCAGGATTGGCCACCACTAGTTTAGGACAGTGGTTCCCCAACCTGGCCCTGGAGGATTCCCTGCCCTGTATGTTTTAATGGTTTCTAACACACTACCTTCTAATCAGGATTAGCTGGATCATGTGTGTTGGGAATGTACAGGGCAGGGGTTCCTTCAGGGCCAGGGTTGGGAACCACTGTCCTAGAGTAAACAGTGGCTAACCATTCAGTCCTTGGGGCCTCCTAGATGAGTGGTCCCCCATCCCTGGTCCTGGCCCTGTTTGAATGGTTCCTAATACTAATGTATTATGTATACTAGGGGTTCCTCCAGCAACCACTTGGGAACCACTCATCTAGGAGGTCCCAATGACTGGTTGGTTAGCCACTGTTCCCAATCCTAGTCCTAAAAGATCCACATTTTAGAGGTTTCCTGCACCAACACACCACCTTCAACTCAGGAAGAGCTATTAGTTAAGAGCTAATTAGCTGACGAGCTGGATCAGGTGTGCTGAGGGTGAGGTAAACACTAAGATGTGCAGAGCAGGGGTTCCTCCAGGGACAGGGCTAGGGACCACTCGTCTTGGAGGCTCTGAGGAGTGGTTGGTTAAGGTTGGTTAACCACTCCAAGTCTAGGACAGTCGTTCCCAACCCAGGCCCCGGTGGACCCCCTCTTCCATGCCATGCAAAAAAAAGGCAGTGATAATGACACAATGACAAACATGGTGGTCAGAACAGCTGGTGTTATTTTAAAAGACGGTGGTGAAAACCTGGTCAGCGTTCTCTGTTCTGCCCTCTAGTGGACGCCTCCAGTAACACACGTAGCACATAGGCAAGACGCAGCAAGTTGTCTATGCAATACATGGCCAAACAGCAGGTATATCTCTAGGCTAAAATGGGCAGGACAGGGGGTCTTTCAGTGCCAAGTTTGGGAAGCTCTGATCTTGAATGCCATGAGGACTGTTTGGATAAACACTGCTTTATGGAAATACATCTCAGTTGTGTCAAGAGTCTTCTGATATAGTCTTCTAAATAGTATCAGTGTGCTGTGCGACCATCTCCACAAACCAACGTAAGAGAGCGTGAGAAAGTCCTCACTAAAACCAAGATGAACACTGGCTTGGCGTTTGTAAGGTGGCGAGAGCTCTGTGAACTGAGAGCAGGTAGGATAGTGTTATTATACTGGAGTCACAGTGTAGTACAGTAGTATTAGCTACCTGTATAGCAACATAGCTGGTTAGCTTTGCTAACGCTGTTAGCACTATTGCTTCTGTTGTTTGAAAAAACAGCTAGTCATTATTCTTACATCAAGACATCAAGAGCTATCCTCGCTGTTGTTTAGTAAACACAACCTATACGACCACCTAAACAGAGACCTGACTGAGTGGACGCTTTATACAGCGACTGGACTCACGCTAACCAGCCAGTGATCGCCTCTGTTTATTTCTGTATTGCCACACCTCAAAAGAAAGCCTTCAGACTCCATATTCCCCATTTTTCTGTGTGTTGGACGCAATTGCTCTCAACATTGTAAACGTATGTCGTCATAAACAAACACTCAAAAACACAGAACACATTTATGTAAATTAACCTGCAGTAAAAATTGAATTCAATTAAAAAACACAGTTATTACGCAGATAAGAATGACATAAGGGTGAAGGTAAACTTGCTATGGTCAGATTCGTCCACTCTGAAAGGAGGTCTCACCACAACACACGTTTCAGAAGTACTCTTCCACAAGCTTGGTGCAATTACACATTCTCACCAGAGGGGTCTCTAAATCCCCAGGACTTACGGGCTATCGCTTAAACCACGATGCCTACTGAACACCTACTGTACTCTGGCCAACAAAACCCACGAATAAACAGGACACATCCGTTCTTTTTAAGTGTTGATTTAATCATACAAATGTTCATTTACACATACAGGAAAAGGGCTTCATTTTTGTATTTTCTCTTTTCTGTTAAATGTGCTACCATAGGACTCTATGCAAACACTCTGCTCATCCATTCACCATGCCACCGTGCAGAAAACTCAACAGCAAACAAAACAAAAGAAATGTCAAAAAATATTAAAGAGAAAAAAAAGAAGAAAAAGAAAAAGAGAAGACCACAACTTAGCAATTTCTCACTCAAATTCAGCCTCTCGCACACACAACTCGGACAGCAATAGTAATTTGAAAATGGGAATATCGATTCTCTTGTGGATGAGGACATTCACAGATACAACTCAAAGGAAGACTCGACTCATGAGGCAATGACATTGTCTTTGAGCTGTAGGCAGCACACAATATTCATAATCAGAAATCACTGAAGTAATAATTTCGCCTGTCCAATCTCTATGGCAAACTAAGACAGTATCTGCTAGCTAGTATGGCATTGACGCGTCGCAAAACTAACACGTGGTGTTTTCTCAGAGAGACAAAAACAGACCGCCCACCCTTCTCAAACACTGCATAGATAATCAGCGATTTGAACTTGACACACAGCAAATTCCCCCAAAATAACATTAGACAGTTGTCAGTGATGGCAAGCGTTTTATCGGTTACCAGATACACAGTGAAGGGGGGCATCTTACTGTAACATCATTAAGGAGGAGATCACAATGATCACTTACTTCCACATGTCAGAGTGAGCATGGACACAATGTTTTTTTTTGTTTTGTTTTGTTTTTTTGACACGATGACCACTGAACCGGGATACTGCACAGGTCGAGATTTCGGCCAGGGTGATTCGTATTATTACTATACAAGCCAATTAAAACTGCAAGGCAATCTTTTTTAGTTTAAAGGTCCTTATAAATTAAAAATATAAATAGATATGTAATATACACCCTCTCATACTGAATATATCACGTCTTTAACATACCATAACCTCCGTGTCGTCACGGTCACGCAAAAGCCTTGTACCTCCAAAACGGCAACTTTACAGGAAAAGGAATTAAAAAATAGATTTTATTCCAAGTCGTTCTGGAGCATTTCTATTGGCATAATCACACAATAGATCTGCCAGATTCAAATGTGAAAAGAGAGAGAGACAGAGAGATACAAGATTTTTACGTGGCGGTGAAGATGTGTAAACACAATTTAGGCTAAACATTTCTGGTAAATATGCATTCATACACATTTTACTTTTTGGGGTTTTCCAGCAAAAAGGTGTCGTTTTATGTAAGAACACATTCAAAAATCACAAGAGTAAAGACAGTTCAAAAGACATCCTCCACAAAAACCTCAACTTTTGGGACGTGAGAAAAAAAAAAAAAAACAAACAAAAAAAAAACAAAACACCAACCTCCCCCCAAAAAACGTGGCCAAGCCGACTAATAGTGTCAAAGAATCAGGTGCTTTGGGGACTCTCGCATTGGAGAAACCAGCAAGCCGTAATGAAATGAACGCTCGAGTCAAGCGTCTGTGCCCCAGGCGTGAGCTACTCGGACTTAAGCCACCACACACACACACACACACACACACACACACACACACACACACACACACACACACACACACACACACACTCAAAAGATATCGGCTTTCAAAGTTTTGGAAACGAAAGAAATTTGAACTGTCTGCACGAGCGACTGCGACAAGGAGAAGATCATCAGGGCTTTCCAGTGGGAGCTATGTAGCTCAGTGCAATCGTGATATTAGCCCAGAACGATCGAAGGGCCTGCTAAGCTTCTAAGCTTTCCAGTATAACAGGGCTGTGAGGGTGTGTTCTGTTCATAGGTTCAGCGGTTCCACCTTCTGGCCTTCAACAAGCACTACTGTTGGGTTTGTGGACTGATTCTGACGTGAGACTGGTCTGTGAAGTGTGATTAAGATCAGCGATAATAAATTAGGACTAATGAAGGCGAAAGCCTTGCCAATCATCTGAAGAAGAGTACGAAGACAACGTAATAGGATCAATTCCACATTTCTACTGAGCAGTACAGGAGGGCTCCTTTCTCCATGTAGACGATCGCCGGATTTTCAGTAAAATCGTTCAGTTTGCAAAGTAAAAGTCATCAAGAACATCAATGTAAAATATAAAACTACTTGACAGGCAAAAATTCTTTCAATGGCTTTTTTTCACTTCTCGTTTGTGCATTGTCCACACGCGCATACATACACACACATGTCCATACGCACTCATACACACACTTCCAAATCTCTCACTTGAATCTACGGTTTGTGACAATACAGACCAAAAAAACAAAAAAACAAAAAAACCAACCTGTGTATCTGACTGAGGATTTCTAGCACTCATCTTAATTTAGCATTCACACATGCGTAACTCAGGTGTCGACAACGGCTGGACATTGATTTAGAACCAAACAGCCATGTCCGTATCTTAGGTCGTGTTGTGATGCATGGGGAGAGAGGAGGGTTGCCAAGTCTTTATAATAAATCTGTTACTCCCCTGTGTAACCCCACAGAAAAGGGGGGGATTCCAGACGGTGATGATTTCTGTCCCTTAAGACTGTCCAAAAGGGTAGGGCCCGTGGCAGCCCTGCGGAGAAGAAGGGGGAGAAAAGGAAAAGCATAAGTTAAAAGTTATACAGCACACATTCAGTAACACACTGGTAGAAATATGCAGGGCCCATAATAGCAGAATAACGTCCGGTGGCCTTCAAGTGTGCACTTAAGAAGGAACAAGTAATGCAGAAGGCATGAGCACACCTTGGCTCACTCCCTCTGGTGGCAGAGAGGCAGATTAGCAATACGTTCAGTCCGTCTCCTTCACTTCTTTAAGTGAAGCCATAGAAGAACCACTTCAGGCACCATAAGGACCATGGGCTTCCCAGATAAGTACTGCCAATAGAATAGGACTCTGCTCTGAAGCAGATAAACATGATGAACCTATTGGCACCATGCTGTCTAACACCTGGTGTGGGCAAGGTTGCTATTAAGACCCCCAGCATTGAGCTGTGTAGCAATGGACCCATTATGGTTCTCCATCCAATACTACACTAACACTCATCACTGAATACAATCAAATCCTCACAGCAATACTCCTCCAAAATCTAGTAGAAAGCCATCTTCTTCCCTGGACAGTGGAAACAGGATACTCTTTTTTTTGGTTTGTTTTCAACACCCTTCATTTCAGAAAAAAAACAATGAATGAGCAGGTGTCCCAATACTTTTGTCCATAGTGTATAGAATCTTTAGAAGATCTAAAGAGCGCTCACTTGATGTAAATGTTGGATCTTCTATGACAGCACTCAGAGAACTATCTGAAGCACCTGTATTTTTAGGAGTGCGCACACACTTGTGGCCATTAAAACCGCAATGGCACATCTTCAGAACTAACAAAAAGAAGCCAAAAGCAACTGTCGTCCTCCCACACGTCTGTTGGGGTAAGAACGGGGCTACATTTGATCAGATAAGAGTGAGCCTAATTAATGCTTGAGGAACTCCAGCATGTCTCAGCCCTTCAGGTTTGGGTGTGTCAGTAAATAACAGCTTTGGAGCGAAAAGAACGATGTGATGCAGCACATTTAAACACCACACACCCAGCACTATCAAGATGACTAGGAGGTAGATACCCAGGCTATATTTAGTGACCCAGGCTATACACGTAATACATTTCACACTCAGGACTGCAACACACATTAAAGAAGAGCGCCAGGCCGCTATCGGGTTGGCAAAATAAGCTACAGTATATGGACAAAAGTATTGGGACACCAGCTCATTTGTTTCATCCGAAATCAAGGGCAAAGACAAAACTGTCCCTACTGTCCAGGGTAGACTTTCTACTAAATTTTGGAGCACTGCTGTGAGGATCTGATTGCATTCAGCGACAACAGATCTGAGATGAGATCAGGACGCTTCATCCAAAAAGTACTGGATGGATCCATCATCATTCCAGAGAACACAGTTACAGTTCTACTGCTCCACAGCTCAATTCTCAAAGAGTCCAGAGGGCCAATGTCTCTACAGGGACTAGACAAGCCGTGCGTATGCCTTTGCACATCTGTAGTAGTTGAAAGTGTATATTAGAAGGGGTGTCCACAAACATCTGGACATAAATAGTATTTTTTCTTGCACATTTTACCCCCCCTCCCCTCTCTCACTCCAAAATCATTCCAGTGCTGTGAAAGTGAAGATGCTTACAGCCAGAAATTCTTCACAACCAACATAAGAGCCTAAGAATTTGCAGCAAATTATCCATCTTTGGTAATATCACTGGTCACCAATCCTGCTCCTGGAGAGCTGCCTTCCTGTAGACTTTGCCTCCAAACCTAATCCACCCCACCTGACCCAACTTACTTATTCATATAAAGGTCTGAGTGTGTAAGACTCAAGTTCGAGCTGAACCCTGCAGAAAGGTAGCTCTCCAGGAGGAGGGTTGTGGACACCACAGGCCCAGCACTAACTTTAGTGCCCCAGACTCTTCATATACGTAACATTCAGGACTGCTCATGACCATCTGGGTGGGGAAACACAAGGCTAAAGTTCACCTGAAGTGTTTTCAGAAGCCTTAAGACTTCATGAAAAATGCTATCCATTATTTACAGCCATAAGCTTGAACACCTAAAATAGACTGATCGCTGAGAATCAGTGGATCTGAAACGATCTGGTTCCTCCACATTTGAAAGGTTCCTCTCCTCCCAACACATCTGAACCAACCAAAGAACTAACAGACCCGTCTCACAGACAGACAGGCTTATTTCCAATTACGCTTTAGCAGCATTACATCATTTCCACTCCACGATAAACAACTATAGCAGAAGCACACTGTGTTTTTCCGGCAGTCAGGTGTTTGTGGTGTGCGAGAGCCAAACATTGCTGACATGAGCTGGTAATGTTAGCTATTAATAAGCTGATATGTAGAGAATGATCCGCTAGCTATTTAGCACCTGGCCAAGCAAATCTACCTAACCAGCTGGTAAAAACAGTAAATGATTGACACCTCTTACTAATGGCTGGTAAACTAACTGCAGCTTTCCACGGTTTATCCAGATGAGGTGCAACAGAGCGAGATATCTGAAGCTCGCTGGGTAGAAGACGGACCTCAACAGGCATCGACTGCTGCATGACTCTCCCACAGACACACAACGTCCTGCTTTAGTGGAGTTAAAATGTAAATCAGCTCTCTGACTTGCTTGAGTCCACTAGTTCTTCTAGTGATTTGCTGGTCAGGAACGGACAGACTAAAACATGATACTTGGTGATGAATATGACCCTTAGTGTTTAGGTTCTGTGGGGCTGCGGGGCACCGCAATATTAGGGGAAAAAATGACCATGCAATCAATCAATCAATCAATCAATCAATCTATATATATATATATATATATATATATATAAAATTATTATTATTATTATTATTATTATTATTATGTGTTAGTGTACCGATAGCATATCAGTGTCTGCGCTCATACTGGCACTTACACACAGTATCTGTATCGGCTACAGAGAGCACAAATACTGGACGTCTCCAGTCATAAATAATTATTAGCAATAAACAGATCAACAGATTTAACAGAATAAATAGATTAAGCTACCAATTAAGTTTAATTAGCACTTTATGTTTTTTTCAATGGGATGTTTTTTTGGTTCTGAAATCAATAGTTGAGTTTTAGCAGCTTGTTTAAAAGTAAACACTGAAGTTTACTACCTTTTTTTTTTTTTTTTTTTTTTTTTACACAGAGACGTGACCCTGAATGTGAAATGGCTGCAGAAGCACTTTGTTTCTAAACTGGTGTTTTTTCACTACTCTGAAATGTGAATTTAAACATCAATTAAAAGCTGTTTGGTCGAGCTTGTTATTTATTTGGGATAAGATATAAAAAAAAAAAAGTATAACCTATTAAAAATGGAACACCAAAATGGAAATATTAGGATTTCTAGCCGTCTATCGAGGATTTAAGTCAGAGCTGGTATTGGTAGTCTGTATCGGCAAATACTTACAAATCTGAAAGTAAAAAGTGGTATCGGTGCATCCCTAATATATACATGCATTTTATTTCCACCAGATTTTACCATAAGTCAACTGAAGCCAATGCAAGAACCCAACACATCATGATATTACTAATAACCCAACGCACTCTGCATCAAAGACTGGCGTCAAATAAACAATATTTAGCAGATATAACCTGCCTCTGGTTAATATGTTATGGAAAATGAGAACAGTGAGGAATTTTGTTTTGTATAAGCAGCAACATGCTTGATTCTAATTTAACATTGCATACCCTGCGATGTGAACACTTCACATGCACGCATGGCGATGTTGAAACGATATATTGTGCAGCCTTATGAACAGGCCACTTCCACAGTAGCTTTCTGGAAAAGAAGTCAAATGGACAGCAGTCTCTCGCTTTGTGAGAAAGGCCCATTAAGCATTTCCAGTGTTGTAGGAATGAAGACAGATACAACCAGAAGTTGGATTTTGGATCCAACTGTAATCCACCCCACTTGATCCCCACTTTATAAAGAAACTGATTGGCTAAATGGGTTGGAGTTGAAACCCCAGGAAGGCAGCTCTCCAGGATGAGATTTGATGAACACAGTGAGCTCAGTCACTTTCGCCTTGGAGAGACATGACGTCCTCATTCACAAACCTGTAGACCATACTTGCTTGGTGGTGCTGGATTTCAGAGGCTTCCAGTCAAAATGACTTGCACCTACAGTCCCAGCTGTGATTTTAGGCACAGTTCAATTAAACAGCCAATATTCTCGTCTCAATATGTGGCACATTTTCGTGGGGATTTCAAGAGTTTACAGAGGATGGAAAATCTAAAGCCTTCCAAATATCACCATCCAGCTATTGCTCTGCATGATGAACCAGTTCAAAAGCAGTCCAACTCCTCATGACAGTAAAGCTAATGCAAGCAGACAGAGTTCTGTTCCTGGCTCCGACAGTTCCACAGCTCACCTTACTAACGAAGCCGTGTTCTCACCCAGTTCATGTGCATTAATTGACAGTGATGGCTCTTGAATGGTTTGTGTCCCTAGCCTCGGTCAAACCCCTCAGTGCTTTGTGTTCTAGGCTCACTGTCTGAGGACAGTCTGAGTCCAAGCTGGCATTGTATCTCAGTTCACTGACCATGCCAAAGGGTGCTTCAGATCAGTGCAGTCCATCAGTGCAGTTCTATTGACAGCCATCATACCGCATGTAATTCCACA
This sequence comes from Salminus brasiliensis, assembly GCF_030463535.1. NCBI lineage: Eukaryota > Metazoa > Chordata > Actinopteri > Characiformes > Bryconidae > Salminus > Salminus brasiliensis. Next base: position 38,214,766 of record NC_132884.1, on the reverse strand, counting down.
AGGTCTGGAATGACAAGAATGTAGAACCTACACCCTGCTAGAATGAGTGAGACCTTTGACTGGAAATATGATAAAAAGGTATTGTATTAACTGGTTTGACAGAATGAGGATAGGTGTAACCTAATGCTGTGAATCATCACTATGCTTTTTTTCAGGTGTGACAATCTCCGGGAACAATAGAGTAAAACATTATTAGGGAGGACCTGGCCATTGTTTAGTCTGGTAAACATTTAAAGTGAGCGGCAACTCCTTAAACTTCAAGTAACCCTTGATATTTTGTGCTATCATGCATACGTTTAAAGGACTGACCCTTGAAATTCATCATTTCAACTGATATTGGTTTTATGTAAGAAAATATTGGTGATTTTATATATATATATATATATATATATATATATATATATATATATATATATATATATATATATATACACATACTATATAATTTTCTTGTGATATATTTGTGCATATTGACCTAAAGAGGATGCAACTCACTTGCGTCGGTGAATCATTAAATCTGCCCCATGGAATCATTAAGAGCGATCATCTTCTCGGTACCCCTTTATTTCAAGTACCGTTGATCAGACTGAAGGAAATCTTAAGGAAAGGCTTTTAAGTGAAGGGCAAATAGTTTTAAATAAAAAAAACGCTATGAAAAAGAAAAAAATGGTAAAGGAAATAGGAAAGGCAAAGCAAAAAAAGTCTATGAAACAATACAGAAGTGTTTCAACTGAGAGGAAATGGAGGTTGTAAAATTCCACTTAAGTCTCTACAAGGCTGTGCTTGAAAACTCGGCATCAGAACAAAAAGTGGATGTGAATGAAGCTGAAAAGAGGCCAACAATTACTTTAAAGGAGCTACAGAGTTCTGTGGCTGGGAGTGGGGTTAGGGTGCACCAGTCAGCAGTATTAAGGGCTCTGCTTACAACTAACCTGTGTGTACGGGGTGACTAGAAAGAGGCAAAATCACTGAAGGCGGAGAGGGAAAACAAACAAACAAACAAACAAACAACCCCCCCCCCCTTTTCAAAATGCTGGGTGTTGCACGAACCCAACACTGCCTATGAGGGATAGGAGACTATGCAGGTGTGTGGGGGTTGTAATCAGCGTTAGTTCCAATAGGAGAGCACCTAATTGCCCTGAAATTAGACAACTTCTATGCCAATTTCCCACCTATATAACATCTAGGACTTCATGGGACCACCGTGGACCAGATATCATTTGAGTGGTGGATAGCAATGACAACAACAAGGGCTGTTGGATGGTAGTGTGTAGTGCATCAGAGCTTTGCTGGTTATGCCAGCTTCATCAGCTGTTTTTACCCACAGGACAGCTTTAATCTGGATGTTTCTAATGGGATATTCTCAAAACATTCTCATACACTTGTAACAGAGCAACACACACCATTATACTGGTGTCGTTACTGTATTGAGGATGATCCAACACCCAAACAAAATCTGGTCAGCTATGGCGGTAATAACTGTACAGGTGCAGATGGGCTACAGTCATTTACATTTATGGCATTTAGCTGACGCTCTTATCCAGAGCGACTTACAAGGTTACTCGTATTACAGAGGTGGGCCAATGTAGTGTTAGGACTCTTATTGGTGTAGCGCAGCATAGTCACCCAGACCGGGAATCGAACCCTGGTGTCCCACATGCTGTTGTTGTAACGCAATGGCAGGTGGTGGTGTTATCTGTTGCGTCACACTACCCACAGCAACTCTATACCAGCAGATCTATACCCACAAACTAAGTGTAATAGCTAGATTGGTGTGTGAGTATGAGCATTTCTTGTGGTGGTCACTTCTCGTAGATATACAGTCAAGTTTCCATACCAAGGCAACTGACGACTGGTCATGACAGTCAACCAATAATGAAAAACAGAAATCAGGCCGATATTTAAGATCAAACTCTTCTGTACATACCTGGCTGTAAGTCACTACTGATAAGTTGTTTTGGAGACCATTTGGTGTAATATTTACAGAACTGTGAGAGAGTCCATTTTGATCTTGCTGAATGGAGTCCAGAGGGGCCACCCAGGGGCCTCCGGGGTCCTTTAGGTTATCCTCGTTGGGGTCTTGCTTGTTCTTCTGTGGTGAAGCGAAGGGGTTGAAGTCTCCCTCTACGTTGCGGTGTGGCTGAGTGTTGAACTCCGTCTCGAAGGAGGACAGCTGCTGCGTGACCCCAAGGAGACCACCGACCTCCACGCTCAGGATCACCCAGATCACATCTGCAGAACAATTCAAGACTATACTAAGAACACCAGACAGCAAGCACAAACCCTTGCAAGGTGCAAGATGATGCTCATATCCTGTTTTGACACCTGTGAAATTTAGCCAAAGGCAGGAAATGTTCGCAGGCTAGAGGTTGTAAGTTTCACTAGTGGAGTAGTCAGTCATTCAGAAAAAAAAAATCAATCAGTCATTGCTAATACAAGCTAATTTAGTGGCAGATTCTGTGGTGAGAGGTTTGCCCTGCAGTAGAGGTTTTGTTGTATTCCTATACATTCAGTCTCATACACAATGTGAAACCCTGGGTCACTTATCTTGGGGCGTGTCCAATTTGGTACTAATCAGTAACAGTAACTAGTTTTTTAGTACGTAGTATGAAGCACATACTGTTTCTGTTCCTATACAGATATCGATACATTAACTTTGCGTATTGGCTGATACCCGATGCCGATCCGATACCATTGCTGAATTAATAAACCACATACCTGATCATCTGGGAGAGACTGATGGCATCAGGATGGACGTAATCATTACTTTACTAACTTAAAACAAACTATAACAAATGAACACAGATATAAATGAACCCAATAACTGTGCTGGACCTCGGCACAGTGTTGTCTGGGCTTCAGACTTCATACTTTTATTCTGAAATTCTGTCTTTAGTCTGTGAGACTAAAGAGGAGCTAGCAGCTCCTCCCTTCTCGATTCTTCTTATATGAAAGACAAGCTGGATTGCTCGCTAATAGTTGATGATAGGTCGAGGGCCACCATCAGTGAGCCTTAGGTGCCAAGGACCCTGTCGCTGGTTCACCAGTTGTCCTTTTTTTTCTTGCTCATTTGTCCTGCTTTTAACAACACATCACCTTTAAGAACTGACTGTTCACTTGCTGTCCAATATATATATATATATATATACAGTGAGTCCAAGAAGTATTTGATCCCTTGCTGATTTTCTTTGTTTGCCCACTAATAAAGACACTATCCTTCTGCACTTTTAATGGTAGATATATTCTAACATGGAGAGACAGAATATCAAGACAAAAATCCAGAATATAATTTTAAAGAATATATTTTAATTAATTTGTATTTCAATGAGGAAAATAAGTATTTGATCCCTCTTGCCAAACACACTCAATACTTAGTGGCAAAGCCTTTGTTTGCAAGCACAGCGGTGAGACGTTTGTTGTAGTTAACCACAAGTTTAGCACACACACCAGGGGGAATTTTGGCCCACTCTTCTTTGCAGATCCTCTCTAAATCATGAAGGTTGGTGGGCTGTCGCTTGGCAACTCTGACCTTCAGCTCCCTCCATAGATTTTCGATCGGATTGAGGTCTGGCGACTGGCTGGGCCACTCCATGACCTTAATGTGATTTTTCTTGAGCCAATCCTTTGTTGCCTTTGCTGTATGTTTAGGGTCGTTATCATGTTGGAAGACCCAACCACGGCCCATTTTCAGATCCCTGGCAGAGGGGAGGAGGTTGTCCCTCAGGATTGTGCGGTACATGGCTCCATCCATCTTCCCAGTGATGCGGTGAAGTAGCCCTGTACCCTTGGCAGAGAAACACCCCCAAAACATTATGCTTCCACCTCCATGCTTGACGGTGGGCACAGTGTTCTTGGGGTCATAGGCAGCATTTTTCTTCCTCCACACATGGCGGGTGGAGTTGAGGCCAAAAAGTTCAATTTTGGTCTCGTCTGACCACAAAACCTTCTCCCAATAACTTGGTTCATCTTTCAAATGATCATTGGCATACTTGAGGCGCGCCTCCACATGTGCTCTCTTCAGCAGGGGTACCTTTCGGGCACTGCAGGATGTGAATCCATTGTTGCGCAAAGTGTTGCCAATTGTTTCCTTGCAAACTGTGGTCCCAGCTGCCTTCAGGTCATTTGCTAACTCCTGCCGAGTGGTTGCAGGACGATTTCTGACTGTTCTCAGCATCATTGCCACCCCACGAGGCGAAATCTTCTTTGGAGCACCGGGCCGAGGTCTGTTGATTGTCATGTTATACTCTTTAAACTTTCTGATAATTGCACCAATAGTTGTTACTTTCACATCCAACACCTTACTAATCTTTTTGTAGCCCATTCCAGCTTTGTGAAGGTCAACAATTCTGACTCTGAGGTCCTGTGACAGCTCTTTGGTTTTACCCATGTTGGAGACTTGAAATCTGTGTGATCTGTCTGATTCTGTGGACAGGTGTTTTTCACACAAGTGATTAGTGAGAACAGGTGGCTTCAGGTCAGGTAACAAGTTGATTGGGAGTGTCTAACTGGTCTGTAAAAGCCAGAACTGCTAATGAATACTAAGGGATCAAATACTTATTTCACTCCATGAAATACAAATCAATTAATATATATTCCTTAGATTTATTTTCTGGATTTTCTTTTTAATATTCTGTCTCTCCATGTAAGAATACATCTACCATTAAAAGTATAGAATGATCATGTCTTTATTAGTGGGCCAACGAAGAAAATCAGCAAGGGATCAAATACTTCTTGGACTCACTGTATATACACACACACACACACACACACACACCTTGATAGATAAGATGCACCCTTGACATGGTTCTGTTGTCCAAAGAAGTTTACCATCTCTAGACAATTGCAATATGAAACCCTTTCTTTTTCAACAGGATTTGGAGAAGGTTATACATGCCCTAATTACATCTTGATTGGTTACTGTAATGGACTACACATTGGTGTCTATGCAAGACTTCATTGGCTCGTTTACAGTAAAAGGCAGCTGAAGGATTTATTTCAGGTTCCAGTTCAAGGTTTTTAAGGCCCATAATGGAGCTGCACCCTCCATCCAGCTGCAGACCTCAGAGTTACTAAAACCTCATGTCTATTCCAGGTGTCTTCAGATCAGTTACTCTTGGCTGTTCCACGGTTTCAGCTGAAGCTCAAAGGTGACCGAGGAAAAGCTGCAGTGTCAAAACGCCAAAAGAGTACCACTGCACTTCTGCCTCCGTTTCAGTTTTTAAAACAGGACAGACTTTTTTAGATTTTTTTGTTACATGGATGTTTGCAATATTGGCACAAAGACCACCCTGCTTCCTGCGCTGTGAGCTCAATGAAGGCGGTATGAGACATTTAAGTCTGGCTCCACTTCTGGTCTTAACTGCACAGAGTCTGGTTGTAAATTTGACAACGTGGCAGGTGTGTTTCCATGTTTTCTAGAGCAACTGACTGGATTGTATGCATACAGCACTTTTTTTTCTTTAGTGTCCTCCATAAATAAATTACCATCATTGTCTTACATGCTCATAATTAGCAGTGGTCATCTCTGCATACTAATAAACCTTTGAGAACAGCATACAGTCAGTGAACAGAAAACATTCACACATGCCTCTGATACATGTGAAGTCAGCCACTGCAGCACCACTAGGCAGCCAACAAGCTTGAAGGAATACGCCGGGTGCCCAGCTCTGATAAAATCAACCAACAGACGCCTCTGCCGGCCAGCATCACAATAACAATGGGAGTGATTGGGCTTCTTTTGGCTCCCGCTGCAGATGGCAAAGCAGCATGGCTCAGAATCCGGACTTCCCGGCCATAGAGTGAGCGCCTGTATCTGCTGAGCCACTCAGCCAAACTCTGTCCCATTTTAAAAGCTATTAATGAAAGCCGTTAGCAGAGTATAAATGAGATGTCCTTGGCATCTGGTGAATGGTGTACCACAAGCTTGTTTATGACGTGAATGTATCGTGATAAATGGTCTGTAATTAGTTCTGTTCATGTCAGTCAAATACATCGGCCTATCAACACAGCCTGGCTTATATAAGACTGTCCAGCAAACTAGTCAATGCAGTCCCTTTCACTCACACACACAGATTAACTTGGCAATACTGTGAGGCAAACGTACTGTAAAGACGAAAGCTATTTCGCCGAGGTTTTGTGCACATCATTGTATTGTATCACTTTATTGCAAGTGTCTCCGTGGTGCCTCACCTCCGTAGAAGAGTCCGGTGGCTGTGCACATTCTCCACTGGCCCTGGTACATGCCTGGATTAGCCGGACTGCGCATCTGTACACTGACATCTGAGATCTCCTGTGGCTCCAAAGACCGCACCATCACCATATTCACATGACCAAACTGGTCACCTCCTATGTACTTCAGACACACGCCTGGGGGCCATGACTCTGAACCTGCAACACACACAGACATACAACATTTGGTGCGTGAAAAAAATGGGGCAGATGATCTGGCAAAAGATGTAACATGCATATAGTATTTCACATTTCAGCGGTCTGCTGATAAGTTAGAGAGGAAAGCATTTTTAAAGATGTAAAAAACTATTAGTATGAGATTTTTGTTAGGAATGCACCAATTCGATACTAGGATCGGATCTCGGTCCCTAAACTAAGAAAATTCTGGATCGGGTATTGGATAATTAGTCTGATCCAAGGGCCCGATCCATTTTTACGGAACCGCCGGTATTCTAGACTTCATAACTCAGAAGCAGACTAACCTACATCATACCGACATCATACACAGATCAAAGCAAATAGCAAGTGTAGTAATCCAGCTCGTCTTCATATAAGGAGAACCGAGAAGGGAGGAGCTGCTCGCTCCTCTTTAGTTTCATAGACTTGGAAATTCAGAATAGAAGTCCTGAGCCCAGACAACACTGTGTATATAAGCACAATTATTATACTTATATATAGGTGATTATGTGTTATAGTATGATTACATCAATCCTGATGCCTTAAGTCTCCCCCACATTGTGAGATATAGGATGTAATAATTCAACAATGGTATCGGATCAGTATCTGGTATCGGCCGATGCACAAAGTTCATGTATTTTGTATCCGTATCGGAACAGAATCGGCATCCACAGCTGAAGTAAACCTGAGCGAAGCACCTAACTCCCTAATTGCTTCCTGGGTGCTGAGGTGGCTGCCCAAATCTCTAGTGTGAATGTGAGTGTGTGAGTTCATTGGCAAAAATGGGTTAAAATCCATTGCACTGCAGTACAAAGTCAGTAAAGTGTCATTAATGTCATTACAATTGAATGCCTTTTGTAATGCCTTCATTTTTTCATTAGGAATGCCTTCCCAATGTAAGTCCCACCAAACGCACTCCACAGGACCACCCAACCGACACTGGAGAGGCAGCTTTTACCAAGGCAAGTACAAACCTGTATTCTGTATCCGCCATGTCTTTGTGAACTGTGTGTCAGGAGGCACAGACTCTCCCTCTCCAATAGTCACATCTTCTACAAAAGACATTGACGGCGTGTTGATGTTTGGACTCTCAAAGTCATAATAGGCTCCAATTGCTGCTTGCAGATTCCTGATAAAAAGAGACGACATCGGTAGAAAAGACATTGGTCAAATTTCACACAGCATTTTGGACCCATTATCTACTGACAAACTTAAACACCATGCGTCTCTGCTTGTTTTTAATTTTCTAAACAAAGTTAAACATCTACAAAATCTCAGACAAAAATAATGAACCAATAATAAAAAAAAAAAGTTTAAAGTCAGTAGTGACAGATTTTCATCTACGATCCAAACACTCTTCCATATTTAGTACAGTGATTAGTGACTAAATTACTCTGTTTATAATGAAATGTGCAGTCTTCTATACGCACTGACCGTATGCTTGATACGCTGAGAAGTTTGTGTATCACGATAACAAATTTTATCACAATATGATAATATTGTCATACTTCTACTGTATTACGCTAACTTTAATATGTTCTTCCACCAGCGTTATAAAATACATTATAAATGATAATCCAAAAATACAGAGTAAATAAAGTATAAAGGCAGAAAAACTAAATTTACAGACATAGAAAGTTCCCCAAGTTTTATAAATTATGCCCTGAAATGATTCAATGATCCTCCAGTGTAACTAATGTCTACCCTCTAAACTGAGAGAATGGTTTATGTCTCTAAACATTATTTTTAGACATACTCCGTAGAAGCTTCATACAAAAAACAGACAATGAATTAACCAAAATAGAGAAAGTTATAAAGCCCCTATAGCAAGGTAAAATATCAAGATTTATTTAAAGACCTAAACCCCTTTATTTAATAGAACTGTTCCCTCAATTTAACAAATTGCTCCCTTAGTTTACCAATCTGTTCCCTCAATTTAATAAAGTATTCTCTAAGAGGAGATGCTTCAGTGAGATGCAAAATGAAGGGAAATTCCATTAAATTGAGGGAACGTCTCTAAATAATTTCTTTCTACCTTAATAATATTATATATTTTTTATTTTTCATTAGTATTTTACCTTAATAATAATTAAAATATTAATAATAGTGGCTCCGTACAAAAAGTTACAATAAAGTAAAGTTACGAAGCCCCTATATTATCAAGGTAAAATATAGAGATGAGAAAAATAATATTTAGAGACCCAAACCCCCCAATTTAATAAATTATTCTCTTAGAAAATTTAATTAAACGGAGGGAACGTCTCAAAATATTATTTTTCTACCTTAATAATACTACTATAAAACAAAGCCACCAAAATAAAGAAAGTTAAAATCCCTATAGTATCAAAGTAAAATATCAAGATTCAAAAAATAATACTTAGAGACCTAAATTTAACAAAAAGTTCACTTAGTTTACCAATATGTTCCCTCAATTCAAGAAATGATTCCCTTAGAGGGGATGCTTCATTTAAAATGAAGAAAGATTTTATTAAATTGAGGGAACGTCTCTAAATATTATTTTTCTACCTTAATAATACTTTAGGGGCTCTGCAAAATAAATAAATAAATACCAAACCCCCTACAGTATCATGGTAAAATATCAAAATTAGAAAAACAATATTTAGAAATCCGAACCCCCGTAATTTAGTAAATTATTCTGCTTCAGTTAAAATGAAGGAAAATTTCATTAAATGAAGGGAACGTCTCTAAATATTATTTTTCTACCTTAATAATAGTTTTGGGGCTCTGTAAAAAAAAAAAAAAAAAAGGCAGCAAAGTAACCAAAATAAAGAAAGCCCCTATAGTATCAAAGTAAAATATCAAGATTAGAAAAATAGTATTTAGAGACCTAAATTTAACAAATAGTTCCCTCAATTTAAGAAATGATTCCCTTAGAAGAGATGTTTCAGTTAAAATGAAGAAAGATTTTATTAAATTGAGGGAACGTCTCTAAATATATTTTTTCAACCTTAATGATACTTTAGGGGCTCTGTACAAAAAAAATAAAGAAAGTACCAAAGCCCCTACAGTATCATGGTAAAATATCAAGATTAGAAAACAATATTTAGAGATCCAAACCTCTCAATTTAATAAATTATTATTTTAGAGAAGATGCTTCAGTTAAAATGAAGGAAAATTTCATTAAACTGAGGGAGCGTCTCTAAATATTATTTTTCTACCTTAATAATAGATTTGGGGCTCTGTAAAATAATAGACAGCAAAGTAACCAAAATAAAGTCCCTATAGTATCAAAGTAAAATATCAAGAAAATAAAATAAGGAAATTATTGTCTTAGAGAAGATGCATCAGTTAAAATGAAGGAAAATTTCATTAAACTGAGGGAGCGTCTCTAAATATTATTTTTCTACCTTAATAGTTTTGGGGCTCTGTAAAAAAAATAGACAGCAAAGTAACCAAAATAAAGTCCCTATAGTATCAAAATAAAATATCAAGAAAATAAAATAAGGAAATTATTGTCTTAGAGAAGATGCATCAGTTAAAATGAAGGAAAATTTCATTAAACTGAGGGAGCGTCTCTAAATATTATTTTTCTACCTTAATAATAGTTTTGGGGCTCTGTAAATAAATAGACAGCAAAGTAACCTAGCTAAATAAAGTCCCTATAGTATCAAAGTAAAATATCAAGAAAATAAAATAAGGAAATTATTGTCTTAGAGAAGATGCTTCAGTTAAAATGAAGGAAAATTTCATTAAACTGAGGGAGTGTCTCTAAATATTATTTTTCTACCTTAATAATAGTTTTGGGGCTCTGTAAAAAAATAGACAGCAAAGTAACCTAGTTAAATAAAGTCCCTATAGTATCAAAGTAAAATATCAAGAAAATAAAATAAGGAAATTATTGTCTTAGAGAAGATGCTTCAGTTAAAATGAAGGAAAATTTTATTAAACTGAGGGAGCGTCTCTAAATATTATTTTTCTACCTTAAAAGTTTTGGGGCTCTGTAAAAAAATAGACAGCAAAGTAACCTAAATAAAGTCCCTATAGTATCAAAGTAAAATATCAAGAAAATAAAATAAGGAAATTATTGTCTTAGAGAAGATGCTTCAGTTAAAATGAAGGAAAATTTCATTAAACTGAGGGAGCGTCTCTAAATATTATTTTTCTACCTTAATAATAGTTTTGGGGCTCTGTAAAAAAATAGACAGCAAAGTAACCTAACTAAATAAAGTCCCTATAGTATCAAAGTAAAATATCAAGAAAATAACATAAGGAAATTATTGTCTTAGAGAAGATGCTTCAGTTAAAATGAAGGAAAATGTCATTAAACTAAGGGAGCGTCTCTAAATATACATATTTTTACCATGTATTACAGTATCATCCAGTATTACACCGATTTCAACGTTTTATACCAGTTTAATACAACGAATTACAGCAGAAAACACAAAAACATATAATAAACTAACAGAATAAAAAGCACAGGAGAGCCTAAAGGGCTGTGACTTCTCGAAAGCTCTGTGCGGAGTCAGGCTGATATGAGGGAGCGCAGGGCAGCTTATGTAACCCAGCGCAAACACTTTGACCCACGGCAAGAGTCTCTGCCTACAAACTTAGCTTAGCTTAGCTTAGCGGTGCTAGTTCTTAGATAACGAGCGGGGAAACGACCAGAAAAGTTTTAAGCGAAGTAGCACAAACGTCCTGAAAGGTCTTTTCACACAGCACGACTCGACCCAGGTGTCAAAGTACGGGCTGGTGCTGAATCGTGACTGAGCGGCGCCTGGCAGATACTGGCGAGCAGAGTACAGTCAGTTAGCTTAGCATAGCTTAGCTTAGCATAGCTTCAGCTCTGCTCGTCGTTCCTTCCCAATTTTATAACTCAAACGACACCCAGACGATATTTACTCAGTGTAGTTCACATATAGACATGTCCACCTCTTTTACTGGTGGGGTCGCTTTGTATAGTTTTACATAACTTCGGAGCACTGCTCCCTGATAGCAGGAATTAGCATAAGGTAGCGTAGCATAGCATAGCGTAGCACACAGCTATAGCCATACACAGGCAGGCAGGCAGGCTGGCAGGCAGGCTGGCCAACCAAAACCATGAGCAGGGGCAAGTTTCGGTTGTGCTGCTCGCTCCTGTGTCTCTCTCTCTCTCTCTCTCTCTCTCTCTCTCTCTCTGTCTCTCACACACACACACACACACACCAGCTCGGTCCAAGACAGCTTAGCTAATGTTTGCGTGAAATGGCTGTGAGTGAACAGTGACAGAGATGTGGACAGAAGCGTGTGAAAGGCCCCGTGAGGATCCCGCGGCTCACCAGTTGGTCATGTCTAGGAAGAAGGCGCAGCCAGCGGGGTTGAGCTGGAAGCCCAGCAGTCTTTGGAATTCAGAGATGAGGACATCTTTGTCCGTGGTGCCCATGCAACTGAACTTCTGCATGAGCTCCTGGTCCAGGTCTATGTCCATGCCCTCCATCGGCGGGGGTCCCGGGGCAGCGACGGGAGAAGTTTTTTAATTTAATCCGAGGCCTCGTCCACTCATAACAACCGAGTCAACAACAAGCTCAGTACGCATGGCTGAGGGCCACGCGTGACGTCACCCGGAGGAGGGGTGCGGGGAGGGGTGCGGGGAGGGGAGGGGAGGGGAGGGGTGCGGAGGGGCACGTCAGCTGTTGCTATTCTGAGGGGGGTAAAAGAACGAAGCGTTTGGCTCCAAAATAGCACACCCTCCTCTATTTTCCGCCTCCCTAAAACGTGACGTGCGCCTTCTGCTTCGTGCTCCCCCCGCAACGTCATCGCCGATTCAGCGAGAGCGTGATAGGAGTGCAGGGAGTGAGGATGCTGGGGATGCTGGGGATGCTGTGTGGGGTGTTAGGCTGTTTTAGCCAGGGCAGGGATTCAGCATGAGTCAACACGCACTCCAGGCACAGATTCATTTCTTTAGAAAGCTCAGGTTATCTCCTTTAATTTCTCTGTATGATTTCGATAGTCATAGTCATCATGATGGTACCCGTATTCTTCCCTCACAAGCAGCATTAGACCATATCGCCCCAAACCACATAAGCCTGTCTGAGCTGACGAATCTGATCCTTACTGACTATCCAGAGGAAGCGTGGGGATAGTGAGATGCTCTATTCGTCTATTATATAATATTGTATAACATATTGTCGCTGTTTGTCATTCCAGAGAACTTGTATCTTGTAACTTCTCAGGAGAAGGACTCGGTCATGCAGATTTCTCCTTTTCGACATCCGAAGAATTATTCGACCCTACCTCTCTGAAGAGGCCACCCAGGTGCTCGTTCAGTCTCTTGTCATTTCGAGACCTGACCACTGCAGCTCCCTTCTGGCTGGTCTTCTTCCTCTGCGCACCATCAGGCTGCTGCAGTTGATCCAGAAGGCACAGGTGGCACAGGTCGTCCGTAGCTTTTCTAAGTTCGGCCATGTTCAGCTCCTCCTCTGCTGCGTTCTCTCTCTTCACTGGCTTCCTGTAGCTGCTGCCTGCATCAGATTCAGACCCCTGACGCTGGCCTGCAAAGCCAAGACTGGACCGAAAAGCCCCTCCGTACTTGATGGCGATGGTCAAAAGCCAGTCTGCACCGAGAGCCCTTTGAGCTTCAAGTGCGGCTCGGCTCGACCCGCCATCCTTTAAGATCCACGGAAGACGAGCGTCCAGGCTTTTTTCTGTCCGAAATGGGGGGATGAAGTTCCCCTGGGTGTCACTGTCTTCAAACCCAGACTGAAGACCCTCCTCTTCCAAGAGTACTCAGGTAGAGTGTAGAGTGTGTAGAGTATTATGGTCTCTGTAGTGACTTCTGTATTTAGTAATATCTGAGCTTAGTGGGATCTTTTGGATTCTAGCCAATACAAACTAGCTAAGGGTATTTTCTGAGTGACCAGTGAAGCACTGCTGTAAGTGGAATTGGGGAATATCTGACTTTTTAAACTTCAAAACTGAGCGAAAACACTAGATGAGTTTACCATAGACCACTTAAGTCATGTCGTTATTCTGAAACAGCTGTGAGGCCCATATTGGGAACTCTGGCCTAGGCCCTAGGCTGACAGAAATGAATGGGAATTTTGAAACATGCTGCAGTTGCATCCTGTAGTAAACAAAAGTGACCTGATACATCTTGCCCTACATTTTTCTCCAAAATGTCACTGGGTCCTCTGATCCGTTTTCCTTCATGTGACTGACACATAGTGGATCATGCGCTGGCTTCAAGTCATGTCGCAAATATCATATATTTTTGAGTGGACATTAACCTCAACCACCACAAAATCATATTTATTTGATGATTTCAACTCCTTTCCAAATTGGGGGCGTTTCAATTACTATTATTTTTTAAATTTTAAAATGGTTATGTCTGTGATTATGTATTTGTTAGCATCACAACCACTGAATCTGCAGTTTCTGAGCTACCTTGGGCCTTGTGGCTTGAGGCCCCTGACAGTCAGAGGTCCTGGGGCATAAGTCCCTCTGGCCAGGTCAGTGATCCATCCCTGAGCAATCTCACCAACCCCAAAACAAACCAGCAATCATTGTCCAGTGTGGTAGTTTATGATTTTGACAGCAGGTGAGAACACAGCTCTCATAGCCATAACATTAAGACCAGGTGAAGTGAATAAAACTGATCATGTAGGTATAATGGCATCTTCCACATCTAACATATTAGCAAGATTGTTACATACAGCTAGGCTCGGGCATAAATGTTCATTTAGGCAAATGATTATTTTCATCACAATTATCACAATAAACTGTATTATCTTGATGTGAATCCAGTTACGAAGTACCTGTATGTGTGTTACAGCACCTTAAATATATGTTTCAGGGACAGTGATGTGTTTTCTACAGGCTGCCGCCCACTTTAGTGATCTGCTGTGATTCAGTGGAGGAATAATGGGAAAAATGAATGATAGTGAATATGGAAAAATGGAAAAACTATATGTTTAAGGATTGGATTTTGGATGCATCTGTTGCCCCAGTAAAGTACTGAGCTACACAGACTCCTTCAAACTAAAACACTGTAATAAGTCAAGTCAAGTCAAGTGGGTTTTATTGTCATTTCAACTACATACAGAGTACACAGTGAAACCAAACAACGTTCCTCCAGGACCATGGTGCAGCATAGACACAGTGCATACAGACAACACAACACAGTACAGACAGAGAATAATAAATAATTGGGGGTAGTGTGCAAATTATGCAGTGTGTAATAAATATTCCAGTCCAGTGAGGTAGTAAAGTTATTTGTGCAAAATGCTTCCCATATTATCTGGAGTAAATGGTTGGAGAGAGAGAGAGAGAGAGTCTTTGTGCATGGAACAGAAAAGACATCAGGTCAGAAGTTGAGTTGAGTTGAGAAGTCTGATGGCTTGGGGGAAGAAGCTATTGCAGAGTCTGGTCGTGTTGGACCGGATGCTGCGGTACCTTCTTCCTGATGGCAGGAGGGAGAGCAGTCTGTGTGAAGGGTGGGTGGAGTCATCCACAATGCTGGTTGCTTTGCGGATGCAGCGGGCAGTGTAAATGTCCATGACGGAGGGGAGAGAGACTCCGATGATCCTCTCAGCTGTCCTCACAATGCGTTGGAGGGTCTTGCGGTCAGAGGCTGTGCAGGTCCCGAACCAGGCAGTGATGCAGCTGCTCAGGCTGCTCTCAATGGTCCCTCTGTAGAAGAGGGTGAGGATGGGTGGAGGGAGACGGGCCTTTCTCAGCTTCCGGAGTTCCTAAGCTGTGTCCGAAACTGTGCCCTGTTCACTATGTGTGAAAGTCCAGATCACTCGGTAGAGCACTATTGCACTGCATGAATAGTCTGAACATCGGCCTTCCTCCGAAAAGCTGCGCACGATCTTCAAACCAAACAACGTGATGAATTATGGGTATTCCATGTGCGATAGGTTACACTGGCTGATTCTTGATCTGCGTTCTTGTCTGTGTTCCTGTGGTCTCCTGTGGACAAGGTTCATTAGCTGCAGCCCAAGTACTACTTCATTCAAAAGCTCACATCTAGCCAAGTACAGTCCGAACGCCCGGATACTTGTTACATCCATGTTATCAAGGATGCATCCGGACGTGACTTGTGTGACCTTGGCACAGCCAAATATCCCAGAATGCATTACGCACCACGCTGCTGTTTCAACTGCAAAATTACCGTACAGCGTAATTCCCGTCCTCAGGAGTTTGTGCTTACGAGTCAGATTTGCCAAGTCAGAACCACCAAGGACACCAGTCCGAACTTGGCGTACTTTGTATTGTGGTTTGTTGGAACCTCGAAGTAGTGCACTATATAGTAAATAGGGCACAGTTTTGGACACAGCTCTAGTAAAAATACCTAACCTTAGTGCTATCATGTGATGTCAGGAAGTAAGTTTCTTAAGTGGTAAAACTCATCCACCCAACTTTTTTGTGTAAAAAGTAAAAAAAAGAGAAAAAACATGGAGCTTTTTTTGGTATTTCTGTTTTATATATATTTATATATGTTGCATTAAAGTCCCTATAGGCAAGTCTGTCACTCGGCGGCCATCTTTGCAACGGCAGCAGTCATACAAGACCAGACTCCCATCTCTAGGAATAGGGAGAAAAACAAAATATCGGACTATCTGGAATATCTGGAGGTCAGACTACCCTTTCAATTTTAACTTACTAATAAAATCTGACAATAATGCACAAAACCCCAGATTTTCAGCATGTTCTGGCTACTGCGCTTGCTCAGCTCTTCACATTGAGTGAGGGTTCCCAGCGTAACCAGCAAGCTGATTGGTTATTTTTGTTGAAAGGCAGGACTTTAGCTGAGCATTAGGAGAACTCCCTGTCATATTTCAACCAGGTCTCCTCATTTACAGCGTCTCTGGCTGCATCGAAAATGTCTGATTTAAGCTTTCGACATGTTTATGTGGTGCATCCTGGTGGGAAAGTTGTTTTCTGATGAAGCAGTATTACCTTCTAACTGTTTGCTGGAAAGCAAAAAATACCCAAATGTGTCGCCCCCTGCTGGAGTGATGTTACACTGCAACACTTACAAATACAGCAATAGCAGAATGACTCTGGGAATAAGCTATGGATACCTAGGGGGAAACCATTTTACTAATCATCTGAGCCATTGGGACACTTGAAGACAGAAAAAGCTGAGCTGGACAATGACGCATAGCTATAGCTATATATGGGCAGTGGTGGCTCAGCGGTTAGAACGCTGGGCTATCGCTGCCACTGTTGGGCATTGAGCCCTTGAGCCCTCTTTACCCTCTCTGCTCCCCGGGCGCTGGAGTTGGCTGCCCACCGCTCTGGGTGTGTGTGTGTGTACTCACGTTCACTAGTGTGTATGTGTGTGTTCACTACCACAGATGGGTTAAATGGGGGAAGTCCGTTCCACCACTTCGGTGCCAGAACAGTAAAAAGTCTGGACGCTCGTCTTCCGTGGATCTTAAAGGTGTGGTGGGTCGAGCCGAGCTGTACTTGGAGCTGGAAGGGTTCTTGGTGCGGATTGGCTTTTGACCATCGCCATCAAGTACGGAGCGGCTGGCTGGTCCAGTCTTGGCTTTGTAGACCAGCGCCAGGGTTCTGAATCTGATGCGGGGAGCAGCTACAGGAAACCAGTGAAGAGAGAACGCAGTAGAGCGTTGAAGACGACCCGTGCCGCTGCATTCTGGATGAGTTGCAGGGGCCTGATGGTGCGCAGAGGAAGACCAGCCAGAAGAGAGTTGCAGTAGTCAAACCTTGAAGTGACAAGAGACTGAACGAGCACCTGGGCGTCTCTCTAGCGAGGAAGGGTGGAATTCTCCTCATGTTGAACAGGAGAAATCTGCATGACCAAGTTTGCAACATGACTTGAGAACGATAACTGATCATCCGTGACTACACCAAGGCTTCGTGCTTCTGTAGATGGAGTGACCAGTGAGTTCTCAAAGGAGATCCAGCAGTTCCCGGGATGTACAGCAGCTCTGTCTCGCCGGGGTTGAGTTTGAGGTGGTGAGCCGCCATCCAGGAGGGCTTATTTTTTATGAATAATCTTTAAAACAATGTAAAGGCTGAGGTATTCCTAAGTTGTATCAGTGATGAATGGCCGGTTAAGAGGTTAAAATCCTTCAAAGCTCATATTTTGCAGCTTTTGCACTGAAGCGTTTTCCAGTTCCTCTCAGAAAATGATTATAGTCGACGTACTGTGGCTTAATCGCTGACCAGGCTAATGTAGGCCAGTTTCTCTCTGAAAACTATCACAAGTGTAGCCCAACTACAGTAAACATACACACACACACACATAGACTGAATGGTCTGACCCGCCATCCAGCATGGGTACAGACTCCCTGTGCCTCAGTAACCTGATTAGTCGGCCTGTCAGTAAGAATAAAACCAGGCCTTGGATTCTCAGAGCAGGAGCCAGTCTGTCCTCAAGCACAGACAGGAGACACGGCAGTCTAGGAGCACCAGCCCAGAGAGGAGCAGCAGACAGCAACAAACAGTATCTCCCAGGGTGAGGCTAGCAATTTCATCTGTGTGTATTTATTTCCATGTGCTGTTTTTCTGTTTGCGATCCAACCAATGGGGCCTTCTGTAGCAGAGACTGTATGTGTAGCAGACTAGCACACTTTAATCTGAGCCCACTCGCCACCAACTGTTCTGTGTGTAACTAGCTCCTCCAAGGGGGAATGCAGTGTTGCCTCTGAGATCCTGTCTTCAGTTAAGACAAAGAGGGGAGGTGTTAGTTGTGTTGGGGGTTTTTAAGATAGGCTGGCAATGTAGAGAATGAGGGAGAGAGTGGGGAAGGAAATGACTGTTTAAAAACTCTTGGAGTTTCTCAGCCAGGGGGAGGGCAGCAGGACGCAAACTGTGGGTGGACCCTGCTAACAGAGTCAAAACTGGTGACCTCGCACTTCCCCATATTCACAACATAGCTAGCAACAGTTCAGAGTCTCCTCTGCAACAGGGCAGTAAAGGGGCTTAATGGTCCCTCTTTAATTCCCCAGATAATACAGGCTTACGCTGATAACAACCGGACCGGGGGACCGTCTGTCTGGCGATCGCAGGTAAAGAGGATTGGTCACACAGCAGGGGCCTCTGGCCAGACCCCTCCATTGCCATCGCTGCTGCACAGTCCGGCTTTATTGCAGCCATGTCCACAGTGCCGCCTAAACCTGACCCAGAGCAGGCCGAAGACCAGGACGCAGGCTCACCCGAGCCGTCCTGCCAGGTCAGGCGAAGACCACCTGGGCATCTGAAGCTGACCCGCAGCCTCTCCAAGTCGGACTCAGACCTGCTGGTGTCGCCCTACTACGAGGAGGATGGGCCGCTGGGTGGACGGAGTGAGTCGCTGGCCAACTGCAAGGTGGAGGGGAAGCCAATGGAGCGGCTGCCCTCATTCGCTTCTGAATGGGATGAGGTGAGTGCTTGATGTGGCATGAGGCGAGGCGTGGGAGATGTGGCGAAAGAAAAGGGTTAACGAGAGAGAAAGAGGGGGGTGGGTTAATATGCATGAGAGAGAGTGTCAACCCTCCTAGTTGCCCCATGGCCACCACATAAATAACGTATATGACCAATACAGTTACTGCCCAGAGTATTTAATACTATTTAGGATGGGATTCGTGAGTTGATATCCAATATTTGTCCTGTATATGCTGCTGTTAATGCATAAATATTTATTAATATGTGAGAGCTGGTCCTAAATCTACCTGCATTCTGCTCCTCTGGAGTTCAGTTAGTACATTTCCAAATCAAATCCAAGCATCTGCCCGAAATCATTGCAGTGTCAGAGCGGGATGTTAATGGGATGTGCCTCTTCATTCTTTGCTGGGTTTCCTAGCCATTTAGCTTAACCATTTTTGAATATTTTACTGTTAAATACATAATTACACATGCTTAAAAGAGTCAAAGCCTAAATCCTCCTTTTAGCGGAGGGGTGGGACAGACAGCCGAACACCGAAACCTCCTCGAGTTAAGCGAGACTGCAGCAGAACACTAGTCTGGTAAACAACTCCTGTTCTACTGTTCTGAACAATCTAATGTTTTTACACTTGGTCACTTATGTGAAATCATTTTTTATGTGAAATCTACTTTATTCAGTTGTGGTATTTCTTGCTGCTGCCTTGTCATGATAATGTTTAATATTCTTCAGAGATGATGGCCACCAAGTTACCTATCTAAACAGAACCCAGTGAATCCCACAGGGTCAAAGTAATCACTGGTGCTGTTCATCAAACTGTTCATTGGGTCTGACAGAGGCTGAATGCAGTGTAATATAGTCATTTTAGTTCATCAAACCCAGCAGTAGAAACAGTCAGCATTCACAGACAGCAGAGAGTGGAACCCAGTGCCAGAATCAGCATCTTCATTTTAGCTGTGGGTGGGGAAACAGACATTCAAACCCAGTGGTAAAACCAGTTAACATGTCTATTTCAGCTGTGGGTGGGGCACGAAATATTCAAACACAATGGCAGAACTAATCAGGATCCTCATTTTAGCTGGGGGCGGGGCAATAGATAATCAAACCCAGTGGCTGAATCAATCAGAATCTCAATTTCAGCAGTGAATGGGACAACAGACAGTCAAACTAGTGGCAAAACCAATCAGAATCTCCATTTTACTAGTAGGTGGGGCAAGAGACAGTCAAACCCAGTAGCAAAAACATAGTTAAACCAGTTATTCAGCCGAAAGTATTAATATTTTTTATTCAGACAGTCCAACCTGAACAACTGGACAGCAAACAGCTTTGTCATTTCTTGACAAATCCCACTAATACAGAATGTTATTGAAAAGTACACCTTTTGCTGCCAATGATGCACTGTACATACAAAAATGCACATACACAGCTCGTCTAGTCCCTGTAGAAAGTTTTGCCAATAGAAGAGGACTCTCTGGAGCAGACAAACATGAACCCATTGGCACCATGCTGCCTAATGCCAGGCATGGGCTAGAGGGCTATAAAGCCCCCAGCATTGAGCTATGGATCAGTGGAGCTGTGTTCTCTGGAGTGTTGGGATTTGGAGATGAGGATCCAATATTCGGACTTCATCAATGCTCTGGTCGCTGAATGCAACCAAATCCTCACAGCAGTGCTCCATAATCTAGTAGAAATCCTTCCCCAGACAGTAGAGACAGTAGAGAGATACTCCAAGAAAAAAAGCATTCTCTGGAATGCTTTACTTCTGGGATGAGTTGACCCATCCTCTCTTGTCACTGAATGCAATCAAATTCTCACAGCAATGCTCCTCAAATGTCTAGTAGAAAGCCTTCTTCCCTGGACAGAAGAGACTTCAGTTACTCCAACAAAAGCAGGATCAACTCTTTTTAATACCCTTAATTTCAGAAGAAACAATAACGATAATAAATGAGCAGGTGTCCCAATACTTTTGTCCCTATAGTGTATGTATCTATGTAGTGTACTATGTAAATAAAAACAAAAGTACCATTTTGTTTTTGCAAATGTGATTAAGTTTGATTATCTTATTGCAAATATGACTGTACATGAACTGTAGACCTCTAAGGGTTAACGGAAGGAGGTGGGAGCACACCATGGAAGGATCGAAGGCTAGAGGAGGGGTGAAGGGAGAGACAGCAGCAGGCATGGCGGTACGAGTGCCTGTGGCTGAATGCTGAACGCTTGGCTGGGCCCATCAGTCCCTCCTGCTCTTCCATGCTGGCCACGGCGCACGGGGCTAATTGGGCCTTAGCTGTCACTCCACATCTTCTCAGGCACCTTCCCAAGGGTCAGCAGCCCACGCTTAGCACACAACAGCTCCCCTCCCATCCCCTCCCTATCCCTCCACTCCTCCTCCTTCTCCCTGCTTCCTCCAACAGCCTTTAGTCGTAGTCATAGCCAGGGCTGCTGCCCTCACAATCTGTTTTATCAGCAGTTCCCATCAGCGAGAGTGACAATGAACGTTGGACCTGTTGGGCAGTTTTTGCATACCTACAGCACTGTGCACATGTCTTGGACTAACTGAAAACAAAATTACGCCGCGGTTTATCTGGGCTGTAAGCACTTATATGCTTGGGAAAATGCTAATATTTAAATAAATAGAGAAAAAATAGAAGTGGGATTTAATGGATTCAGACATAGATCAATGGTTGAATATTAAATATATACATCTTCATGTGCACAGTGGCTTCGGGGTTGGTGTGGCGCAACGGATAACACCACTACCTGCCAGTGAACTACCACCCTCATGTTCGTCCCCTAGTCTTGATGCACCAACAAGAGTTCTTGCGCAAGACTCCTAACTCTACTTTGGCCCAGCTCTGTGATATTAGAAACCTAAGGAGCATCAGCTAAACGTAGTAGATGTAGATGTAGATCTGTTAAGGTGTGGAAATATTAGGCACCAAGTGAACAGTCAGTTCTTGACGGTGATGCATTATCATCTCCAAAAGATTAGGTAGGTCTTAGTGGGGGTTTTCTGGTATTCAGAGGTGTGTATCTACCACAAGCTAATTATTCATCATCCAAGAACCATCCTGGTGAACCAGCAACAATCCATGGAGGCCTCAACATCCAACTTACAGGACTAAAGAGATCTGGTAGTAATGTCTTGAAGCCAGATACCACAGGACACCTTCTGAGGTCTTGGGACTCCATGCCTCGAATGGTCAGATCTGTTGTGGTGACAGAAGGGGGAGCAACTTAATATTAGGCAGGTGGTGATTCACTGTTTCTTGAATCACCACCAGAGCTCTGAGAATTGGATCATATGCAGCGACAAGAGCATTACAGAGGTCAGGATGTTGATGTGATCATCACCCCACCTCATCCCCAACTCTCCAACTCATCCCAGAAGTATCTGATGGAGCACCATCCATCATTCCAGAGAACACAGTTCTACCACTGCTCCACAGCTCAATGCTTTATACCCCTCTAGCCTACATCTGGCAATACGTTCTCTACAGGGACTAGGCAAGCTGTGTGTGTGCATTTGCACATCTGTGTCAGCAATGGGTGTGACCCATTCAAGTATTAAAGAGCATTTGGACATATTGGGCCCTATCTTGCGTCACAATGCTCATTGCCTATTTTCATGCCTTCCGCCTTTGCGTCGTTTAAATAGTGACAGTGCTTGCGAATGTATCTACACCGATGAGTGCGGTGGTCTCGCCGATGAGTGCGGTGGTCTCGCCGATGAGTGTGGTGGTTTAGGTAAGTGTATTGCTAAATCAGTAACGGAAAACACAGGAGCACCACTGACTAAAACAACCTAGGCAGACGTCAACAGTCTCACGTCTACAGACGTTCATTGCTATCTTGGCAGTGAATTGCTCGCCCAATGAGTGTACACCCCCACTTGTTATGCGTGCCAGTTTGCGAACAAAGCACTCCACCGCTTCAGCACGTCTTCCCAGACCGAGTGCAATGTGCCAAGGGAATGGTAAGCAACACACTGATTGGTTTATTGCACATTCCGCCCCAAAACACACCCATGATTAATTATCATTACGATAGCAAAGACACACTAGCGCCCTAAATCAAGCTGTGCTGTGCGCGATTGACAGCTCGCCTAAGATCGCTAAAATAGGTCCCATAGTGTATGTGTACTTCACCTTTAATACAATACACTGTGTTAGCTTAACCATGTTCACACTGCTCTTAAAGACAACAAACTATATGCAATTACCATCCAATACCTCGTTCAGATAATTAATACTTAATTAAGTTACGCTGGTGCTGGTAAACAAAAACATGCTGTGGATATGTGCAGAAAATTAATAGACCCCCCCTGGACCTTAATGGATATATAAAACTGACAGCCAGGTTGCGCTAATGCTAATGGTTGAAAGAAATGTTATGAAATGAAACAGATAAATGCAAAATTGCAGAAATTGGACTATAAAGGGTCCAGATTTTAGGGGCATTGGTTGCCACTGACCCCAAGCACCATGGTCCTGTGTGATTATCCCACAAAGACTTTAACACAGAAGTTTTAGTTCCTATTCTGGTGTAGCCTAAGCATTTTGCACATTACTGTAGACCTGCATACTTGGAGCTGCGATATTATTTCTGCAAAAAGATTCCTTTTTCTAAGGCTTTGACCGAGACGCTGTTGCTAGTGGCAATTAGAGGGGTGTTCGCTTCTTGTGAGGGTGACGCTAATGGTAAAACTGTCAGGAATGCTGATTCAGCTGATTCAGGACCTGTACAAGTTTAGCCAGTGCTAGAGTGTGACTATTAGAGCTAAGCTTTCAGTCTGGGCCATAAATGTAACAAAGCAAAAAAAACAACACCAAAAAAACCTGCAATAAAATGCTAAACTGCTATTGGCAATTAAGACATGATGGATTGATTCCACTGTCACTTCCTAATTGTGTTGGTCCTTAATCTGGCACGTTAAGCCCCTAGTTCAGCTCCTGGAGGCCTATAGGATGGAACAGATACCCTAGCTGCATTACATGGGCTGAGTTTATACAGCAGCTAAAAGTGGCTCAGGTTTTTGTCATACAGTGGGGAAAAAAAGTATTTAGTCAGTCACCAATTGTGCAAGTTCTCCCACTTAAGAAAATGAGAGAGGCTGTAATTGACTTATTTCCCACCATTATTTGCAAATAAATAATAATAATAATAAATAATTATTTAAAAATCAGACAATGTGATTTTCTGATTTTTCTTTTCTCATTTTGTCTCTCATAGTTGAGGTCTACCTATGATGTCAATTACAGCCTCTCTCATCTTTTTAAGTGGGAGAACTTGCACAATTGGTGACTGACTAAATACTTTTTTCCCCCACTGTATGTGACACAGATGTGATATCTGTGCTGCAGTGTGAACGGTATGCAGTTTGGGACACTATTTATATGTGATATTGAAACCTGAGACATATCCATTTACATTTACATTTATATTTAAGGCACTTAGCAGACGCTCTTATCCACAGCGACTTACAAAAGTGCTTTGCTATTACCCAAGAAAAACTTTAACTAGTTAGAATAGACTAATAGTTTAAAGACCCCTCTAAGCTTTAGACATTACTAAGCACAAGTCAATATGGAGACCATAGTACTCTATTCGCTATTGACCAAGAACTCTCTGAAGAGGAGGGTCTTTAGTCTAGGTTTGAAGACAGCGAGTGACTCGGCCGTTCAGACACCCAGGGGAAGCTTGTTCCACCACTTTGGTGCCAGGACAGAAAAAAGTCTGGACGCTTGTCTTCCACGGATTTTGAGGGATGGCGGGTCGAGCCGAGCCGTACTTGAAGCTCGAAGGGCTCCAGGTGCGGATCGGCTTTTGACCAGTACGGAGGGGCTGGTCCGTTCTTGGCTTTGTAGACCAGCGTCAGGGTTTTGAATCTGATGTGGGCAGCAGCTACAGGAAGCCAGTGAAGGCAGCTACAGGAAGCCAGTGAAATGCAGATATGTCTGCCACTCAAAACTCCACAGTCCAACTCCAATTTGTCCGAAATGTGTGCTGAGGAGAAAAAAAAAACGATAGTAGTAAGGGAGGTGATAATATTTGGGGTGATTTCTCTGTTCAACCAAAATTAGAAGCACATATAGTAGCCACTCCGTGTTTGAAGAATATCTGAACGCGGCCACCGGAGGGTGCTGCTGCAGTGCCAAAGGAAAATAAAAAGCTGAAAAGCAAAGTTTAAAGAAACCAAGGACAAAAAAGAAACAAATGGGCGTGGCCAAATAATGAGCTTGAATGCATTCTCAGTGATAAGCCCAGCTGTCAACCAGGGGAACTCCATCATACCGAAACCAAAACTTCACGTGAAGCATCACTTTGCACATGGTGTCGGTTTAGGAGCCTGAACTGTCAAATATAGGCCACAATAAATAGATAGGATTTGGTCCACTGCTGGTACCTGCTGTGAACATAGACTTAGATACTATGGAAAAAACAACTGATTGTATAATATTTCTTTGGGCATGCCAAGATTTTCCTCCCACCAAAACATGTGGTTGTCGGCCTTGTGTGAAAATCATTAGGCCTTCTCTAGAAGACCCCAAGGTTTCCCCTCTGAGTTTACCCCAAGCTCAGAGTTGGCCAATTAAACAGAACAAAGCTGAAATTTGACCCTAATCAGAGGCACAATGCAGCATTCAGTGGCAGGTCTGTGTTTTCTCTGGCTGGCCAGGGGTGGAGTGTCCTGTTCTCAAGGACATCCTGTTTTGCAGCGGTGCTTCTGCGCTGTTACCCCTCCAGGTTCGGACACGTGTGAGCCTGGAAGAGAGAGAGAGAGAGAGAGAGAGAGAGAAAGCGAAAGAGAGGGAGAGAGAAAGCTTGGGGGTTAAGTGCAGGTCGTCATCATGCAAACAACAATCTGCCTCCCCTGCAGCCTCCAGTTATACAGGCACGCACAGTGAAGGAATACTAACAGGCTGGAACGCACTGGTATAAACCGCCTCAGGTAAAGCTGCTAATCCAGGAGTCCAGGGCCTTTCTTTGTAGGATGTCCAAAACCAAGCTTCACGTGTTTGGTTCCATCATGCCTTTCCTCATTATTTCAGCAGAAAAGAGTAGGACGTGGTTCACTCTCTAATGGCTTCTGAAAAAGTTGAGCTGCTTTTGAGTCTAAGTTTAACACAGGCGTCCTGGGGGGGTTCGAACGCTACGACTCCACGGAGGAACGTCTACTGTACATACATAATAAAAGGACTCGAGTTGTAACCCCAGCGCACATATCATATCTTTCATCTTTGGGTACGGAGGAAGAAATATCTCACATTTACCACCTGCATGGTTTTCAAGACAATATGCATCACCTTGTAACCAATGTGTGAATGTTTTGTAGTTCCTATGGAGAGCTTTTTTTAAAAAATAATAATTTCTCGTTCGAGTGAGCGGTCAAACATTCTCGGCACAGATGGCAATATAACTCCATTCATAATTCATGCGGCAAACGGAAGATGTCTAGGGAGTGCATCTTCAGATAGCAAGTGAAAGATGCAAGAAGGAAAAGATGGAGGGAAAAAAAACCCTCTCACCTGTCAGAAAAGCTTCTGAGGTTCTCCGGCAAGTTCCTGCTCACAGTGCAGTGCATTTACTGAGCCACCGTCGAAGCATCTTAAGTAGTTTCTGGGAGATTTCGTCTCATCCTTGTCTCCATTCTGGTGCTTGTGAGTCATCAAACGTGGCAAAAGTGGCCTAGGTTTGTTTTGTTATTCCAAAAGCTACACAGTAGAACTGAAAATGGCCCCCAACCACATCCCAGCCCGATGCTGCTGCATGCTCCTCCTGCCCGGCCTTGACATTGCTTCTGTCTGACGCTTCCAGCCTTCTATGCCATCACTCCATTACTCGATATTGCGGCTAGTCTTTGGGGCCTGTAATCTTGTTACCACTCTGGCACATCGGAGCGGCCGGGCCGGTATTAAATCTTTATTACCTCTGCACTTCACATTTTCTTAAAGCTGCTGGCTTTCACATCTTCACTCGTTAGCGTGGACCTTGTGTGACGACCCCTTATTGCTGGCTCTGCAGATTGGAAACGTTAGCATTTCATGCGCCGTTTTTGGAAGCCTTGGAACTTTGAGGCTTGGGGCTACGACTGCAATAACCGATGTGTCTCTACCCCTCCTCTGTCTACCTCTTTCTCTCATCTCCTCTTTCCCTCTCTCTTCCTCCCCGGCTTCAGCATAATGAAGATTTCTGACCACAGTTCAATGACTTACTCAAACACTGAAAACGCACTGTGCACATCTGCAGGGTTGAGGCGGTTCACAGTTTTACAGTGGTGCAAGCTGACTCCATTTAAATGTCACCTCACTAAGCTTGCACTGAGGTCTAAACCCATACTGAGGGGGGTTTCGCCTTTTTTTCTACTCATGGATTAATGAAGATGCCTTCATTCTTCACTGCCTCATTTCTCAGATGTCCCATTTGTCTTACCTAGATATTAACCAAAATACACATATCTTCTTAACAATGAAGATACTACATTGGGTTCATTGAGTGATCCCATAGTAGGTCCACGTTTGCTTCCAAAAAGAATATTTTTTGTAAATTACATAATCATAAATAATTAAATTGGTAAAGAACCTCAACATCCTTGTCTATAAACATAGACATAGGTTTTTCCACACTCATACCTCTTTTGCAGAAGTGTTTTTTTATGGAACCAAATATGGTTCTTTTGTGGCATCGCCCAAAGAAGCCTTTGTAGCACCTTTATTTTTAAGACTGTGGGAAGCTTCTAGTGCTAGAAGTTGTTGAAAACACATGCAGACCACTTAAAGCTGGGATCTGCACCTTCTTCACCATATTAGCTAATAATCAAGCCCTTCATGGGTCGAATCATTTGTGTCAGGGTATGTAGAAGAAGACTGGCTCTTCAGGTCCAGCAGTACACTTCATTTATAGCCTTACAATTTCATCTTTGTCTATTGGTCAGAACTTTTACCATTTGAATTGTCAGTGGACAGCAGGTCCCTAGTCTCTTCCTACTGATGCAATTTCAACAAAAAATACAAAAATACTTTTTCAGTTCTTTGAAATTTTTATTACGACTTCAGGAGTTACAGTATGGACATGCACTATATGGACAAAAGTATTGGGACACCTGCTCATTCATTGTTTCTTCCAAAATCAAGGGTATTAAAAAAGGCTTTATCCTGCTTTTGTTGAAGTAACTGTCCAGGGAAGAAGGCTTTCCACTAGATTTTGATTTGATTGCATTTAGAATCAAGAGTGTCAAGAGGTCAGGATGTTGGATGATTACCACCCAACCTGATCCCCAACTCAACTCATCCCAAAAGTATTGAACGAGGCATCATTCATTCCATCATTCCAGAGAACACAGTTCTTCCACTGCTCCACAGCTCAATGCTGGGGGGCTTTATACCCTTTTAGCCCACACCTGGTTCCCATCTGCAGGTTAGGACTCCACCCTTCACATGGAGAAGGTCTGTGGTGTTGATGGGATTCAAACTTGCTGGGATTCAGAAATGTGTTTTTATGTCATTTCATAGCTCTGGCGGCACAGTGGTCTAACTGCCTTATCATCAAGTGTGTCTTGGAGTGGGTGGGTGGGGGGGGTGCTCTCTTTAACTCTTTCAGAAGGAAGTTGTTGCCGGTCTAGTGTGTATAATCAGCAGCAGCTGTTGTCATGTTTAACCAGAGGTTGTTTTGGGGATCGAGAGGTGAGAAATGTGGTGTGGTCTGGTGTGGTGCAAGATCATGAGATTAGGGCTACTTGCCTGAGTCTCCGATCCAGTGTGTGAGAGTTGGCAGCCCTGAAATCAAATGATTTATGGTTGATTACAGATACTACTATTAGACAGATGTTTAGATTTTACTAATATTTGAAATTATTTCAAATGTATTTAACGCAAAGGCTGGAGAAACCATGGTTTCATTCATGTCTGTTCTGTAGAAATGAAGCCAAGACTGTCCACCATATTGTCAAATATGCAACCAGAGTCTGTGCAGTAGAGACCAGAGGCTATTCATTTGATAGACCCGCTCCCTTCTCCCAGACCAAGCATGTCCCAGACCACCTTCATTGAGCTTACAGTGCAGAAGCAGAGTGGATTTTCCCCTGGATTCCCAGTTTGTCCAGTAAGTGGAAGTTTGAACTGGAAAAGTCCAGCTTATGTAAGTTCCACTACAACTCAGCTCCTTTATAAAAATGACCAGAAAGGGTGCAATGCAGGTCCAGCAGATGATAGGTCTCTTCCAGACAAGACTGTCAATCACTTAATTCCTAAGTGTAGCCCCGCCTTCTTATAATAGAGCAGAATAAGGGTTTAATACCTGATTTTTGTGGGAAACTATACAATGGGCCAACATTAGCACAAGGCAAACTATCTGTTGGAATTTGAAGACATTGGAGATGGAACATGGGCTGCTTTGTCATGGAAACTTATGGGGATGGGCAGAGCTGCACATCATACTGCCACCAGCAAGCAGAGTTGCTTGACCTGTGGTGGCTTCACATTGCGCTGTCCGTGTTTTCTACAGTCATTAACTGAACTCTAGAAGGGCAGAACGTTTAGCTGGTGGTGAGTCTTTAGGCCAATCTGGCTCCATTTAATTCGTTTTACTGTACATAAATAAATCTTACATGTATCTGCTAATTCAGGCCGATGTAGTCTCAATGTCTACGTTTTATAAATGTTTATGAGTCAGCATAAGCATATTCATCCGTATCCCCATATTCCCAATTCCCATATGAGTGCATCGCTTGTAGTATTTTTTTATTCATGTGCAAATCATGTTCATGTTCAAGCAAATGCACCTCGCCTTCAGTTTTTGGTTTTGGCTTTGGTTGAAATTGCCAGCCCTATAGGTAAGCAGAAAAGTGGACTTAGCACTGGGCTTCTCTGGATGAAGCTTTGCATATGCAGCAGCAGCTTGGAGATCTCTGAGGTCTACCTTCAGAGGCTGCAATGATGTAAGGTGCACTCCACGGTGAATGGCGGGGTGGGGGGATGCAATATAGAATGTAAGTAGGTTAATTTGGAGTGGAAAATGTGAAGGGCTGTATGGCTTCGGGGGATCTTCCATGTGGGCCTTGGCGTCTGACTGCTAAATGAATCCAGGGGCTTGCTGGCATGTTGATGCCACTAGCACAGAGCAGAAGGAGTTTTCAGACTTTAAATATTACATCAAAAAACCTCCCCTTTTTCTATTTTTGTCCTCTCGTAAAAATCCATTGATTGGAGACAAGTAATCTCCAAGCTCCTATCCATTTGTGGCAATGCATTAACTAAAGAGTGCTAACACTAGAAACCCCTGTCTCTGTTTTGTAATCTCATTTGTGGAATATTCCTCCCGTCTGAGGAGCTGCGGAACTGCTGTTGGGCCGTTTAGACACCTTAGTACGCGAATCCTAGCGCTCTCTCTTTCTTAGATTATTGAGCTTAATTTTAAGATAAAAAGAAAGCTTCCAAAACGCTAATAATGCTAATCATGACTGAAAGCTACTGTGTGCCAGCGAGCGTTATGTAAATGATATCATGTTAACTGGTCCACACTAGCTCTCGTTCTTTGTTAGTGGAGCTGGCGTTTTTGGGGTGGGGGAAGTGGGATGAAACGCTCTGTTGAGGAAATCTTGTTGTTCGTTTCTCGACTCCTACAGTATATTAACCGAAATGGGGTCAGCTCTTGAATTAGAAGGGTTTTTTGGTGGTTGGTGTTCAAAGCCATTTTGTAACTGATTATCACGATCTAGGATTAGTCACTTGTCCTGACTAACACATGGATGAGAGCTTTAGGAAGCTAAAAAAAGAAAAAGAAAAAGAAGAAAGCTAGTGATGGTAACATTGGTGAAATGGTCTTTAACAGGTGTTGTTTTTAAAGCATATCTCTGACTCTGTCCTTGCTATTTCTCTACACCAGATTGAGAAGATCATGACATTAATTGATGCAGGCATCGAACTCTCCAAGGAACATCAGCCAGCATCCACAGGTAAATCCTATGCTACACCTCAAAGAGACAAAGCAAATGCCTCCAACTCTCTCAGATCTCTCCCCAGTACCAAGAGTAGAGCAGCATTCACTGACATAGATGAAGTGTAGGCCAATTCATTTCACCACAGTTGTTGGGAGGATTAGTCAGCACAGCCATACCAATACATTGTGCAGCATAGAATGGAAAATGCAGAGTAGTTGGTAAGGAATTGGACAATGACACTATTTTATGGAACTCTGTTATTCCACGCTATAGAACAATGTATTTACAGTGAAACAATGACTATGATAAGGGTAAAGTGACCCTTACCCTCAGTGAACCATACAGGAATCACAGCCAACATAGCCCAGCCCTCCTTTTCTGGAATAATATTTGGACGCTGTAACATTTTCCTAAATAAAATTCTTACAGTTATTACTTTGTAGTTGTAAATCTTTTGCAGCTGATGACTGCCTGAAGACACGGGGTATCCAGCATTGCTGGGTATCCCCTGCTGATGCTGTGCCAGGCCCATAATGCAGCCATTTGCTGCTTATTTAGGATTTTTTTTGCCTTTGCGTTAATGTTCAGTTGGTGAAATGCAGGCTCATTAGGGTTCAGGTTGGTTGAATGACTTTGTCAATCAAGAACATTTGTTGTAGTAGTTTTGGGTCAAGGTACAGTGCCATCCTCAATGTTTTTGAGACATTTGGTTGGATTGGGGTGGTAAAGATGCGTCTGTTGACTTTAGAAATCCTCCTGCTGCTGTTGGAAGTCACACCATCAATAAAGCTGAGAGCGAGTTCCACTGGCAAGCCATAAGTGACAGTACCACCATGATTCAGTGCAGCAATTCTTCTTTTTTTCATTATTCCATCAAGCATCTTCAGGATATGTCAGCAGTATATCTCAAATTAAAGCACTTAGCAGCAATATGACCTGTTTTTTTGTGGTTTGAGGTCTTATGGTACGATGTGTGCTGCTTCCTCATCACAACACCTAGTCAGCATGTTGCTTATAGACCTCCTCTTGACTGCAACGTACACCAAGTTCTTTTTAAGTACACCTTGTTTGCATGTTCGGCATCGCATTTTGACAAATGTATTT
Organism: Salminus brasiliensis; assembly: GCF_030463535.1. Lineage (NCBI taxonomy): Eukaryota > Metazoa > Chordata > Actinopteri > Characiformes > Bryconidae > Salminus > Salminus brasiliensis. The sequence continues at coordinate 38,182,988 of NC_132884.1, read as the reverse complement.
TCTTCCCCTTTTAACCCCCTGAATCCTAGCTCTGTTGTTAATCCGAATGCAGAAACTATGCATCAGGAATTATTTGGTAACTGTTTTTTGAAGCATATTTGCACTTGCTAATCAGAACCCCTAAATACCATGTAACCCTTATCTCATCTGTCCTTAAAGCCTTGTTTTTTAGAATTTTAATTTCTTGGTTTGATTTCTTGGCCTTTTATGAGCTTTACCAGTGCATCTTTTGAAGAGAGGTCATCTCTTTATCTGACCTTGATTACTGACATACACTATATGGACGAAAGTATAGGAATACATGCTCATTCATTGTTTCTTCCAAATTAGGGCTATTAAATAAGAGAGTATATGCTTCTTTCCTTGGAGTATCTCTCTACTGTCTCTACTGTCTGGGGAAGGATTTCTACTAGATTATGGAGCACTGCTATGAGAATTTGGTTGTATTCAGCGACCAGAGCATTGATGGGGTCAGAATATTGGATCCTCATCCCCAAATCCCAACACTCCAGAGAACACCGCTCCACTGCCTCACAGCTCAATGCTGGGGGGCTTTATATTCCTCTAGCCCATGCCTGGCATTAGCCAGCAGTATGGTGCCAATAGGTTCACGTTTATCTGCTTCAGAGAGTCCTATTCTATTGGCAATACTCCTCTATACTTCTCCACAGGGGCTAGACAAGCTGTTCTTGTGTGTGTGTGTGCATTCACACATCTGTGTCAGCAATCGATCCAACATAAAGTATCTGAATGAAATTCATTAGAAGGACATGTAGGGGTAGATATCTGTTATGATCTGCATGAACTACTAACTGTACAGATGATAGACAAAGTAAGAAACCATTTTTTTTTTGACTGAGAAGCTGACAACATCATAACAGCTACAAATAGGCTGATCAACTCAGCAGGCCCCAGTCTCTCAGCGTTCAGATCATCTTAACTGATGGAGAGTGTAATAGACTAAACAGACTGCTAACAGGCTAAACTGCTCCTCCATTAATATTCAGCGTAAGACTTTGAATCGAAGTAGTTCCTGAATGTTTCACTATAAAACTGTGGAAAAGGAAGGAATATGTAACTTAAATGCTGTACACTCTCCAAAGGGTGTTGTTTTAACTTAGATCTGCCTTGAAACCCAGACTGAATGGCCACTAACGCGCTATATAGTGCAGTTTGTGTGATATTAAATTTGTCTTCTACATCCAAATAGTGCACTATACCCTATGTCCAGAAGGGAATTGTCCTCACATGATTGAATCCCAAATGGCTCGTTATTAGATGTTACGCACTGTTTGTGTATAGGAGCCATTATTCTAAAGCAGCATTATGCAGCAATTCTACCTAAAACAGCAGCTTCAGAATCATGCTAATGCTCCACTGACTGTAACAGGGAGAATGGCGTATCTGTCATTCCCACCCTGGGCCGAAGCACTGCTTCTGCACTGTGGAAGTTTCGTGGGGCTGCACTATGAGACCTCCCTCCAGAAGTGCATAATGCTGCGTAACCTGAGTCATACCTGTGTAAAATCCTGTAGTATTACTCAACAGCCTTAGTCCACATGCTTCTTTACCTTCAGATTCTGCTTTTGTATCTCTTAGCTTGTCAACAAATGCATGTGTAAAGTGTCAGTGGTGACTCAAAACACAACTTACACTAGCAGAGGAGCCTAACTCTGCTTTAGGACCTACACAGAGCAATACATAGGAAGCAATGTGGTATTTGAGATTATGCCCCAATGTGGGTAAAGGGACATATAACACCGTTAGCTTAGTGTTATCTTGCTAGCATAACACTGGTAATCACATGGGCATGCCAGTTGAAATTAGCACCATTAGCATTAGCATAGCTTTGGTCATTTGGTTTGCTTAAGTTCCTCTTGTGGTTTCTAACTTAAAGCAACGTTATGTAGAGGCTTCAAAATCACTGTGATGCTTCACTGAATTGTAATAAGGAGAACGGTCTCTCTATTTTTGCCACTCCTGGCTCGGCATGCCGGTTATCGCACTATGGAACTTTGGTGAGGCAGGCGGGACAAGGCCTGCAAGAACTGTGTAACGCTGCATAACACTGAGTCATATTTGTGTAAAATCCAGAAATATTACACTACTGCCTCAATCCACTTCAGATGCTGCTTCGGAGTCTCTCGGCTTGTCCAGAAAGGCATGTGTAAAGCGTGTCCTTTAGGCAAATTACACTTCCTGACTGAAGAGGGAGCCAAGGAGCAAGAAATGCTAATGTAATGTTGTAACATGTAATGTTCTGAATGCATCTCTGTTCTGACTCGGTTCATTTAGGTTTGTATGTCTTACGGTGGCCTTTGTTACTGACAAGGACGTAGAGTCGAAACCAAAAAACAATTATTACTTACATGCTGGACTTGAATCCCCTTCTGGACACGTGATTGTGAATGTATTAACAAGCTTCTTCTTGCGCATCACTGAAGTATATCTGATACTTTTCTCTTGAGAACTCTCTGATTGCCTCCTCACTTCCTGTCTGTAAATTCGGCTCACTATTTTTGTACCTGATATTTGACACACAATGGGCACTTTGGCCTGATTTAAGCAAGATAGAGAGTGACCCACTTCCCTAGCAATGCTGGTCCTGCCATTGACTCCTGATAATTACGTGTTTCCTTTTTTCCCCTAACACTGCCTGGATCCCAAAGTGAGAGCTATAAATAAAATGAGGAAAGCAGTATATTTTTAAAGTGCTTTGCCTGGGAGAGATACATTTATTTAGAGTACAACCTAAAGTCTTGGAGAAGAGAACAGTAGCAGTATGGGACCTGAGTGAGTCATTATTTGTGAGCTAGTGCTCTCCAGACTCTCATGGGAGACTCCCTGCGTGTTCAGAATGGTTTCGTGAGGTATTTTGGTGGCATTAAAGGGACTCGCCAGTGCCTTGTTGCTTATAGCTTGTCACGTTTGTCAGTGTAAGAATGGCCACATAACTAAAAGGTCGTTTATCTGAGGGCTATTGTTTAGGAGTCGTCTGGCAGTGCAGAAAGATGATACCTTGAAGCCTTTTCTGTTTACTTCAGCTTTTTGTATTTTCTTGAAGGCCAGTACTTTTAGAGACCTCAAGAGCTCGGTGTAACCTTAATTATCCAATGCAGACTCAATACACAGTGCCTTCCAGATCTATTACCACGCTTGGTAAAGATGAGACACTCTCGGCCATCCATCAGCATAGATTTTGTACCAAAGAAGTCCTTGGGGTACCAATAATTTTGACAAATGTTAATTGTTTTATATGGATTTTCTCAATGAACTATTTTGCCTCATTGAAAGGTAAGATTTCTCTCATATTTTCAGTCCAAAACCAAACAAGTTGTTTTTAAGAGACTTTGTAGACTTTTAATCTTCGCCAAGGAGTAGCAATAAGCCTTGTACCTTACCTTCAGCCTTCACCTTCGTACCTTCAACCACATTTTACCCCTTGAACCCTTTGGTTATTATTCCTTATGCAGAAACCATTGCAAATTATTTGATTTATTTGATTTTACATATCTTGTGGAGTCCCACAAGGTTCTGTATTAGGGCCTATGAAAGTGATGTTAATCATACAGTATGTTAATTATGAATTAAAGACATATGGGCTACAGGGTACACAGGGTTTAAGCATCATTATGTAGCTCTTTTACTCTAAATTAAACATTTTGAGAATCATGTTGATGCTTCACTTACTTGTAGTAGGGAGAACGGCATCTCTGCCATTTCCCCTCTGGGCTGAAACACTGCTACTGCACTATGGAGCTTTGCTGAAGCTGCACTATTAGATCTCGTTCCAGAACTGCTGTATAACTCTGCTTAACCCTGTAGTATTACTCTACCGCCTCAGTCCATAGGCTTCTCTACCTTCAGTACAGAAACAGGTTCTGTATGTCTCAGCTTGTCCAGAAATGCATGTGTGCAGCTGTCTCTAAGGGGGGCGCTTATAGAGCGATTTGTATTTATGACAGTGGTGTTAAAGTGAATTTGCTCCCCAGCTGAGAGCCCAGGGTTAGGGAGCCCACGAGCATGCAAACTGCTGCTTTAACAGACTGAGTTTAATGGCCCGCTCCTTCTTGATCTCACTGCAGTAAAGAGACAGGGTCACCACAACGTGGCTCCACAGACTACTTCTTTAACAAGACAAGTTGGAAGGCATTTTCCCCATGTGCGTTTAGAGACGAGCACGCCAGCGCCTCTTCCTCTTAACTCGTCTAATTACAAAGCTGCGTCAATAACTAATTTGTCGCGCAGCAAGCAGAGCGTACTGCGTGTTGCACAGGTGTTTAGCTCAGATGGTGCTACCTCCTCTGGAGTTGTGAACCAGTTCAAAAAGCTGTCCCTGTTAATCAGCGCGCTGCACTGATATCATCTCAGGCAGAGACCCATGCTTATGAGGTTGTGAGTAATGTTCAGGCAGGCTGACAGCGCATGTGATTGCACTCCTCCTTGATGTATTTCCATAATGCCCTGCATGCATGCACATGCATCGATGTGTAACAGCGGATTAGAATATTTCACTAGACGCCTTTCATGCCATCAGAAACGTATACGCTGCTGCAGAAATGTATGATAATGGCTGAAACGCGAGAGTGCACATTTTTAACAATACCACAGCCCCTATGCTTGCTGAGACTCAGATGTTGGCGGTTTCCGCCATAAAGGTGGGTTTGGGGAGGATTAGGGCTGGATAGCTACTGTATGTGTATGTGTGTGTGTGCGTGTGTGTATACGCAGTGCGTTTCGCTGACTTAACATTTAACATGCAGCCCCAGCCCCCCAACCCAACCGTACAGTGACAAGTCCATGGATGTAATTCCTCTGATAATTTACCGTGGTATATGACTTGGCTGTGATTTAATTTTTCATAGAGTGCATGGGCTCTGGAAGCACTTAAGAGTGCAAAGGGGAGGGTGTGTGTGGAGGGGGTTTGGGGGGGGTGGTGGTGGTGGTGAGGCTCCAAAGAAGAAGAACCTGCACGCCCCCCCTACCCCTCCGCTCCCCTGTTTTCTCTCATCCTCTGGCTGGTCCTGGCACGGCGTTTTGTGATTTGGGTTTGTCTCTCTCTCTCTCTCTCTCTCTCTCTCTCTCTGTCTTTCTCTCTCTCTACCGCTCCTGCCTCTGATGATGTCCTTTCTGCACCAGCAAGATCAGAGAGCCTGTGTGCAATTTTAATCAGTGTGGTGAGTGGGGAGGAGAGGGAGAAGGGGGTAAAGGGAGAGAGAGAGAGAGAGAGAGAGAGAGAGAGAGAGAGAGAGACAGAGAGGCTGTGGATTGATCGTGGTAGAGAGAGAAAGAAAAAGGGGAAAGCAAGAGAGAGAGAAAGTGACTGTGTGAGAAAGACAGAGGGAGTGAGAGAGAGAGAGAGAGAGAGAGTGGAAAAGGAGGGAGGGGGGTGAGATAGAGGGGAGGAACAGAACCGCGGTTTACGCTGTGCAGAGGCACACAGCATCAGACAGCATATGGCAGCCCTGCAGTGCTCGCAGACGAGGGAGAGTGTCTCGCTCAATGAGAAAGCGGGCAAGGGGGCGTGAGGTGAGGGACCGGTTGCGAAAAAGAAAAGAGGTGCTGAAAAAAAAGGGGGAAAGAGAGGAGCCTGAATGGATGCATGAATGGGAGTAGGATGAGGGCGTTCGAGCAGCACGGGATTGATGACTGCAGCCGAGGAAGGAAGGAGCCGCCGGTGGCTTTCAGGAGGAGGAGTGTATCATATGGATGTTTTTGCTTTGTGAGCAGTGATTGCGGCCACCACTGCGACTGAGCGCTCCCGGAGTCGGGGATATGCAGCAGAGCCTCAGGAAGGTCTGCCACGGGCAAGGAGAGACCTCAGAGCGCAGCTGGACCGCAGGGGGAGAGAAGGAACCGCCTGCAGGGCTTTCTGATGGGGATATCGAGCTTACCTGCCTTCCGCTGGATCAAGGGTGGCCTCTGCTCACTTTGATGATGATGCTCTCCGCTCTGGCATGCTAGACCACCGGAGTGCGCTTGAGCCAAGAAGGACCAGTAGTCCTCGGATTAGAGCGAGTGGAAACCTGTCGTCATCAGGGGCTGGTTGACTTGGCAGTGGCCGCATTTGAGAACCTCTTGATGGGTTTCTGAGCGATTGAGGGATTCTGAATTGATGGTAGGGCAGAAGGGAAGCAAGGACTTGGTAGATGTGACCTGCATTCCAGTTCAAACATATGCAGATGTGATGCAAAGAGTCTTTCTGTCTCGTACCAGTTGGCAGTGAAGCTCAACTACAACAAACACTGGCCCAGTTCTAGAGTTCTAGAGGGTGCCAGTCAATGGGTCTGTAGGAGGTAATGCATGAATGAGTAGTTTTGAGCATTTCAAGAAGTTCTCCTTTACAGAAACCTTCTGCTGCCTATCTAAAGGGTCAACATCTAGGTTAGGTTGAGGTCTTGCATGCACAACTGATGGAAAAAGACCACATGTATATCAGGGAGATTGCTGCATCGTTATATCTCACAGTTGAGGCAAGGATCTTGTTGTGGCACAAAAGTTCCATGAGAACTTTATGTTTCTGATCTTCCAGTCCCAACACTGACCCTCACCCCCCCCCCCCCCCCCCATCCCCTTTAGGTCTGAGTAGTTTAAAGGGAGCCAGTTGTTGTATCGCTCCACTGTATTCCTCTGTTGTCAAAGGACAATGCCGAGTTGTCCGTCTCCACTGGACTCGTTTACTTGAAGCCGCTCTTCGAAAGGACTACCTGTCGACCTCTACCTCTGCCCTCGGTCTGGCAGCGAGGGCTCCTGGTGGCTTGCTCACCACTTTTGTCATCTGTGTGTGTGGTGGGCCCCTGCCACTGGTGGGCCCCTTGTCCAAGCCTGGACGCTGCCTTGCTGCTGCTGCCCTTGGCTCTGCTGGCCAAAGATGATGTGGCAGTGCCACATCTCGGCCTCTGAGTGCCGCTGCTACCGGCTGAACGGCTTCTCGCTGCTCAAACGCCTCCCTCTGTCGGCAGATGCGGCAGGGAGCCGGGTTCTGGAGCAGTCGGTGGGGGAGTGGCTGGAGCATGTGGGCTTTCCTCAGTACGAGAGCAAGCTGCTGCTCAATGGATTCGACGACCTGCGCTACATGGTGAGTCGACCCAAAGTCAGTTCCTAATTTGTCCAGAAGGAGTTGGTCAAGTTGTGGGGAATCGTCTGAGACTATCTATGCTTTGTATCTGTGTATCTCTTTGGCCCCCAGTTGAAAAACAACTACATAAATGCAGGGAGTTGTATTTTAGGTACACTATTGGCTGGTTTCCCAGACCCAGATTAAGCCTAATCCAATATTAAAGCGCATTCGCGATGGTTATTCACCATTGGCATTGCAATTTAGTCCAAAACAAGGCTTTATCTATGTCTTGGAAACATGGCCTATATGTCCAAAAGTATCCAGACCTCTGTCTTTTCAATATGTCTGCCAAAATCAAAGCTTCTAACAGTAAGCTGCCCCCTCCTTTTGCCCTATGACAAGAGCATTAGAGGGTCAGGTGCTGATGTTGGACATTTGGACATTTGGATCTGGCTCACAAACAGCACTCCAGCCAGGTCCTACTGCATTTAAAGGCTCTTAATTGCTCCAGAAGACACATTTCCAGTGCTCCAGAGTTCATTGATGGGAAGCTAGGGAGCTTTAAACCACATCAGCTGATGCTTCTCATTGTACATGATGTTCTTGGACTACATTCAAAAGTGTCCTATACTACTGCCAGTATGTTTCAATGGAGATTACACAGGTGTGCCTTAAATAGCTCTATTTTATTCTGAGAAGATGTGTCTGGATACAGTTAGACGTATAGTGAACATCATAGACACCATCCATTTACTGTTCCTGTCTAATAATGGTTCTCTTCATTCCACTCAAGTCTAGGTGTTGGTGAAATGGGTTCGAAAAGATAAACACCGAACTTATGCTCATTACGTATGCGTCTGTGCAGGGTAGTAATGTAATGGAAGATGAAGACCTTAGAGAAATTGGCATCACAGATCCGGGCCATCGCAAGAAAATTCTTCACGCAGCAAAGAGCCTACCAAAGGTGCCATTTATAGTATTATCACCTGCACGTCAGACATGTTTATGAGGCTGTAGAGTTCTCACAGTTGCCTATAAGCTTTACAATTGTGTATGATTAAATGAATGACCCATAAATCAGTCATATAAACAAAAAAGCCCCAGTACTGAATCCATACATGAACATCCAGTCCTGGAGACCAGTGTCCAGCACAAGTTGGTGATTTTCCTGCTCAAATACATCTGAAACAATGCTAATCTCAACTAATGTCCAGGCTTTGTAAATTTGTTTGAAATGGAACATCATCAGACTGTGCTGGACACTGGCCCTCTGGGACTGACAGTTTTCTTTTGTGGCCAGATGGACTTAACTAAACATTTGAGGTGTTTTTACTAGGGATTTTACTGTATCAGCAGAACTGAGGAAATGTTCAGGAAGTTGTGTAAGTTGTGGTTCAGTTGTTCTTTTCTCCATTTGTAGGTGAAAGCTCTTGGCTGTGATGGCAGTACCTCGCTTGCCTCCTGGCTGGAGAATCTAGGTCTTGGGGAGTATCTCCACAACTTCCTATCCAGTGGCTACCGCACCCTGGAGTGTGTGAAGAACCTGTGGGAGCTGGAGATTGTCAATGTAATCCCCTCTGAATGAACTCATGTGCATTACACATAACTAAATACATTTAACCAAGCTTAATAATGGGTAGAGACCTCCTTTGCTCCTTTGCAACCTCAAATCTTTGATTCATTGAAATTCTAGTCAATGTTTACTGCGGATGCTCTGAATCTCCTGTTCTACCACATCTAGATCTGGCGAATGGGAAAACTTCTGAGGAACACTGAACTCATTGTCATGTTCATAAAACCAGTTTGAGACTTTTGCTTTGTATAATGACATATATGTCCAAAAGTATCCAGACCTCTGTCTTTTCTATATTTCTGCCAGAATCAAAGCTTATAACAGGACACTGCCCCCTCCTTTTGCCCTATGGCAAGAACGTTAGAGGGTCAGGTGCTGATGTTGGACATTTGGACATTTGGATCTGATTCACAAACTCATTTAAAGGTTTTTAATTGCTCCAGAAGACGCATTTCCACTGCTCCAGAGTTTATAGATGCTCATAGAGTTTGAGACTTTTCACAGTTCACAGTTTAAGACTTTTGTTTTGTAAAATGGTGCAACGTCCCCTGGAAGTAGCCGTTAGAAAATGGGCAAAACTGTGGCAGAGATTCACATGGTCAGCAAAAAATACTCAAATTCTTCAAAGCACCTTCAGAGGTTCCTCCACAGTTTTAAGATCAAGTTCCTCACGTTCCTCAAAGAACTTTTATCCCTATCAGTTTCTCAAGGAACTTTCAGGGGTTCTTCAATTTGAAACTGTGGAGGAACCTCTTAATTTGAAGAACCTTCAAGGAAGGTACTTTGAAGAACCTTCAAGGAACCCATTTCTTCTAAAAGGTTCCTCAAAGCACCAATTGATTGGTATTAACAGGCCTAAAGTGTGGCAAGCCATCACACCACCTCCAGCAGTCTGGACTTTAAGCTGATGGCTCCAAATTCTGACTCTACTCTCTTAAAAGTATTAGATCCTTGAGGAATGTTTATGGGTTCTTTAATTTGAAACTGTGAAGGAACCTCTAAAGGTGCTTTGAGGTACCTTCAAGCAACCCTTCCTCAAAGCACCTTAAGAGGTTTCTCTGCACTTGTGCCATTTGTGTGCATTAGCAGAAATGAAGCTTCATTAGATCAGGCTACATTTCTCCAGGTTTCAGCTGTCCGGTGGTGGTGAGCCTGTGCCCATTGCAGCCTCAGCTTGCTGTTTTTGGCTCACAGAAGTGAAACCTGACGTGGTCTTCTGCTGGTGAAGCCTATCTGCCTCAGGGCTGGAGGTCATGTACATTCTGAGAAGCTTTTCTGCTCACCACAGTTGTGGTTTGAATGGTTATCTGAGTTACTGTAGCCTTTCTGTCAGCTCCAACCAGTCTGGGCATTCTCTGTTGACCTCTTTATCAACAAAACATATCTGTTTGCCGAACTGCCGCTACCTGGATGGGTTTACTTTATTACACCATTCTAAAGAAACTCTAGAGATTGTTGTACTGAAAAAAATCCTAGGAGATCAGCAGTTCTAGAAACCCTCAAACCAGCCCTTCTGACACCAACAATCAAAATCACTCAGCTTTGATTTTTTCCCCTTTCTGATGGGTGATGTGAACATTACCTGAAGCTGCTAGCTGGCACCTAACTAAGTGTTTGGTCAGTGTTTATTGTGCCCACTCATTACCTATTATTACAGCTTCCATTCTTTTCAGCACTCACTTTCAGTGTTTCTGTTTGTGGGATTTTCTATACTTTCCACACGTCCAAATTTCAGTCTTAGAAACATCCAAGTAGTCTCACCTTCACCGATGTTGAGGTCTGGACTAGGACTGATCAGTCCATTGTTCCGATTTAATGATGCTTCACATGTTCTCTTACAGTTGAAGGATGGACACAAACACCTGTGGAGCTTAATTTTCTCAAAAGCTTTAAGTGCTATTTATCTGATTATGGACATTTTGGAGGTCTGTTAGGTCCTGCATGGTTGTTATGGGTCCCCAATTTTTTAAATCCTACTTTTGAAAACTCAGTCTTTTTCACTTCCTTTTACGGCCTTATGGCCGATTTATGTTTCTGCATTGAGGCAATGCAGACTCTACGGTGTAGCTTACGCAGATGGCCTATTTATACTGTACGTATGTAGATTGTGTTGTATACTGTTGTGTGTAGAAGTATCTTCATCGTTTCACAGCCAAAATAATAGTCAGACGAGTTCTTAATGGCACTGTGTGGACTCAAACGTCACAAATGAGGGCAAATGAAATTTAGTGGATTATTTGGGAGCAAAATAGCTGGTGTTTACTATTACTAAAATTCTGCAACAAAAGAGAGGAAAGAGGTCATTAAACTGGCATTAAACCAAGGCAGAAGGAGGTGGATTTTCTGTGCTTGGCCACTGAGAGACACCGAAAATGATTTATTCGATAATTTGATGATTTGTACGCCCATGTTCGTCCAGCTGAATTTAGTGCCGACAAATGTGGAAAGACGATGCTAGCAAGCGGACCAATGACAGTTGTTGTGGCCTGCGTCCCCCAGACACATAGTTACATTTCTAGGGAGGTGCAAGTCAAGAGTATGGCTACGTATAGGCTACGGTGTAGAGCATGCCGTAGGCTACATGTAGGCTACGGTGTAGATTAGACGCAGAAGCATTAATTGGCCTTAAATCCTTTCTTATGCAAACTGATTTTTATCTCATTTATAATGTTCACAGAAATAGCTCACAAAACATCAACAGCTTGTTTTGACTGAAAATTAAGGTACCAAGTTAATAAAGGGTGTTTTCTGACCTTTGCACAGTATATTCTTGCATGACATATATATTCCCGATATTGGAGGATAAATGAAGTCTGCCCTGACCATTTACAGTGTTGTGTTGCCTTGTGCAGGTGCTGAAAATTGGCCCACTCGGCCACAGGAAGAGAATCATTGCCTCCATAGCAGAGCGCCCGTATGAAGAAGCACCATCAAAGTCCAATCGCTTCTCCCAGCTCAAGGTAATGCACATGCAGCATGTCGTATTTTATCATTCATGTAGTAAGAGATCCTTGTATCTATCTCTTAAATGGTAACTTAATTGGAGAATTTAATGAACTACAATTTAATGAGACTTAATCTGAAGTCATTTCTGTTAATCAATTCATAATGAAACGTCTACGCCATGTAAATGGCAGCTGGCATTTCCAAATGATGTTATTATTACAGCAATTAAATGTAACAGTATGCAACGCACTACGAAAAGGTCCCTTGCCACTGCTTAGAACCCTGTGGATATAACATGGTTCTCTTAGTGCAGAGTTCCACGTTCTGATCTTATTTTTAACCCATGGCATTAATTATATATTTCTGTGTCTGTGTTTTAGATTCAGGACCTCTTGTCCCAGAATCCACCTCTTGGTTACATGGACCCATATACGAGTCGCTCCATGGACATGCTGCTGCCGCTGGGGGAGTTTGGGAGGAGAGGTAGAGGGCTGGATCAGGAGTGCAGCGTGTCGCTCCGCTCCTACAGCGAGAGGCCACGCTCACATGTGAGTCTCCTGTGTGGTGCGAGTTGAGAGCTTGCATGTTTGGTCTCAGCAGTGTGGTGTAAGAGCAGTGCATTCAGCCAGCCTCTACTAATACAGGCGTTCTGTACTCATCTGTACTCACCCAGAAGGCACGAACATGAGCTACGTTTCTGATAAACCATCAAAACAGCGGAAACTAATATCTGCACCTTTCTGCATTTTGTTGCTGCATGCAAAAAAAATCATATTTCTAAAGTGGCATCTTTGTAGGAGAAGTGGTACAGTGGACTAAGCTGCTGCCAATATAAAAGAAATCCTGGGTCATGCTGCTCGCCATCAGCAGCCAGAGTCTGAGAGAGCACAATTGGCCTTGCTCTCTTGGGGGTGGGTTGACTGCATTTCCTCTCCACATCACTCCTAGTGTGATGTTGGTCAGCACAGACATCTGTTTGCTGTTGTATCGGAGCTGGGGAGCCGTGCTTTCCTCAGAGCGCGCTGGCTGCCTAGCGAGTTAGTCAGTTAGAAAAGAGACGGTGGCTGGTTTCATATGTGTCGCAGGACATGTGTACTAGTCTTCACCCTATTAGTGTTGGGGACATTGCTATTGATAGGGGGAGTTCACATGAACGGGTATTAGGTTAATGGCATTACAAATATGATTGAAAATATTTTATAGGAAAAAGAATTTCAGTGGAAGTTAATGTAACAAGATTTTTCAAGTAATTTTGGAGCATTTCTATTGGTCCACTCATCATAAAACAAACTACAAAAAAACTACCAGATTCGCATTTTGTCAAAGGGAACAGCAAAAAATTGAGATTTGCAGGTTTTTGCAGAACAGCGACAATTGGTTGCATGGCCAAAACTCTATTAGATCTATTTGTGTTTCTTAAAATATTATTTACAATGATACAGTTATATCATTTAGATGTAAAAGATAACAGTAATTTAACTGTTAGAAAAAAATACTGAATACTAATTATTCACAGTGCTGGTGATAGGAAACCAGATGGAAGATGTGGTACAAGGATTAAGCTATTTATTACTGGCTAAACCTGATACACCTACCTAATGCAATTACGCCTATCTAACCAGCCCATCACACAGCTGCAGTGCAATACATAAAATCATGCAGATACAGGCCAGCAGCTTCAGCATCACATCACTCAAAAAAATGTGATCTCAGTGATTTTGAGAGTGGCATGATTGTTGGTGTCACACTGGTTTTGGCTGGTTTGAGTATTTGTAGAACTGGTGATCTTCTTTTGCTCATTGATCCCTAGTGAAGACACCTTGTTGATAAAACCTAGAGGAGGACGAATTACAACAGAGTTCCACTTCTGGAATCAATTTGTGGATATCATAAGGATTGATTAACAGCTTAGAGGTTTGTTGCTCTTCCTCACTTAGGGTGCTGGAAATGACTCAACTCCTGGAGGCTTAAAATTATGCTAGCATGGGTATCCCAAAGATCGATTAACAGCATAGAGGCTTACATTTCTTTCAGTTATGGCTGCTATCCAGTGAGAAAGCAGTAATTATTATATATATTTTATTTGTATTTTTATTTGTTTTATTATTATTATATTTACATAAAATACATAAGTTTTTTAATGCATTTTTGATGCTTTTATTTTTATGTCTTTGCATTTTTCTGTTTGTATTCAAAGCACTTTGAATGTCCACTAGTGAATGAAAGGTGCTATACAAATAAATTTGACCTGCCTGGCCTTGCCTTCTGTCAGCTAAAATCAGAGAGCTGAGGCTACAGTGGGCACTGGCTCACCAAACCCGGATAGCTATTCCCCCTCCATCAGACTTTACTATGGGCTTTATGCATTTAGTCAGGTAGAGCTTATGTGGCAGCTGCTAAACCAAGACTCATCTGTCAAGCTGCCAGATGGTGAAGTGTGATTCATCTCTAGAGAGATTCCACAGATTCAGAGTCCGGTGGTGGTGTGCCTTACATCACGCCAGCTGATGTTTAGCTTTGCACATAGCGATTGTTTGGCTTTTATGTGGCTGCTCAGCCACACAAAACCCAATTCATGAAGCTCCTGGCAAACGGTTGTGGTGTTGACATTTCTTCCGAAGACTGATGGGAAGTCTGTAGTGAGTGATGCAAGTGAGGACTGGCCATTTGTAGCAGTACATTCACAGTTCAGCACATTGTCTTTCTATTCTCTGAGCTTGTGTGGCCTACTGGTTTGCAGCTGAGCTGTTGTTGCTGTTAGACAACATATGCAGTTGACTTGAAAAGCTCTAGCAGGGCATAAAGTTGATGAACTGACTTATTGGAATGGTGGCATCCTTTAATAGTGCCATGTTAAAAGTCATCTGAGCTCTTCAGACCCATTCAGTTGTCTGCTTTGTCCAGGATGGTATGGCTAACTTTACGCACCTGATAGGGAACCCTCTAATTACAAGGGGTGTCCACATGCAGGGACACCTGCTCATTCATTGTTTCTTCCAAAATCAAAGCTTTGATTGCATCAAATTGCAGCTCCACCATCCATCATTCCAGATAACACAGTTCTTCCACTGCTCCACAGCTCAATGCTGGGGGGCTTTATACCCCTCTAGCCCACACCTGGTATTGGGCAGCATGGTGCCAATAGATTAATGTTCATCTGCTCCAGAGAGTCCTATTCTATTGGCAATAATTTTCTACAAGGACTAGACAATGTGTATGCATTGGCATGTCTGTGTCAGCAATTGGTGCAACTTAAAGTCGCTGAATGCATTCATTAGAAGGGGTGTCCACAAATATTTGGACATATAGCTCAAGAAATCGATAAACTTCACTTGGTTGTTTTCCAAATACTCATTGCTAGTCATAGCTGTCCAATGACGTTACATTAGATTGAAAGGATGCTAGCCCTCACCTTTTCAGCTTGGTAGCATTGTATGATTGGGCAGACCTATCTAGAGGTGGGAATTGGCCGCAGCAAAAACTGAGGAGGAAAACTGGCTCATTTGTATGAACCTAATGTTGCAGAAAGTTTGGGCTGGAGTGTGCTAATGTCAACAGTTTATCTTTCCTGTTCATGTACATGCTTCTGAAGGACCGTCATATAGATCGGCAAAGAGAGTCCCGGCTAAACCTGCGGCCCACAAGCCAGTCTGCCTCCTATGCCACAGTCTCTACGTGGCACCACCATCCTGAGAAGCTCATCACTGAGGCTTGTGGTTATGAAGCTAGTGTAAGTCTTGTGCGCATACACACAAACACACACACACACACACACACACACATCACTACATTTAAAGTCACAGTAAGAGCTTCAGACTCTGGTTGATGCTCCACTTAACTGTAACCTCCTGCCAGAACTGCATAACGCTGCGTAGCCCGAGCCATATTAGCGTAAAATCCTGTAATATGACACTGCCGCCTCAGCCCACATGCTTCTTTACCTTCAGATGCTGCTTCCGTATCTCTCAGCTTGTCAGAAAATGAGTTACAGCCAGCCATTCAGCCATGCTACTCCTCTGCTGCGTACTCTCTTCACTGGCTTCCTGTAGCTGCTGCCTGCATCAGATTCAACACCCTGATGCTGGCCTACAAAGCCAAGAATGGACCAGCCAGCCCCTCCGTACTTGATGGCAATGGTCAAAAGCCGATCTGCACCAAGAATCCTTTCGAGGTTCAAGTACGGCTCGGCTCGACCCGTCACGGCAGACAAGCGCCCAGACTTTTTTCTGTTCTGGCACCAAAGTGGTGAAATGAACCCACCTGGAGGAAAAACCTACCTTTTGCAAGAGTACTCAGGCAGAGTGTAGAGTGTGTAGAGTATTGTGGGCTCCATAGTGACTTCTGTATTTAGCAGTATCTATGCTTAGAGGGATCCTTTGGATCCTAGTCTATAGAAACTAGCTAAGGGTATTTTCTGAGTAAACAGTGAGGCACTGCTGTAAGTCACTCTGGACAAGGAATGTGTGCTAAATGCCCTCAGTATCCATCCTTCATGCAGCTTCTGGATATATTATTGTAAGTCTTGTGAACATGTTGGACCTCAAAATCAAATTAAAGTCTAACTATGGTCATTCAAAGTCTGTTTAGGTGGAAATAAATCAAAGATAGCATTACTAAGGCTCTGCCTAGTCTAGACTAGTCTGAGCAGACAAAAGAGTTTATTCTTAAATGCTACTGATTGAAGTGCCGAAGTGTGTCTGATGTGTCTGAGACTTAACGCTGAGCTTTCTCTTTGTAGTATCTGGGCTCTGTGATTATCAGAGACCTGCGAGGTATTGAGTCTACCCAGGAGGCCTGTGCGAGAATAAGGGTAAACACAACAGCATTTCTGCTTTTCACATTGTATTTGGATTGATCTGCTCTTCTCTGGAATCCCCAGTTCATTTCTTTGACAGTCTTCATAAACAGTACTTATTATCTGGGATTTGGTTTGATCAATATGTTAAATCATTATCCAATTAACAAATACAGGATAAAGGCATAAAAAAGTGCTGACTAATCTACTTACCAGACTAACAAGCACGTCCCATCTCCCTTGTGTCTCGTAATGTCTATCAGAAATCAAAGGACCATCGGAAAGGCCCCGTCGTAATCCTGTCCATCACTTACAGAGGAGTCAAGTTCATCGACGCAGCCACTAAGGTAAGCTGCAGGCCTCAGTCAATCAACCCAATTTAACACAAAGACTCGTACACAGGCCCCATTGAACACCAGCTTTTGGAAAAGCAATGTTGCTGCACTCTAGTCCTTTAAATGGCAAAAGCTTTATGATTAGAGTAAACGTTAGTTGTCATATGTAATATAAACACTATATGTCCAAATGTTTGTGGACAACCCTTGGAATGAGTGCATTCAGCTACTTTATGTTGCACACCTTGCTCACAAATACACACTCACAGCTTGTCTAGTCCCTGTGGAGAAGTATTGGCAGTAGAATATGACCCTCTGGAGCAGATAAACATGAATCTACCAACACCATGCCTCATGCCAGGCATGGGTAAGAGGGGCGTAAAGCCTCCCAGCATCTTTGGAATGATAGATGGTGCTCCATCCAATACTTTTGGGATTAGTTGGAAAGTTGTGGATGAGATGGGGTGGTGATCATCCAACATCCTGACCTCGCTAATGCTTTTAGCCCTGAATGCAATCAAATTCTAATAGCAATGCTTCAAAAGTTTGTAGAAAGTCTTCCCAGGGCAGTAGGGATAGTTCTTCCAACAGAAGCAGGATAAAATACCATTTTAAATACCACCGATATTGGAAGAAAAAAAATGAGTGAGCAGGTGTCCCAATACTTTTGTCCATATGGGGTATGTCACGCAAAAAAACATGTATATCAGTTTTTCACATTTTGACATAATGTGAATCTGTCAGTTGTTCTTTACTTCGTGTCCAAGGTTTTTTCCTTGTCCTGTAAAGTTGCTATTTTGGAGATACAAGTTGTTTTCTGCTTTACAGGCTATAGTGGCAGAGCACGAGATCCAGAACATCTCCTGTGCCGCCCAGGACCCTGATGATCTCCGCACATTTGCATACATCACAAAAGATCTGAAGTCTGGGCACCACTTCTGCCATGTCTTCACTACAGTGGAAGTGGTGAGCACTCTAATTCCCATCCTGTAAAGTTCCTATTTTGCAGGTCAGGACAGGGACAGTATTCAAATCAGTGTGTATTTTTATCTGTTATCCTGTGTGGGGACTTGGGGTTCTTAAGCCAATTTGAGGATCCCAAGTCCCACTCCATGCAGTCCAGGCAGATGGTTTGTGACAAATCTGACAAGAAGTACAACAGCAAATGAATGGACTGTACCTTTCATTTCCAAAAATCCAAATCTGAAAAGTTACTGATATTATTGTTCATATGTGGAATTTGTGGATTCTGTCATATCTACCTTGTCCTGATGTGAACCAGTCACACTTTTCCTTCAGTTCAATTCATTTTGATAGGTGCAAACACCGAACAAGTGAATCATGGTCCTCAAAAAATTAACTCTGGTTCACTTCAGAGGAAGACGAGCAAAAAATAAAGTAGGAAGCCATGCTTTGGATTTTGGCACATGGATTGAAGAATCTTTGGTGACCAAGCATCAGTAACTTGATTGCTTAGATTTAAATTAGTAAAATTAGTAAAACAATCATAAAGAAGCAGAGATCAGGTAGTTTATTTCTGTTGTACTGAATGTGACACATATAGAATCAGAGGGATACTACATTTATACAAAGGACATGAGCGTGTCTACTGATGCTGTTCTGCCACCTTTTGTAGTGTTACAACCCAGACTACAAAATAAAAAAATAGCTCAACATGGGCCCGGGTGGCCCAGCCGAATAAGACGCTGTCACCGTGATCAGAGGATTGAATACCGGTCATGTTGCTAGCCATCCGAGGCCCATGCGGCAGCCAGGGCCCAGAGAGAGAGAGAGAGAGAGAGAGAGAGAACACAATTAGCCTGGCTCTCTCCAGGGTGGGTGGATGGCACTCTGCCCCCACATCGCTTTGTAGTGGTGTTGGCTGTCACTAGGATCAGGACGCCAGGGTGTGTTGGTTGCCCGGTTGCTTCGGCGGCAGTTCAAAAAAACAGCAGCTTGACTGCACACACATTGAAGGGGGCATTTACTTTTATGGCATTTAGCAGACGCTCTTCTCCAGAGCGACTTACAAAAGTGCTTCACTATTTACTCAAGAATAACTTCAGGTAGTTAGAATAGACTAAACATTCAAAGATCCTCTAATCTTAGACTCTACTAAACACAAGTCAATATGGAGACCATAATACTACTATTCGCCCAAGCACTCTCAGAAGAGGAGGGTCTTCAGTCTGGGTTTGAGGACAGCGAGCGCTGGACTCTGCTGTTCGGACACTCAGGGGAACCACCACTTCGGTGCAGGACAGAAAAAAGTCTGGACAATGGCCTTCCATGGATCTTAAAGGATGGTGGGTTGAGCCGAGCCATACTTGAAGCACAAAGGGCTCTTAGTACAGATCGGCTTTTGATCATTGCCCAAAATTAGTTCTGGGGCAGCCAACTGCCATCAGAAAACAGACAGAATAGAATCCACCTCTGTGCGTTATAATCACAAGATCTCGAATACAAATTTACCTCATTCTGGAACTACCCAGAATTTGTTAGAGAACATCTGTTAGTGTAAACCACACAATAATAGGTGTAGATACAATTTACTTTACTAAAGGCTATTACGAGTTTTATGCTATTAAAGAGTTTTAAAAGTCAGATGTCTAGGGGCTCACCACTCCTGATCCGAGGTCATCTAGTGTCTTTAAGTTCTGCAACAGAAAACCATAGAGAAGAGAGGGAAAACAGCCTCTCCTAGAGAGATTAAAAGAAAGGTGGTCAGATGGTCAATATTACAATAATCCAAGCTATATCCTGGGAGCCAAGCTCTACCAACACTCCCGGAAGGCTACCCTGGATCTGTGCGAGCACACCACTACTGGTCTCAAGTCCCTTATAAACTTGCAGGTCTCAGTTTACCCCAGGTGCACCCCCTAATCACTGCACCTCCCACACCTATTCCACTAGCAACCAGCAGTAGACATACAGAGGGCCATGACAACATCTCTTAATTAACACAAGCCTTTATGAAAACCAGGAGCTCAAAGTCAAAACTCAAACGTTTATAGAAGGGACATTCTGGGTTTGTATATAAACATATAGCCAGAACCTTGAACATCCTGTGATAAATCTATTACAAAATGGAAAAAACTTGGCTCAGTTGCAATCTGCCAAGAGGAGGCCTCCACCAAAAGTCAGTGATGAAGAGGGCAGTTACTCAGAGAAGCAAGGAGTTAGACATATCTGTAGCTCAGAAGAGGGAGAAACGTATCACAGGACAACAGTAGCCTGGACACTTCACAAAGCTGAGCTCTACGAAAGGAGGCCATGTTGGAAAAAAGATCAATTTAACTGGAGTTCGTCAAAAGACACATTCAGAATTCTGGTAGATCTGGAAAAAGGTTCTCTGATTGGATGAGACCAGAATAGAAGCTGAAAAGTGCTTTGTTTAGCATTGCTGTCCTGAAATCACTGTCGCCACAGTGAAGCATGGTGGTGGATGCATCATGTTGTGGGGATTCTTTTCATCAGCAGGGACTGGACAACCTAACAAGACCCGGACAGGTTGAGGACAAGATGGAGGCATCTAGGGAACATGAGGTAGTTCTTAAAGAAAACCTGTAAAGATTTACAGGTCTGGGGTGGAAATCCACCTTCCAGCAGGACAGTTACCCTAAGCAAACTGCCACCACTACACTGAAGAGGTCCAAAACCAACAACCTGAATGTTTTACAGCAGCCCTGTCTGAGCTCCGGAATAAATCTGCTGAGAATCTTGAAATTTACTTTTCTCGAGCTGGTCGCCTTCCAGTATGACTTATTTTGAGTCAATTTTAGCAGCCAAGTGGAGGTAGTGAATAGGGGTGGGGGTGTCCTGGAGTGGCCTCTGCTCTCAAATGCTTTCTGCTACATTTTGGAGGAGCATTGCTGTGAGACTTGGATCTGGATGTTGGATGATCACCACCTCACCTCATCATCTCCAACTCCCCAGCTCATCTCAGAAGTATTAGATGGAGCACCAACCATCATTCCACAAAACGCAGATCCACTTCTTTACAGCTCAATACGGGCGGGGGTTACACCCCTCATGTCCATGCCTAGCATTAGTCATGTACCAACAGGTCCATGCTTATCTACTGCAGAAGTTCCAGTCTATTGGCAATACTTCTCTACAGGGACTAGACAAGCTGTGTGTGTGTGCATATGCACATCTCTGTCAGCAAGGGTTGCTATGCATTCATTAGAAGGGGTGTCCACAAACATTTGGACGCATAGTAGGATAATGTATGCATGTATGTTTACCTTTCTTGACACAGACACAGACCTACGAGATCATTCTGACCTTGGGACAGGCGTTTGAGGTGGCCTATCAGATGGCTCTTCAGGCACAGAAGGCCCGGCGTCACAGTTCCTACGTCGGTCCAGCCTCTGAGGTCGTGGAGACCAAGACCAGCAGGCCGACCTCTCAGTATCGCAACAGCATGCGCCGGTCAATGGTGAGGAGCAACCAAACACAAGCATTACTGTGTGTAACGCGATACCTGTTAAATACGCATATTGCATAAGCGTCTGTCCATGTATCAGACATTCACGTCTTGCATTTTTGCCTGTCTGTCCCCTGTCCCCTGTCCCCTGTCCTAACTGATTTCTGTCTTGTTTTTCTCCTGCCCCTGGCTTGTTGTCCTGGGCCTTTAACACATATATGTGCCTCTGCTCTCGCTCCTCCTCCTTCCCAGGGTGCACCTGTACTAGAATGCCGCTGCTGCTACTGTCACACCTGCTCCGCCCACCGCCCCTCCTACCTCCCGCTGCCCTCTGTCAGCCCTGGAGTCCAGGTTCTGCACTTCTTTCATTCATTCATTCATTCTTTCTTTCTTTCTTTCTTTGCATCTCTCTTTTTCTGCCCTCCCTCACATTCTCCATCTTCTCTACCAGTCATTTCTCCACCCTTTAACTAATTTCCCTGCCACTTTTTCATCCTTTCACTTTTCTCTACTTTGGTTCATTTACACTTTTGGGTGTCAGGCCGTCAGCTTTACAATACAAATTAAGGTTCAGATACTTCCGGGAGGATGCTGCCGTGTTTGTGTTTGTCTGTGGAGAGCGTAATGAGAGAGAGAGAGAGATTGGGAGAGAGAGAGAGATTTGTGATGAATGGGATTGTGCACATTTTAAAGATCATGGCAGGTTTTCATGTGTTCGACTCAGAGGCTCTGGCTCAAGGATTGGCTTCTTTAGGTCTTGTCTCTTGATCGCAGTCCTGCTGAATCCCTTATGCTCTGTGACTTCTATTACACCCCAAGGATCACTGACTGATAACCACATGCAGTAACAGTAGTGAGAAAAGCCTGGATGTTTCCAGAGAGTTTAAGAGGTTGAAGAAATAAGAGCACTGCAAGTTCTGCAGTAGCATGAGAAACCAGTTTTCAGTGAATATTGTGGCTATACTAAAGTGAACAGGTGGTCACTGAGAGGTCAGACTGGTCAGACTGGAACTCATGGAGTTTTCATGGAGTTTTATTGAGATGCAGTAATGTCTTTGGTTATGTCCTCTAAAGACAGGTTATAGCGTCCCACTGCAGCTTTTGCCCACTAGGGAGAAGAATCTCTCAAAAAACAAGAACTGTCCCAAACAGCTGTCCACTGGCTCTAGGCCTGGGCAATATCTAAAACTAATTACCACAGTCTGTTTCTGGAATATTGATCATATGTATATTGATAAAGCAGTAAAATGAACAGTCAGAAAGCAGCCATGCGGTTCAATTAAGAGATAAGATAAGATCATCCTTTATTAGTCCCACAGTGGGGATATTCTCCGTGTCACAGCAGAAAGGTATAGCAAGACACTCAGTTACAAAAACATATATAAATAATTTACACTATATACACAATATAAATAAGAATTTAAAAAGCAATAACAATATTAATTACAGATTCTTGCAAATGACCCTTAATTGTACATGTGTGTGTGGAGGGGTATGCACATAGTATTTTTACATTGAGGGACCTCTGTTCCCTGAACATGTGTGTGTAGTTAAGTGTGTGTGTATGTATGTGGTCCGCTGGGAGCAGTGCTGGTTGTAGAATTATATTTAACAATTCTATTTAACCTCACAGTCATTATACTAATACAGGGTTGTAGAGTACAACCGAACACTGATAGGCTGTAAGTCTCGGGTGCAGAATAGGTAGGACATGATACAATAGTGAAGACATAAGACAGGCTACGTAGACAATAATCACAAAGACAAGGGAAGCATGTGGGTATGTGTGTTTTTGCGTGTTTGTAGGAAGGCTTAAACTCCCAAATTTTCATTAACTGAATAATATGAATAAATAGAATCTATTATTATTATTATTATTATTATAATTATTATTATTAATAGAATCTATTATTTTGATTCCTCCTGTAAATCCACATAAAACCTACGAATTGTTCTATTCTCTGCCCAAATCTAAGTATATAAGGTCTGGAGGTTAAGTTGAACTGTAAGTAAAAGCTTTTAATGGAGCCGTCAGCTCACACCAAAGATCTAAACATCCCTGATATCCTCAACCTGTGGGAAGTAAGTTCTTTTAAACCCAGGTTTATAAACCATCCAATCAGATCAGAGCAACTGATTCATTTTTCTGTGACATTTTGAATCATTAACATAAGAAACTGTAACCTTTTTACTGTTCTTATATTCACAGTCATATCAGAATATTATGACCGCCCCTGGTTCAGAATGAATTCTGACTGTTTTATCAGCCTCACTTCCCATATAGGAGCACTGTGTAGTTCTCTAATACTAGGTAGGAGCCTCTAATAGAGTGGACAGTGAGTGGACATTGGGAAAAAGAAAAACAGATGGACTAAAGTCTGGAATTATAGAACTACACAGTGCTCCTATATGGGAGGTGGAGCTGATATAATGGGCTGAGTTCATTCCAAACCAGGGGTGGTTGATTTTTCTGACTGAAAGGATTGCAGGCCTTCACATCCCACCTCAAATTGGGGAAACTAGCTGGATATAGAGGACTGGGGTAAACCATAAAGTACTCAATTTTGATCATTTACAACTCCTCTGAGCCATCTCTAGGCTGAGAATTTCCGTCAGATGCTGTGGCATGCTGAGAAATCTCCAGTTTGAGTGTAAAATTAAAATATTAATATTTTAATACTGTTTAAAATCAGTTCTCTTTCTCTTCCCTAACACATTATATTGCCTTAGAAGAGCTGTCATCAGCTTAGTTCTCAGTCTTCATTGATATCTGATTACACCGCTCAGGCCCGGCTGGCTAAGAGCTACAGTTTTATCTGCAGGTGCTAAAGAAAATGACAATGGCTTCTTCTCTAGCTTACTAATAAATATGAAAACATATGTATTTAATAGTTTCATTGGTGATAATTTACATTGGTGGTGTTAAAACGTAGAAATTGCTTGACCAGTTAGCTAAAATGCTTCCATAGTCAGCTACACATGAGCAGCTGGGATCAACAGCTAACAGCTGCTCTTTTTCAAGCTAGTTTCCAGAGCAATGTTGAGCTCCGAAGTCCAAAGACTGTAAATACTGTTAGATCATGTTGTTTTTAATGGTTAAAT
The DNA here is from genome assembly GCF_030463535.1 of Salminus brasiliensis. Lineage (NCBI taxonomy): Eukaryota > Metazoa > Chordata > Actinopteri > Characiformes > Bryconidae > Salminus > Salminus brasiliensis. The sequence goes on along the minus strand of NC_132884.1, from coordinate 38,158,748 downwards.
TATGCATTATCTCACATGTTGTATTAGCTGATGTTCTCGGTTCTGGTTCATCTTGATGAAAGCAATGAAACGGACAAATTCTCTCGCTGCTCAGTGAAGCCACATGTGAACTAGCGGCATTTTTGTTATCTCAAATGTTCAAGGTGATTTCTCCTACACCGTGTCCATTCTATGGCACACGAGGTGGGCGATGCGCTGGCTGGTGTCCAGTCCCGCAGTCTCACGCCCCCCTCCCCCTCCCTCCCGGCAGATGGACCACGCAGAGCAGGAGACGGACGCGCAGTCCTTGGGCAGCACCAGCTGGCTCTTCGACCCCCGCGACTCCTCCAGGCCGCCCAGCAGCGCCAAGTACGAGACCACCATATTCTGAAGTGGGGGTACAGCTCTAAACCCCCAGCCCCACACCCGTCGCACCCCTTTCCAACTTGACCTCCCCCCCTCTTCTTGCCCCCTGAGAAAACTTTATTGCCCTGTGCCTTCTCACTGTGATTTGTAGCCTCCCTCAGGGCAAGATCTGCTCCCTGCACTCCCCCGTGAAACCCCCTAAACCAACCTAACCCCCCCCCCACCCCGCCCTGGCCCTCGCCTGTGTAGCCCTCTACTTCCACTCCCTCTTCTCCATGTCGAACTGGGTGCTGGATTTCCTGGACCCTGCCCGCCAGGTGCCCTCCTTGAATTCTCCCGTCTCGATCGGACAGCCTGCGCAATCGCCTCTGAATGGTTTAGCCTGATTTCTTTTCTTTTACATTTTTAAATCACAGTGCTGAATGTTGACGGTCCAACCTCTCATATCAGTGGGTTTTGCCGTGGCGAAGCCTCTGAGCACAGACTGAAGTGTAGCTGTCAATCAAGTCTTTTCATATCATGTAGATACCTGTAGCATTTCTATCTTTCTTCATCTCGTTTGGCCGACACGAACCTCCGACGTTGTGTTGGCCGTGCTAAACGCTTCTCAGATCAGCACAGCAATACTGTGTCATGGCCAGTGTTGAACGTTACTACCAGTTCAAATTACCATTTCTAGATGCGATGTACAACAGACCCCCCTCTCGCACTCTGCCCCCAAGCACCGTGTCCGTCCCTCCCTCCCGTCGATTCTTTCTAGCTTGACCCACATTGCCGTAGTCTTTAATTTGTCTTCACCAGTCTGCTGTTCTGCATTCCCAATTCACACCCAGTGCTTCCTCTGTCTTACCAGGCATCTGCAGCTGTGAGGGCCTCTGAAGAGCACCTATTCCAGGCTAGTCTGGGATTTGAAACGCAATAATACACCAGTAAAGTGGGAAAAACAGGGCGCAGGCTTGATAGAGCACTAGGTGTCCAAGGCCACAAGGCCACATAACCTGTAAATTTGAACATGCAAATCATGACAATGTTGTTGGCTGCATTGATCATCCCTCTTTTTACCCCCTCCTCCCCCTTTCTCTTTTACTTTAGCATATATGTAGCATCACCAGGGCTATGACTTAAGTGTGGTAAAAATGCAGCATGACTTTTAGAATTAACTGCGGTTAATTCCTCGAGGAGTTCCAAGTGAAATCGTGAGCAGTTTTGTATTTGTATTCTTTACATTGTAAAATCACTTAGTAAATACAGTATTTGTGTATATCTGTTCAAGCTCTTTTTGATTGCTGGTTTGCTTTGTAAGTATGACCTGCTTACCTCAATCACAGGCTTGTAGCAGACATTTTCTTTGGTCATTCAGAAACAACATCTAGGCCTGCTTAGTTGGGGTTAAGGTTAGAAGGCTCCAATCATGAACTCTTATTGTACCAGATGAGGAAACTCAAATCACAATGGAGAAGATACAGTCCTGTGAAACATTTAGGACATTCCATAAAAGTCTTTTTGACCATATTTAAACTTCTGGACATTTAATCTTCATTTGAACAATATTGAGAGATGGAGGTAATACAACTAATCACATCCTGAACAGCTGAGGAAATGGCAAATCGTCCTGTTTGCAGACCTGCCATGAGCAATCAAACCTGTGCCTACCTGTTCTGAGGGTAGATGCTGTCCTTTGACATATACTGTAGTATGAGCTATCAGCTACCATGATGACATTTTAGGATTTTTGAAGTTTTATGACCTTATACCCATGACCTTGCTAGGATGGCCTGATCTGGTCATGCTGGCAGTTGTTCCACTTCTAACGGTTCTGAGATGTTTTGAAACCCCTGCCCAGACTCAAATGCATCTGCAACCTTCTTCCTGAAGGCCTCAGAGAGCTCTTTGGATCTGGCCATGATGGTGATCTTCACCACTCACTTCAACCATCAAGAGCAAACCAAATTAAAGCTACAAGATTTATAAAACCCTAATCGATGCTGAAAAAGTGAGAAACCCCTCCCACATAACATTTGATTGTTGTTAGTCACCACCCACTTTATCCGATCTTCAGAACCTCGCAGGAGTTTCTTGCTAACTGCTGCATCGCAAGAGCAGGTGGATGTAAACAAGCATGGCGGCTGACAGCGAAACCATAGCTCTGCTGGTGGTGACTGCTTTCTGCTCAGAAAAAGCCCAGAAAATGAAAAGACCATGGATGAAACCTTGCTTTTAAACCCCTACGCTTTTAACTTCTCCCATCTCATTGCTTGACAGTCTTTCGGTCTTGCTCTGGAAGAAGATCTAAGAGGACTAGAGACTGGCTAATAGACACCATACACTACAGGATAATCTGAAATCATCATTTACGATCCCTCTGATATCTGGAGACTTTTGCAATTGCCTCAAAACCGACCCGATTATTCGGATTATCCGCGGGCCAGGCAGAAATGTCTGAGGTTGAAATGAGTCAGGCTACTCCAGAATCCCCTCTTTAACCATGTTCCGATCGTCTGCGGCTGATTTTGATTTTTTTTTTTTTCAGGTACTAATAAATGTGGAGGTGTTTAACTTTTTCCTTACAAGAAAATTGCATCTTTATATAGTTTATAAATGCTGTATGTGTTTAGGTATATGACCTCCATCTTGTAATAAAATGAAAATCAAACATCCATCTGTTTAGATACGTTCAAAAAGACCAAGGTTTTCATGGGGTGTCCTTATTTTTCACACCACCTGCATAAATCAATTCAGAATCTACCACCAGGGTAATTTCCTTTTCTTCAGTCACTGCATTGAATTTTTTAAGGCCTCTTTGATAAAAACACTCCAGTGGTCGGTTTTCCTCAGACAAGCAGCATTTATACCTAGGTTTCAGGTTGCCGGTCATATTTTGTTGTTTGTCCCTCGCTGTGAATGTTGTGTGTACAGTGGGCTGTCGTTCATGCTCGAGTTGCACTGCTCGTCTCTGCCGCGTCCTGTCCCTGAGGTCGACTGTTAAAGCCGTGCTGGTTCCTCTGTGACTGTGTTGCACATCCGCATTCGGTCTCCTTGATCATTACATCCACACCCTGTCACTTGCCATCAGTCTCTCGTTTGTTTGCCATCGTTGGTTTGCCCCCGTTTCAAGACCCGCCTCTCACCGACCACCGCCGTACCATCTCAGATCACACCATGGCATTGTATTATATGTCAGCTTTGTATGTTTTTGCTTGACACTGTGTTCTAATGTTTTCGATTTTGTACTTTAAGAGCATTACCGTACTGCTAGAGTCACCTTTAAAGAAAGAAAAAGATGCAGGTGGCCCAGGAGAAATTCACTTTTCTGAAAACAAATATTTCTTCCTGTGTAGCTGACTCCACCGTTCAAGTTTCCGGACACCAAGGTGTGAATAGAAGGGGAATCAGGTGAAACGTAACGTGCGAGTGAAAGAGAGAGAGAGAACAAGAGATGTCACTCGGTGGCACTAAACTGCGGCATGAGGAGAACGATCCAGTACTGTGATTACTCCTGTTATGAGCTTAGACAAGGTCACAACTTAGAGGATTTGCTTGCGAGATGGGCCTGTGCGCATTGCGCCCACTGTTACACAGCCACAGCATGCTAGTCTTTTATAAGTTTGAATAAAACTCACCAGTTACTTGACTATTTAACAAGAACAAGAGGTCTCCAGGAAGTCGGCCACTTGGAATTGTGTGGAAAACTGTGAAGAACCGGAGTAGCGTCCTAGTATTGAGCACTGTGTGGACAATTGTAATATTTTGAGAATATAGAGAGTTCTGCCCCCCTCCAACCTGGGGTTTATTTAAACATATAGGACACCCAGAACATAAGAACATGAAGACTGACCACAGCAGAACATGTTCATTTAGGCTAAATGCACTAAAGGTATATTCACCTCAGTTTTACAGTATTGAGATTTAACATTCTAATCACTAAAGGGCTGCTTTTAATATCGCTTGGATGGCTCGTGTTTGAGCCAGAGCCATTCGAAGTGAAGAGTAAGCCTGAAAAAGAACACCTGAATCAGCAAAAGATCAGCAAAAAGAAATCCTCCTTTGTAAATCAGAATGAACTGCATCTAGTAAACGACAAATTCATGTTTGATTACATGCTCACACTGTGAATCGGCAGAAAAGCAGCACATGTATAGCTTTTGACGTTGGCTTGTGTTATTTATTGATTAACCTGAGCATTTCACGAACTTCCAAACCAAAAAAAGAAAAAGCCTAGTCAACCCCGCCGCCCCTCCCCTTAGCCTCACTGACACTGTTCTTTACCAGTAGCATTTACATGTGAACAGGTTTTCTTCCTAAAGCCTGAGACGTCTTGTTTTTTGGTTTGCACTAAATATTTGGGTATGATGTTGAGACCAGGACTTTGTCAAAAAAAGTCTGGGTGTGTTTGGGGGCTGTTTAAAAAATAAAAAAAATCAAATTAATGCTTCCTTCCCCAAAATGTTCATGTCATGTAACAATTCTTTCAGTTAGTTGATAAGTCACATCAATATCAATGTCACTGACCTAATAAAATTTACGGACATTTTCCATTTTGCCTATTTAGCCATTCATGATTCCCGCACTCTTCACATGTCAGGAACAGTACAAAACTTTATTTGGGGGGAGTTAAATTACACAGCTGCGAGTAGTCATGGAAACAGTCACTTGTTTGAGGTTTCATCTTATATTTGAAGTACAAAACTGAAAAAGAAAAAAAAAAAAAAAAAAAAAAAAAAAAGCAATAAAAACAAAACACTAAGGGTTGAAAAATTACTTACTGTACGCAACTTTCTGTATCCTACCTGGTGAATGATTACCAACTGGAAGAAGTACAGCTGGACACGGTTTTGAGAAAAACATCCACCCAAATATATATTTATAAAAAACAACTAAAAAATAAAAATACTCGCAAGGGTGCAGTCAAATGTGACTTGACGATTCTCAGAAGAGGAATCCATTTAAACTGTAACGTCAGTGTACTTATTTGACTGAGTCTCTGTTTGGGAAAGGGGGGGGGGGGAGTCAATCATGGCACAAGAGTTCTTTCTATCGATCCGGACGAGCCATACCGGGTCTAACAGACAGCATCATTGGCCGAGCTGGGGGTCGCATCATGTGGGGACCAGGCATCATTTGCATGTGTCCACCCATTGGTGGCCGCATACCTGGTCCTGCAGAAAAAAGGAGAAAGGTTTAATCCACATCCTTAAAGTTAAGTTTGCATCAACTTGCACTAATTAAAGAAACCTCATCCTACCTGGACCACCAGGCATCATGGCATGTGGAGGGGGGCCCATCATAGGCATCATTGGAGGACCACCCATTGGAGGGGCTGGTAGCATGCCCGGTCTAGGAGGTCCACCTTTAAATGAAAGCTCAGTGTTAGCATCTGATCCCACACACACACACACACACACACACACACACACACACACACACACACACACACACTTCAGTGCATGTTACAGATAAGCCTATTTTAAGGATTAGTCCACAGTCAGACATTTGGTATCGTCACACATTTATAGTTTGGGGACAGGCTACACTGTGCCTATAGCTTTCAGTTGATATTTATGGAACACTGCAATATCATATATATATATATATATATATATATATATATATATATATACACACACATACACATACATATATACACATACATATATACACATACATATATATACATACATACATATATATACATACATACATATATATACATACATATATATACATACATACACACACACACACAAGATATATACGAGCCTAAGATCCTGGTTCGTTCCTTGAACCACCTTCGGTAGGTATTGACCACTGCATACCAGTACCACCACACAAGATGATGTTCTGACCCAACTGCATAACCATCACAATCTGGTTCTTTTCATAAAAGGGACTGTTCACTTGCTGCCTAATATTCCACTCTTAGATGCCACTGTAGATCTGAAGATAATCAATGCTTTTCACTTCACCGGTCAGTGGATTAGTGTTATAGCTGATCAGAGTGAACCCGAAAACTTAACTGCTGCGGCTTTTATAAGAGAGTAGAAGCAAGTGGAGCAACGCTTGATGTGCATGAATTGGTGGGCAAGTAGGACAAATTTCACAACAGCAGTCTCATTTCTATTCAAAGAACACTTACTGATATTGGGATGTGGGAGGAGGGATCCACCAGGAGGAGGAGCACCAGGGAATGGCGTAGGAGGGATTTTCCCCTGCTGGAAAGCAGCCGCTGAAACGACATTTACAAAACATTTAGTATGTGACAACAGAACATGGTTTCAGACTTTTCAGACGAGAGATGATGCTAGCTGTGGATTAAACGTACACTAGTCTTCACTGTTTTCTGATGATCGATTGGATTAGACATCCGACAATACGGTTACTGTATTAAAGACTTGTACTATTAAACCTTTCTATAAAACAATAAAGACCTAGTCTCATAACTCATTTTCCATACAGTTACATATAGCAGAGGAAAACTTGGTATGACTGAGGGCGTTTAAGTTTGCTGTGCATTTTCCCTTGATTTAAAAGGTAGAAACCATTATTTGTAAATATTTTTCATACCATCTGGTTTGTGGTAATAAACATCATAAATTCATCAACATAATGAATTGATCAGTACATGACTATACAAATCCCAGCCATATCACACACAAATCAAATCAAATGTATACCAGTGTGGAAACGTCTGGACCCACCATTAACTGGTCCTGCGGTATATGGCACCATAAGACAAACTACAACACTAAAAGGCCCCTAAAGGTAGCAAAATAATCTTTACAGACTTAAAAAGACTAAGCTGTTGCCTTGATTTATTTAAATAAGTTCCCTTAGTATAATAATAAACTGTTACTTCATTTTAACTAAAGCTTCCCTGTAAACTAAAGGGGCGATGTCTTTAAAGAATATCTAAATAATATTATTGTTCTACCAAATATTCTACGATATTTTAGAGACTCCATAAAAACAGTACATGTTAAATATGTAAAACTATTGAAGACCAGCCTTTAAAAAAAATAATTTAAGACTTTAACATATCTTCATCTCACTTGTACTGAAATACAGACTATACCTGTAATCACAACAAACAGGGGAAACCGTGGACTCACTTGTTTTGTCTATAAGGCTCTGTGCCTGCTCCTCCATCCATTTCTGATAGTAGTCCTTAACATTTTCTTTGTGTTTGCGTCCGCTACAGTGAGTCTTCCTTACTGACGGCTGCAGAGTACAAAAGTCAAGTAAACGTCAAACATACAAACACTGAATGAATTAGGATGATCAAAACATTCTCTTTTCTCCAGAAACATCCTCTTTTTGGATGCTGAAAACAGATCCAGGTCTGCATCTTCAACAGCTTTATACTCCCAGTATATGGGGGAACCCTCAATTAGGGGAACTTTTAAAGTCCTTATGCTTTAAATTCAATTAAAATGAAAAACACTTTAGTTCAAAATAAGAGTAAATTAGCTTAGGTATTAACTACATGACTTACTGCACCAACAAAAACATGAATGAAGTGTCCAGTATAGTCAATGTTGTTGTATTTTTTTTTTTATTTACACTAGCATGAAAAAAAGTTAATGTATAAATGTAGGTTGTTTATATTTCACTTGCAAAACTAATGATACACTGATACCACTTTTTCCCTTTCCAATACCAGACTTTCCCCATACAGAAAATCAATACGACACCAACTCTGACTTAAATACTCAATAGACAGCTATAATTCTTGATATTAATAGTATTCCACGTTTTATAGGTTGTACTTTTTTATATCTTATTCCAATTAAGATCTAAAGCTTGAAAGAACAGCATTTACTGGTTGAATAACTGCACATTTCACATTTGAGCTAAGAAAATTTTAAATTGTCACTATGCATAAACACGAGCAAGTAGGGAAGAATAATCTTGCTAATCTCAAAAAACAGCCTCACATTTCAGAGCAGTAAAAAAAAACTAAAAAGCCAACTTTTAAACTCAACTTTTGGTTTCAGAACAAAAACAAAAATCAAACACCATCACATTACATTTACGGCATTTAGCAGACGCTCTTATCCAGATCGACTTACAAGGTTACTCGTATTACAGAAGTGGGCCAATGCAGTGTTAGGAGTCTTGCCTAAGGACTCTTATTGGTGTAGAGCAGCATAGTCACCCAGACCGGGAATCGAACCCCAGTCTCCCACATGGTGTGGCAGTGGTGTTATCTGTTGCGCCACACCAACCACACATGGTAAAGGTATGTCACTGTACATTGTATTGATTTATAGCCGTCTATTGAGTATTTAAGTCAGAGTTGGTGTCGTATTGGTTTTCTGTATGGGGAAAATCTGGTATTGGAAAGGGGAAAAGTGGTATCAGTGTATCAACTACTTTAATTATTTTTTGCAAATGTTTAAACAACCAATAAGTTATAAAATAGTCATAAATAGTTATTACCATTAAATAGACCTTAATTAAACCTTTACATTTGCATTTTGTTTCTATATGAAAACTATAAATATCAAGCTTTATAGCAGTTTTCATATAGAAACAAAATGCAAATGTAAAGGTTTAATTACGCTCTATTTAATGGTAATAACTATTTATGACTATTTTAACTTATTGGTTGTTAAAAAAAATTTGTTTGCTTGCAAAAAATAAAATAATTAAAGTAGTTGATACACTGATACCACTTTCTCCCTTTCCAATACCAGACTTTCCCCATACAGAAAATCAATATGACGAACTTAAATACTCAATAGACTGCTATAAATCTTGATATTTAGTTTTCATATAGAAACAAAACGCAAATGTAAAGGTTTAATCAAGGTCTATTTAATGGTAGTAACTATTTATGACTATTTTATAACTTATTGGTTGTTTAAACGTTTGCAAAAAACAAAATAATTAAATAGTCGATACTGATCCCACTTTCTCCCTTTCCAATACCAGACTTTCCCCATACAGAAAATCAATACAACCAACTCTGACTTAAATACTCAATAGACGGCTATAAATCTTGATATTAATAGTTTTCATATAGAAACAAAACGCAAATGTAAAGGTTTAATTAAGCTCTATTTAATGGTAATAACTATTTATGACTGTTCTTATCGGTTGTTTAAACGTTTGCAATAAATAAAATAATAAATTAAAGCAGGGTGTCAGTAAGCTTCATGGTATCGATGCTCTCTAGCTACTGCCGATACCGGTACCGGTACCGGTACCGGTACATCGGGTAAGAGCCGGTATCGGTGCAACACCACGTAAAACCTATGAGCAGAAGTGAAAGGACGTTATTTGGTCAGTCTGAAAATAATGCAATGAGTAAAATCTGTAAATGTGCACACTTACCGAATCGTGTGTCAGGTATGTGTCGCAGTAATCACAGTAAAACCTGAAGGAGGAGAAACACACGACTGTAGAAAGGGCAAGGAAGCAGCCATGCTAGCCAGCCAGCCAGCTACTCAGCCAGCCAGCAAAACCACTCCAAAACCACGCACTTATCCCATTTATCCTCCTGCTTCTGTATTTACCCATCATGTTATCCTTACCTCACCTGAATAACGACTAAACAACTGGGATATCAGCTCAAGCTGAGCAGCTGTAGCTACGGTTAGCACAACAATGGCGGAACCCTAGCCTAGCCTAGCCTAGCCTAGCCACACTGCTAGCACTATCTACGATTTCAACCGGATTCAGGACCTTCCTGCCTTCAGTGCCTCACAGAGTCGACACACTATACTAATCTCAGCCCCAACGTGCAGATCTACCGGCTCCGTGTGTTCAGAAACGAGAGAAAAGGGCAGAACTCACTTAGGCATCTTCACACAGACAGACCGACCGCCGAGCAGCACCGGACCTCCTGCTTGACTCCTCGCCGAGCCGCCGCCGCTACATAAAGGCAGCGCGAGCGCCACCGTGCGGCCTGGTGCGGTTAGGCGGTGGGATCCAGGCCTGCAGCTCCAGCAGCCTCCTGCTCCCAGTATCTGGGTGATTCTTCAATTAGGGGAACTTGTTTTTAAGGCCCCATGTTTTTTTTTTTTTAATTCATATTATAAATATTACATTATAAAATAGATGAGTAAATCAGCTTAGTTAGTTATTAACTTCACTACATTTACATTTATGGCATTTAGCTGACGCTCTCATCCAGAGCGACTTACAAGGTTACTGGTATTACAGATGTGGGCCAATGTAGTGTTAGGAGCCTTGCCCAAGGACTCTTATTGGTGTAGTGCAGCATAGCCACCCAGACCTGGAATTGAACCCCAGTCTCCCACATGGTGGAGTAGCTCACTGGCAGGTAGTGGTGTTATCAGTTGCGCCACACCAACCACACACACATGTTCATGTTCAGGGAATACTATGTGCAATACCCCCCCCCCATGTGCAATTAAGAGTCTTTTGCTGTAAATAGTATTGTTATTGCTCTTTTAATTCTTATTTATATTGTGTATATAGTGTAAATTATTTATCCAAATTTTTGTAACTGAGTGTCTTGCTATCCCTTTCTGCTGTGACACTGGGAATTTCCCCACTGCGAGACTAATAAAGGACTATCTTATCTTATCTTATCTTAACTTCACTATTTATTGCACCACCAGAAAAAATACATCACAATCCATTATTATTATTATTATTTTAATGTTTTAAACATTACTACTTTGCTAATTTGGCTTTTTAAAGTCTCAATGTGTGTTTTTTTTTTTCAAAATAACTTATATTTTTGAACAGTATAATATCATCCCCAACATTACTGTCGTTACCAGAACCGTCTGTAAACAGCCATGAAAAAGAAGGATGTTATTTTGATGTCTGGAAAAGTGAGTCATTTAACTGTGCACCCCTCCTGACCTGAGTAGATATATTCAGTGTCAAATGACCGTATTTTATGAGGGCAAAGGCCATTATTTATGTATATTGAATTTCTATATATGTAATATATATATTGAATATGTTACACTAACTGTTGAGTAGTGTTAAAAATGTTTGACCTTCTGCATTGAAGTGAAAATTGTCATTACTGCAACATGTCACTCAAAACTGGTTATAATGGCGATGACACCTGGTGATGGTAATTTCCAGTCAATATGGCTGTAAGACCTCAGTAGAGCTCTGGATAATATAGAAAAAATATGCAGGAAGGAAAAAGAAGTGAAGCTATGCCACACATGCACATTTCTCTTCTATATAAGCTTGGTGCACAGTGTCTTGGCTGGGCAGTGGTAGCTCAGTGGTTAGAGCACTGGGTTATTGGTGATAGTTGTAAGTTCGGTACCCAGATTTGCCAAGCGGAACCCGGGCTCTTGAGCAATGCCGTTAACCCCTGCCGACCACCCTGGGCATGTGTGCTTACTATATCACTGGGTGCGTTTGTGCGTGTGTTCACTGCACAGATGGGTTAAATGCAGAGCACAAATTCCATCTGTGTCAAACACTAATGGTATTTCATTACCTGACAGATTTTGGGGCCTACAGCTACATTCTCAGCATTATCAGTGGAAAACACCCGAAACCAAGGCTTAAAGTCACTTAACCGGTGCAGCCTCAGAGCCAGCTCAGTCAGTCTACCTGCTTATGAACCTATTGACACCATGCCTAATGCCAGGCGTGGGCTAAAGGGGTATTAAGCCCCCCAGCTTTGAGCTGTGGAGCAGTGGAAGAACTGTGTTTTCTAAAATGATGGTTGGTGCTCCATCCAATACTTCTGGGATGAGTTGGGGATGATGGTGGGTTGGTGATCATCCAACCTCCTGACTTCAGTAATGCTCTTGCTGCTAAACGCAATCAAATCCTCACAGCTATACTCCTCCAAAATCTAGTAGAAAGCCTTCTTCCCTGGACATTAGAGACAGTTAGTCCAATAAAAGTGCAGCTTTTCAAACACTTTCTAATCCCCTTGATTTCAGGGGAAAAAAACAAAACAATGAATGAGCAGGCGTCCCAACACTTTTGTCCATAGAGTGTATAATTTATTTCTTAGTAGAAGAAATAGTATGCCAGTTAAGGAGAAACACAGAGAAGCAGATGTTTTATTTTAGCATCTAATTACTCAGTAGAACACACCAGAACTTTATTTTTTCCTCATAAAAATCTGAGCTCTAGCTCTTCTTCAGTGTCTTTTCATCCACAACCTCAAACGTTTAAAACAGTCCACTGAAATTTGTCAAAAGGTGCCACCATGGAGCACTCTGCAGGATTGAAATCTGCATTAGCCTCATCCTGAGTCTTCAAAACTCAATATCCAGTCTTTAAGAAGCACGTAAAATGTCAATTTAGTCAAAACATCACGATTATGAAAAAAAGTACAGTGATAAAATTAGAATATCAGTGGAAATGTGCATTTTCCGTCCATACTTCAGTCCAATGTGCCTCCCCTTTCGCCACGGAGGCAGAAGTTAACATGATGTTAAGTGGTGACATCTCATCCACCAGCGAATCCAAGGCCCAATGCTGGTCTGAGTGCACGGTCTGAGTGCACGGTCTGTATACAAAGAAGCTCTCAGAGGTTAGACTTTGGTCCAGTGTTCACAGGAATGGCCCTGAGCTCTGTCCGCATGCACAGGTATTCGCCGATGACTGCCATCAGAGCTATACAGGCCATGTTAACCAGCCACCACGACAGGGCCGCTGGGAGGTGAGCATTGTAGATCCAGCAGCCAATCATGTGGAAGAAATGAACCGTAACTGTGAAGTCCAAGCACTGCTTCCCACGACGGATGAAGAACCACAAACCCAGAGCACTAAGGGAGAGATCCAGAGACACAAAAACCTCATTACTACACAGAGAGAGAGAAACTGGAAACTGTCATTCTGCCATTATCATAAAAGTCTGTGTAAAGTCCTTGGGATTCTGAAGAGGCATCATGAGTGAGGAGAAAGCCATAGGTTTCCAATGTCAACACTGCAATGAATGACACTTACCACGTCAGAGAGTTTAGAATGAAAGCCATCATGGAGAGCCGTCCTTGTGTGGTTGAAAAACCAAGAACCTTCAAACAGAAAAGAGAAAAATTTACTCTCGATCTGCCGTAAAGACCAGAGTTCTCTTTATGTCTCTCATTCTTTTACAGAACAGGATTTTTAAAGAGTGAATCCACGCTCAAGATCACTGGGTCTTTTGCCTTCTCAGCACATTTGAAAAATGCATGTTATTAGGTTGATAAGGGAAATTGGGGCTTAATGAGGTGCAGGCAAGGTAGAACGCAGCCATTCAAAGGATTTTCTGCTTTGTATGCCGCCGCAACAACCAGTGCGAGCATAAACATTTGGAAGGTCACCGCACACAGCAACTATTACAGAGTAATCAACCACTAGGGGCGCACTAGCCAGAATTAAAACAGAAAGGAGTATTATCAGCATGAATTTATTACTGTTGAACAAATCACTAATTCAAATACTATACAACTAATAATGTGTGTGTGTGTGTGTGTGTGTGTGTGTGTGTATATATATATATATATATAGTGAAAAATATTCATGGGGAAAAACAATAAAAAAAAC